>NW_009646934.1:806944-822096 GCF_000708025.1 Charadrius vociferus | reverse complement strand
CTGAGGTCAGTAGCCCAAAGTTGAAAACAGCAGAAACTTGCAGGTGTTCCTGTCTGCCCTGGATAGCCCTCAGAAGTTAGTAACTGGTGTCAAGCTACATCTTAGGGAACTTTCTGCTAGGGTTTGGGAAAATAATATATTCAGAGATCCTCAGGCTTCCTACACACATCTTACTTCTCTCATCTGTTGAACAGAGCTCACTCGTGCTATTAACGTGGGATTCTGTTTTATTCTGTGCTGCTCCTTACATGAAATACAATAGCGAGGCACCTGATCCAGACTCCATTGACACCAACACAAGGCTTTCCATTGTCAAAGCTGCAGCCTTTTGAATTGGCAGGATTAAAACTTGCACAGGCAATATAAGGGGTTCTCTGATCTTCACATAACCCTTTGGTTAAAGCCACATAACCTTTTCTTCTCTCAGCCGTTTTGCTGTGTGTGCACGCAGCGAGCTGCAGGACCAGGGAGCACCGAAGTACACAGGACTGCAGGAGCTGACCGTAGCGCCGCAAGAAATACGGCCCTGTATCTCCTTACCTTTCTTATTCTACAGACATACTTGAATAAATAGCACAATTGGAAAGACAGTGACTTCACGTTCTTATGTCACAGGGATATTTGGTTTACAATTTACTCCAGAAAACAGGAAAAAAAGAAGTACACTTTCTGCTTCAGGAAGCAGAACTGCAGAAGGTGACGTAAAGGAAATAGCCCCTGAGACTGGAAGAACCCTTTTAGAATATCAGCTCTTGCCCGCCCCCAAAATCCTACATTATTAATAACCTGCTGTGTTTTGAGAAGAGATAGAACAGCATTGAATTGCAGCAAATAACAGACCCGAGGGTGTTGGCTCCGGTAAAAGAAAGTGGTCAGCATTATCTAATCTGATTCTATCATTGTTTGTGACCTGCCACTTACCTATTGTTGAATATATTATTATATTACATCATGTCTATTAAGAGCTGCAACAAACCGTTCTACTGTTCCCTGCCAACAAGATCTGGTAGAAAAGTTCCTCGAAGAATTTTTCTGTGCCTCCAGGCTGAATGTAATCCATAAGGTTCAACGTGTGGAGAAATCCCACTGCACACATCTGCAGAACTATTGAAATCAACCTTCACTGTGCGTCGGCTCAGACATCAGGATGTCAGGGGAGGAGGAAATGATAATTAGCACTCACACTTGTATGCGATTGCCTCACAGCTAACTTGCATTAAAGCCTGGGGGATTCTGCTTGCCGAAGTAAGGAACAGGTTGGCTACAGATTTCCAAAGCAAGAAGACTGCATATGAAATACATCTTTTCAGCTGTTCCATGTCTGCGTGTCTGGTAGATTTTTAGGTCTAGGATGCGTACCAGCTATACCATTTTTAAGAATGGAGGCTACAGGGGCTTGACCAGAAAGAGAGACTCTTTGGTCCTGTCAGCTCAAGGCTCATAGCTGGTGGGAAAAGAACCAGAAGGGGGAATTTTCAGGCGGGAGGAGATGACAGTGGCCCTGTGTGGATCCCACTGCTCCATTGCAGATGTGGGCTGCACTAGATGCACGCAGCAGGGTTACCCTTGAGGGTTGGCTCAGGTGCTCCCATTCGCATTGTTTCCCTGCTGCGGTTGGGGACTGGGCTCACCGAGGCAGCCCCGGCCCCCCGGCTCAGCCCCGGCACTGCTGCAGGGCCACGGGGGCTGCTCACCAGCCGCATCGTGTACCCCCGTCCGTGTGAGGGAGACCGGTGTGGGTGTCGTGCTGTGGAGTGCGTGCTGTGTCCCGTCCCCCTGGCACAGCAGCTGCTGAGAGCTGAGGGTTAAAAAGAGGAAGAGAGTCCTGAGAGTCAACAGTTTTAGGTTTCACCCCTGCCAAATTGTCTGAGACAAAGAATGGCAGTGAGGCCCGAAATCAAGAGTTTCAAGTTGCCAGCACTTTCCATTTCTCCTGGTATTTCAGTGTTTCCACTGCTTGTTCCTGGCTAAAACCATCCAGTGCATACAGTGTGAATAAATTAAAATAGACATTTGCAGCTTTCTACAGATTTGGGGAATTGCTCGGGGTGGTTAGTGGGGGGCTGGTTCACTCTTAACCTGTCCTGTGGCTCTGAAACGGGCAACCAGCCTTCATCAAGGGGCAACTTTCAGAGTCTGTCTTCTCAAACTTAAGGGGCCAAACATCTTTCCTTTTTTTTTTTTTTTTTAATTTTGTTTTGTTTTGTTTAAGGAGATCTGGTTTCACTTAGATGAATTCAATGTCAATATATCTGTTACTGTGAGTTGTTCCAGTGTAGATTACAACACTATTGCATGACTTTAAAATCTGTGCAAAGGTCTGCTGCTCTGTGCTATTTATGTCTATCTTTTAAAATGCCTAGTAAAACAAACACTTTCATATTGATACTTTAGGGCTTGTCTGTGCATGGAGGTATTGAATAAGAAGTCAAAGAAATATCCTTTTTTCTCCAGCTCTGAGCTTAGCCTATTCAAAGTTTTCTTTTAGTTCTGTATTTGCAATCTTTTCTGCCGTTGAAAGACCTGTATAGACAAAGTGATGGAGAGGAAAGGTGTTACTTGTAAGGTGATGCGTGCAGAACTGTGCATTATGATTTGATGGAGTCCCGTTGGTGGTTGGTGAACTGCGGCACTACCAACCTCCGCCGCACTCAGTCATCTAAGCTGAAGTGATCTGAAAAACGAAACTTCTATTTTAAAGGGAAAGTTGAGCCATTCAAAAGCTTTGCTCCAGTGGCTTCAGAAACATTACTATGGATATAATAAAGGTCTGTGATTGAAGCTCCCAGATGAGGTGTGCTCCAGTCCTGCAAAGTCAGCACAAAAGCACAGACCGATCTGAAAATGCTCTGGGTGACGCTCTGCGGTGGGAAGCCCTCTCCTACATCCCTGCTCCCTAGAGGTGTAGCTCTGGGTTCAGTTTAGGGGATTTTGCGTTTCCCTTCCCCTTGTAGAGATGCCCTTTAGTCATTTGTGGGGATCTGAGCTGGGATGAGGAACAGAAAATATAAAACCCCCAGTTGTAACATAAAGTTGTGCTTATCAGGGTCTCGGGCCTGACCTGTCAGAGACCAAGAATATCAGACACTTTCTGAAACTGAGCTTTTCTGTTCTGCCAGAAGAGTCCAGTGAAAGTTTTTGTGCCATGAAGACAAGTCGATCTTGTGGGCTAAGGGTAGTCAGTCTCAGAAGCCAAGCAGGCAGCAGATTTACAAGCCCAGTCTCATGTGTCCCGAAGCATACGTGGTGGGGACTGCTGGCAAACACCTCCGCGGGGCAGTCGTGTGGTGGGTGTGATAGGAGATCGAGAAATGGTGAATCACAATGTGTGCCAGCCCTGCTCTGGGGATTGCATGTCAGAAGCAGAAGGACTGGCAGTAAGTATTAGAAAAAGTTAGGTCCCTTTGCAAAGAAGAAGAGTGAAAGGAAGGAAGGAAGGAAAGAAAGAAAAAAGGAAGGGAGATGTCCTGTAAGAGATTTATTTAGGTTTTCTGGGTGGTGGGTTTTTTCTAAAGGAACAAGTATTTGAGTCAATTCCAAAGCAGCTCAAAAGGTTTCTACTTGTCACATTTCTGGTCTCTGAGCTGAAAGTCTTCCAGGGTTACACAACAATGACTAAAACTGGAAACCTTTCAGACCATTTCCAAAATGAAGCAGGAAACTGAGGTGATTGCTAAACCAACGCTAGAGAGATCGATCCTCTTCCATCTGTGTGGGGTTAGAGTGAGAGTACCCAATTTCATTTGGAGGTTTCAAGTTGTTTTCTTTTTGATTTAATCTCAGAACAGAATTATTCTGGAACCAAGACCTTCACATTGTTTTGCTTAATGTTTTACAAACAGGCTGTTGACTGAAGTTGTCACTGAACAAAAATTCTCCCCTACTTGTTTATATAATGGGAAAATATAGTCATAAAATGAGTGTAGCAACAACTTGTTAGATATTAGGTTAAGGTGCAATATAGGGTTTATCCTCATAAAAGACTGAGCCCTAAACTCAAAATATCAAGATTAAATGGAGAATTACATTTAGTGGAAGTCCTTAAAAGGCTAAATTTGATGCTTAATGCTTTTAAGTTACTGTTGTTCTGAGCGGGTTGATGAAAATCAAGAGTTAAAGTTCTTCTGATACTGCTTCTCTATTCAAGAGGAACTAGATGAAGATGATAAATCTGATAAAAATCTGCTAGTGTTTGCTTTGTAGTAGCTCTTCAGTGGGTATAAGCAGATGTTGGGTTTGTTCCTATTTCTGCCACTGCACTGCTTTATGACCTTTGAAATATAGGCATTTACTTACCTTTCTACTATATCTAATTGGGGTGAAATTTTCAAAGATACCAGTTTGGGTGGTCAATGTGCAGACCTCATGAACATGGGTCTCCAGAGCAGTTCTGTATCTCCCCAAGCATGTTTCAGTATCCAACACAGTAAGATCCTAGCCTTGGCTTAGATAATGAAGAATATACGCTGATTTTCCAAACTCTAATACGTACATGCTTTAGAAGAGCTTCTAAATCCTCTCTGCCACTTACCTTAATGCAATCTTTGAGATTTCTGTTTCTGTCTTCTTGCTATCCTGCCTAGCTTCGCTGCTCCATTTTTATCTGTTAAGTTTTTATTTTGGGGGGAAATACATTTAAAAGAATGGTTAACAAAAGTACTACAAATTTCAGCACACTCCCTCCTCTGAACAACAGAACAGTATGCAAGAGGAGGCTCATGATGTGTACAAACATGCTCAGAAATAAAAGGAAAAAAAAACCAACACAAACCACAGAAAGTAAAAGCCAGACAAAAAAGAGCGAGGGTTTGTGTGCTCGTGTTAGAGGAAGGTGAAAACGCTTCCTGGCAACATCTGAGAATCATTTGCAGCAACCGATCCGTGAGCTTTAGTGAGTAGAGAATGCTTTTAAATCCTCCCCCACCCCCCTTGTTAATCTTTACCAGGTAGTAGGACCTTTAATGTAATTTGTATGGCTTTCTTAGGGATGTGTAAAATATTTCCATTTTGAAAAACAAGATTTTTGAAACGGCTCTAAGCTTTAAGTTCATAAGTCTGGTGGTAAGTCTATGGTGTTCTCCCCTTTAAAATTTGGTAATAATAATAGTCTTCAGACTGTTCTGCAAAAGGCAGCATGTCTCAGTAGAGCGAGCAATGAACATCTGGCTTCACAGCCTCCCTGCCTCTCTTTTGGAATAGGAAAATCACGTGCCTGTTTAAAAGCGTCCCTATGAATGAAGTACAGATCATAATATCGACTTACATAATTCAGAAACATTGAAGGATGGGGTTTTAGCCTTAAATGTTCTGAGCAACATCAGACAATGTAGAAGAATTATTAATTATGATGCATGATGATTATTGCACTCAAGAGACTTTAAGAGGTAGCCTGGAAAAGTTCAGATTTGGCTTACCTTTAAGCACACCCAAAATACTGGGCAACATTTTTAGATGTTTTTGAGTGGCTGAGGAGGCTATTTCCTAAGACTTTCAAGCACATTTGGGATTTTAGGTCATCTGGGGCACGTCTCCACTGTGCAATGCCAAATGGCTCTGAGCAATCCAATTTTCAGCACGACGGAGAAAGATTAACTCAGATCCTGAGAGCAATATATGTCTGTTAGTGTTGCTCTGCACGGATTCTTTTTTACTCCATCCAGCTTCAGGGGTAGATTATTTGGTTCTGGTTTAGGAAGCACTGCATCACCTTCCCTTTCTTATTACAGAGATACTTTTTATAGTTTTGCAAAGTGCGATCTGACATCATACTACATGGCTTCCTTTGTGCCAGCCAAAAACCCATCGCAGACATCCATGAGCATATATATATTACCACAACCTGTACTTAGGAGAGACCCTCAGTAGAGTCAGAGTTCCTAATGCAAGATGCCTCCCAATCGAAGTTGTCTCCTGCGTGTGACAGGCTACCATAAAATCAGAGTGGACTTTGCCACATAGCTGCATGTGTGACAGTCTGTGACTCTTGCCAGCATCAACAAAATCTAAAGATGGTGCCAGCGAAACACCAGTTTTGAAATATGATGATTTGCTGATGGCAATAGCAGAGAGTGGAATCAACTCAGTAGTCTTTGATTCATGAACTGTTTAGTGCCTTTTAGAGTCCCAGGATGTTTGTGAGTATTTTCAAGGAACTCTAGTTTGAATCAGTCAATAAGAAAAAATCGTATAAGCCCAAATATGTTTTTTATTTAAGACTATATTGGCTCCTGATTACAATTTGCTTCATTTTCACACCTCATATTATGAGGTTCTTAAAAAAATAACTCAACAGTTTCCAGTTTTTGTTTGTTGTTAAATATGACTTATAAAATGTTAGGTCAAGAGTCTTCAATAGACTAGGCTACACTGTTTGTTTAAAGCTATGAGTAAAGCAAGTCATATGAATGTTTCCAAAGACTGTATTCCAAGAAGTATTTTTGGAAACATTAATGTTGTGTTTTTTAATGAAGGCCACATTCTGAAGCTACGACACCATATGTCACATTCATTTCTGTACTGAAAAAAAAAAAAAAAAAAGAAAAAAGAAATGGAAACTATGTTTGGCTTTTAAGTGTTTTTGGAATAGTATCTATGCATGCTTGTCATTGTTCCTTGGATGGGAGAAGAGTTCTCGGTCTGTTAATCTAGTCCATCCAATATATATTACACTCTATGGGCCTGACTCTCTTCTGCCTGGAAGTGCGCGCAGTCATTTATACTCAGGCAAAGTGAATGAAGAGCTGAGGAAAAAGACTACCACTAGGAAACTTTTTTTTAAATTCATTTTCCATGAATATGTTGGCTTCATTGTAATCCTACATCTGAACTTTTGTCAGCTGAAACCAGCTTAAAAATGGGAAAAGTACTTGTCATTTTTCCAGTGAAAACTTACAATTTTTGGAAGAGTAATGACAGTTTTTCTTCAAAAATATTAGCTTTTTTCATCAGAAATGTCAGTTAGAAGCATGACATTTGGCAAAAACTTTGAATTGTTCTAGCTGTGTACCCTGTCACTTCTGACTTGTCAGTGTTTTGTGCGTTAGCAGTTGGGGTATGGTGGAACGAGCTGGAGACCTGCAGGAAAAGGCATTTGCCTTTTTCAGTGCTGTATCCTACAAGTAATTCATAAGCATCCTGTAACTGATTACTTCAGATAAGTCTTTCCTTTTTTATTGTATTCCAGTTGATGAGGTCTCAGTTTCTAACATAAGTGCTTGTTGTTAGTCACTAAATGTATAGCCTAGCACTTCGTACTGCTGAAGTTCATATGGTTGCAATCTGCAAAGACATCCATTTTTTCTCTGATCTGACAGAGGAATCTCCTAATTCACATCACTTCCTAAATTTGTGTCATCCACAAATTTTATTAACATACTGCATGTTTGTTTCAAACTCATTAATAAAAATTTAAATACTTTTTGGCAGCCGGATTTTTTTTGTTTGTTTGTTTTAAGGAATGATTTGTGAGGGTTTCCAGGACCTCAGAGAGGTTTCTTTTTCGTTTGAAATGTAAATACTTTTCTACAAATTGAACAAATATGTCTCTGTAGCATTGGCCCAGTAAAGTTCAATTCCATGACCAGCTTTTTCTGGGCAATACTGGAACGCAAATGATGATGAATGATTGTGTTTCATACATTTTCTGGTTCAAACACATCAGCACTGAACTTGCCTGCCCGTGCTACTGAAGTCGTATATCTAAAGGAGGGTGTTTTCCCTGGCATTTCTTCTAATGGAGCAAAACAAACGAACATGCAACAAATAAATAATTAACTACCTCAAATATCTGGCTAACTTTAAGAGGGTTCATGCCATACCTGTGACTGTTCATGGGACCCCATCCTGATTTGACTGTTGCTTCACCAGAACATTAGAAGAGAGACTCACAGTGGGGTCACCACAAAGGTTTTTGATTTCTGTTTGCATCTACATACCAAATTTTAGGATTGATATGGACATTTCTGACTCATTCAGTTTCCAGCTGCCTCATATTTCCAGGCCTAAGGTTTTGAGCTATGTTGTGTAATGAATGTCAGAGTCTGTACTCTTCAGAAAATTGCTCGTGATGGCCACAGAGTGAATGTATTTAGATTTGGTGTTACACAGTTCTGGCATAGGAAATTAAAACAAAAATAAACTTTTTCTTTTATTTCATAGATTTCCAATGAACAAAGAAAACAATAGCCCTTGGGACCACGTGTGTTCTGTAAACTGATCCCACAAGGCAGATATGAGAAAGATGACTGAACAGAGTGGTTGCTATAGGCCTGTAAACATACAGGGCAATAAGATCAGTTACCGAGGCGCTTGTCAAGAAAGCCCTGAAAAGGGGATGAAAAGATTGCAGAAGCGATTTCTCCACAAGGATGGCAGCTGCAATGTGTACTTCAAACACATCTTTGGGGAATGGGAGAGCTACGTAGTGGACATATTTACCACGCTGGTGGACATCAAATGGCGTCATATGTTTGTGATATTCTCATTGTCGTATATTCTTTCATGGTTGTTCTTTGGACTAGTCTTCTGGCTGATAGCAATCCAACACGGAGATTTATTCAATGATGAAGAAATAACCCCCTGTGTTGCAAATGTCCATAGCTTCACAGGAGCATTCCTATTCTCCCTCGAAACCCAAACGACCATCGGTTATGGTTACCGCTGTGTTACAGAAGAGTGCTCTGTTGCAATCCTTATGGTTATCCTGCAGTCAGTATTAAGCTGCATTATTGACACCTTCATAATTGGAGCAGCCTTGGCTAAAATGGCTACAGCTCGAAAAAGAGCTCAAACCATTCGTTTTAGCTACTATGCTGTAGTAGGCTTAAGGGATGATAAATTTTGCCTCATGTGGCGCATTGGTGATTTCCGGCCAAATCACATGGTTGAGGGCTCTGTACGAGCTCAGCTTCTGCGCTACAAGGAAGACAAGGAGGGGAGAATGACGATGGAATACAAGGACTTGAAATTGCTAAATGATCAGATCATACTTGTTACGCCAGTGACGGTCGTACATGAAATTGATAGTGAGAGCCCCTTGTATGGTCTGGACCGGAAAGCTCTGGCCAAGGACAACTTTGAAATCTTGGTCACATTTGTCTACACGGGTGATTCAACAGGAACTTCACATCAGTCAAGAAGCTCATATGTCCCCAGGGAGATTCTTTGGGGCCATAGATTTAACGATGTCTTACATGTAAAGAAAAAATACTATAAGGTGGATTGCTTACAGTTTGAAGAAACCACGGAAGTTTATGCTCCTCACTGCAGTGCCATGCAACTGGATCGGAAGGAGCAAGAATGGAACCGAACCGAGAAGACACGGGAAAAAGAAGCAGAGACCTCAGCACTGGAGATCAAGTCATTTAATACTAACCAAAAGTCTTTTAGTGCAGTTGCCCTCATCACTAGTTGTGAAGATCCAGAAGACCCAGTGACAGCCGTCAGTCAGCCTTCTGGAGAAGTTTCTTATCAGAAAGCAGCTGTGACCTTGAGTAGGCTGTCAATAGAGTCCCAAATCTAACTTTCTACTGCAATTAAAATCCCTTCCAACAAATTCTGCTATCATAGCTTTTAGAATATAAACAATGAACTCATATGCACAAGTATGTATATTATAAACCTCGCTGACAGCATGCCTACGTTGTAATACATTGCTGAGCTGCTAGAAGGAGCTTCGTGCTGGTTAGCGTGGGTATCAGTAACAGCTTAGTGTTGGCACAAGAGAACAGCTTACATTTGGGTTGACTAGACAGCTACTGTACTTGAGCAAACTTATTGTAAACTTTATTACCCTGCAGGGACCGATGTTGGACATACCCAGAGATAGATAATGATCTAGGCAGGGAACAAAAACAATGTAGTGTGCCCTCTAGGTCAGATTTTTCAAAGCTGCCTAATTTATTTGGAAAGCCAGTTCCCAGTCTCTCTTGGAGGCTCTGAAACTCCCCCACCATCACAACAAACAGCTACTCATTTCATCGCACCTCTCTAGCGATTCAGATGAAGCTCCCAACCTGGGGTTACATTGGTGAATCTGTGGGGCTCTTCTGTGTAGGAGGGAGGAAAGAATAACTGAACCCGGTATTACTGAGTAGCTTTGGAAACCTGCTTACACCCTGCCTGTTCCTGTGGGATCCACGGTGGGATCCTGGAGAGCTTTTCTCATTTCCTAGTCGTGAGCCATTCCCAGAACTGCCACTCCCTCGGCAGCTTGAGGTATGCGGTATGGCAGCTGGCTTGGGGCTGCCTGAAGATTTTGTTATGTGGCTCTGACGGCTAGAAGGGACGGCCAAACTGGCTCGTTTGCACTGCTCAGGAATCAAAACGAGACCTCAAGTTTGAAACTGAGATCGGCAAAATCAGGTTGAGCTTCAGAAAGAAGATGGTGTTTTTAGAGTGAGCTGTGCAATATTTTAAATCAAAATGTCTTTCATTTCAGAATGTCAGCCTTGCTTTTCTTTTTAGTATATTATGCTTCTTTAAAAAGGCGAAGATCAATCTGGAGACCAAACAGTGTGATTTTGTCGAAACGAAATATTTTTATTCATCTGAAATGACTGTGTAAAAAGGATCCTTCACAGAGAAATTCAACGTACTCAGCTGTCAGCTCAATTTAGCAAAAAGAGGAAAATCTTAATGTTTTGAAGTTGTCTGTGACATGGACGTTCCATGCTCTGCACATCTCTGTAATTATTCAATAAGCAATATCTCATCATGCTTTTTTCCCCTGATGATTATGGTTAATTTGCATTGTGTTTAATTATCATGCTCGCATAAAAATAATTATCTCTGAATTTGTGGTTGCCTAAAATGGGATTTATCTCACCTGACCTCAGCCATCAAGAAATTAAGCGTTTGCCTACTGGTGGAGGCTCTCTGAGGTTACTTGAACTCTTCTGTCTTCACGGGGGACTTCATCCCATCTTACTCTGGCTTTTTAGGGAGCTGAAGGCAATAGGATGTGTTTAGCCTGGAAATGTTCATCCCTCTCCATTTATTGTTGAAGGAGATGAGATGGATGGTGTGGAAATGCTGGCTCACTTTAGGCTGCTAAAATTAGGTCTGACGAGTCACTCACATCATCCTGACTAATTTAAAGTTTTTATGAGCTCATCACATTTAACGAAGGAAAATAGCATGCTGAAGCTTTTTTTCCTGAAATTTATTCCATATAGTAGTATTGCTGCATTATTTTAATGTATCTTGCATTTCTCTTCTGCTAGCACTTGGCTTTGGATATATGTGATCCCTTTAGGTAAAACCAAGCGTATTAACAAGCCTGGGGGAAGGTGGTTATTCCAAAGCTCATTAATTAACCTATTTTATATGCTGAATCATCATTGGCATGCATCTATAACTACAGTAGAAAACATCTTATTGTGTCCTGGATTGGAGCACTGGTAGGCATTGGGGAAATAGTCTTAAAAAATGGAAAGAGATGTAGGAAAATGTATATGGGTCTCAGTACTTATGTGGTGTTGGAAAAAACACCATCCAGATTGTATAAAGTAGAATATAACCTTCAAGACGTGAAGTAATCCTTCCACACTCCTCTGTCTTTGAAAGATCTTGGCTGGGTTACTTTATTCGCTGTTGGGTACCGTGCTTTGGGCAAGACATAGAACAATCTGAAGAAAATCCAGAGATCTAGAAAATATGTCAGTGAGGAAGTAGGGAAATAACTTAAGGTATTTCGGTCCAAAAAGGGGTTAGGAAACAAAGAAACAGCTCTCAAAAATTGTAATTCAAGAGAGAGGGATAATCTATTGCCTGTATCTGGTGGGTAGGACAGGAAAACATGGCCTTAAACTGAAGCCAGAGATTGAAGTTAATTGGGAAACACTGCCATAGGGAAAGCAAAGCACCAACAGATCTGTGGGGTCTGTGATCTCCGTGGTGGTGGCTCTCAGGACCCCGTTGGAAAAGACGGCTGTCAGGAGTGGTACAGAATGGTCAACCTTGCCTTGAACTTTCCAACCCTATTTTTCTGTGGTCCTGTGATTTTCAGAAAAAAGGGAATGTCTAACGTGAAATCTGCTGAACTGATCACTTAGTACTTACACACATGTGAGTATTTGCTTAATTACACAGGTAAAGCTACTCAGAGAGATGAGATACCACTGAGATATGTAATCAAAATCCCCAAAATGTCTTCAAAAGGTGCATATTTCAGGTGCTGTTTGTAGAAGTAGTTTCCCTTACTAAGCTGCGAACCTCAGCTGCCTTTCCCTCTCCCAGTTACGTACCGTGTGAGCCTCTTGCGGTGAAGAAAATTCTTTTCCTCAGAATGACTTTCCTGTGAGTGAAAGTACCAGGAGTCTGATTTAGCGTTTTGTCACATGCTTCTTGGTATAGATAGATATAAATATGTGAGCATGTATAGTAATGTATGCTTTGGCATATAAGTCAACCACTAACTGATGAGGGTCAGGAAGAAACGTCTCTCCTGGGCATGTTAATTCGTAACAGGCTACTATACAGTTTCTTCTGCTTTTATCTGCAGCATCTGATACCAGCCGGTGCTGGAGACAGGATACTGGTTGAACCACTGGTCTCAACCAGTCTGGCTTTTTCTGGGTTTCTCTGTTTGATATTGTAATTTCATTTATCACAGTATAAAACCTTTGTATAATAATGTATAGTAAAGCATGCATTGCATTTTTATGAATAAAGACACAGAAATAAAGAACATGCCTCTACCACACACCTTGTGAGAGCACATTTTACTTCTCTCCCCTTCAGCCACAGTTTTAAGCTTCCGTATACTTAGGCGCTAAGAGGTCACGGAAAGATTTATAAGGTGCAGAGTAGTCTTTTGACTTTAAAAGATGCCAAATCACAAGCAAACCCACAAAGTTATAAATACATTCTGTAGAAGCTTCTTAGCATGAACTCCATTTGTTTGGAGGAACGAGCCAAACAAAGCCGCGCTCACAGACGTGCTCACACACGCTTCTGCCTGGCAGCTGCATCCAGAGCTTGCATGCCGAACCTGCAGCCTCCTCACCTGAGGAAGGACCTTTGATAGCACCGGGTGGGCAGGACAGGAAGGGATGGAGGTGTAGAAGGGATACACAACCACACAAAATGTAGACTCCTTCCATAACTGTCATTTAGGTGGATCCTGACTGCGCTCTTGGTAGGGCCAGTTCTTCCATCCTCCTTGCCTTGGAGAGGACCTAGGAAAGACTCTTGCGGTACGCTGGTGTACAGCAGCTTTGGGAAGTAGAAGGGAGAATCTTTTTCACCCATCTGCTCTTTCTAGAGGAGGATGTTTCCCAAGGATTTCCCTTTGGCTTTTTTTTTTTTTTTTCTTTTATTCATCCCTATTGCAGAGCTGAGCAATGCAAAAGCAAGCAAGACTCGCAAAAACCCAGTGAAACTAAAACCGCGTGCATCCGTACAGCAGAAACGCAGACCCGACCCTTGAGTCCTCTCTAACGAATGGATGGAAGTGCCCACCAGTTCAAAAGTAAGTGCCTGGCTGCATTCTGGGCCATTCAGGGAGTTGGGAGCTGAAGTGGAACACAAGTACCCTCCCGTCCTTCCAGAGCATTCCAGTGCTCCTGGGGTCTTCAGCAGAAAGCCAGGACGTCGGGGGGGAAGTTCAGCAGCTTCTTCCCAGCCACCAAGAGGCAGCAGTTGGCATTTCGTTCTGCCTCAGCTGGAAGTTGCTCACCATGTTCCCGTCTTTTCCACAAAATTTACCAGATGAAGCAAAATTTTAACAACAAAGAGAAAGTACAAACCACTTTGCATTGGACTCCTGTATCGTGATTATAGCTGCATCTCGGTTATTTTCTCTTGGAAAGTAGCACTATTGTTCTGGGTCAAGATTAGTTTATGTCAAAGGGAATGTAATAAGAGATTATTATATAATTTATTTTTCCAGCTTTGCCTACCACCGTTCATTAAGGCAGCTGGCATTGCCTTCCCCGTTATCATGTATCATTTAGCGCATATTTTCTGTGAAGTTGATTTTCAGATGTGGGACATAATACATATCCCCTTGTTTATCCCTTGGTTCTGACACGCTGCGCAGGAGGTCTGACTCTGGCTGCCTACCTAACGTGGAGCATTACAGTTACGCTCACTTCAGGAAATAACAGGTACCTTTCAGGGCATCAAAAATGTTTGTTTGGGAAGACAAAAATGGCTTGTAAGCTTTTTTTAGCTCTTGAATCTTTGCTGGTTTTGAGCTGGGAACCTGCAAACAGAAAGAGTTGGTGTCTCTGTGGTGGGACTAAGAGGCCCATTTAGGGAAGCATCTGACAACAAATTTGGTTCCAAGCAGACAAGAGGAAGCATGACAGAAACGAACCAAGTGTGAAACAAGGAGCAGTTACAGTTTTAGTCTGGGCTGGAAAAATGCAGATCCATGTTTTCATGGGACTTAAAATCACAACACAGGAGCTTCTTCCAGAATGTAAAGCTTTTCTTGGGATCAGTCCCCAGGGCTGAGGAGATGATGGGGGAGTGAGATAAACATCAGGTAAAACCATCATGAAGTTGGATAATTCTGTTTCAGGCTCCTGTTGATCCCTAGAAAGGTACAGCAAAGGGCTACGGAGATGCTGAGGGGACTGGAGCATCTCTCTGCTGAGGAAAGGCTGAGGGACGTGGGGCTGTTCAGTCTGGAGGAGAGAAGACTGAGGGGGATCTTATCAACACTTATCAGTACTCAAAGGGAGGTGCCAGGGGGATGGGGACAGTCTGTTTCAGTGGTGCCCAGTGACAGGACAAGAGGGAACGGGCACAAACGTGACCATGGGCAGTTCCATCTCCACCTGAGGAGGGCCTTCTCTGCTGTGAGGGCGGCAGAGCAGTGGCACAGGCTGCCCAGAGAGGTGGGGGAGTCTCCCCCTCTGGAGCCATCCCAAACCCGCCTGGACGCCGTCCTGTGCCGCTGCTGGAGGTGCCCCTGCTCTGGTGGGGGTGGCACTGGGGGAGCTCCAGAGGGCCCTTCCCACCCCCACCAGTCTGAGATTCTGGGATTCTGGGAAAGATGGGATTTTTTGAAGCAGTGATATTGCCACCTGTCAGCCGCTGGTCCCTTCCTGCTCCTCAACACCTCAGACTCTCAAGAAACGCCCAAGAATCTCCTACCCGGCTGTGTCCCCCCGGAGCCCCCCATCTTTCCTGCCCGACCCGGG
>NW_009646934.1:806021-806658 GCF_000708025.1 Charadrius vociferus | reverse complement strand
CGGCGTGCTGGGGGGGGTGGTGGTGGTTTCCCCGCCGGTTTGAAACGGTACGTAGAAAGTTGGTGTTATAACCGCGGCATGTGCGGAGTACCCGCTGTCAGCAAATTCCCGGTTTTGCCTGACCTTCCCGGGCAAACTGGGGAGCTGGGCAAACTGGGGACCAGAGGTTGGGGCTGCCTCTGGCCGCCCTCCCAGGGTCGGCGCAATAAATCAAACACAGAAATGCAATGATTTCGGTATAAAAACCGACTCGACGTGTGCCCCGTCCAGCTGATTTATTCTATATCATTTCTCTTTATATATAGAAGCAAAAGCTGAGAGGTGTCTTGATTTGCCAGCTTAGGTATATATAGCCGGTCAAAACTGGCTACACTCCACCAGGAACTTTTCAAATAGGGCAATGATCTATTTGTGGCCAAAGATACTTACTTCAAGAGGTATCAGTGACAAGAAGCGAAAAGCTGCTTGTTTGTTTGGACCAGGGAAAGTGTGTGCGTGTAGAAAGGCAACGCTAACGTTTATTATGTAAAACTACACACAGAAGGGCTCCAAAATAGAAATGCCTTAATAATTATCTCATATTCAGTGCCATGTCCACTTCTGAACGCACATTTTCCATTGAACAGCTTCGTGCGTT
>NW_009646934.1:795892-805986 GCF_000708025.1 Charadrius vociferus | reverse complement strand
CTTCATCCTTCTTCACATCCTTTCTTCAGGCTCTCCTTCGCAGCGGCGTGTGTAGGAAGCTCCACAACTGTCAGGCAGCTGGTCCGCTGCGACTACTGGGCATTGTATTTGTTCCTCGTGTTTCCCCATCTTTGATCACAGGGTGTCTCTCAGACTTGCCTGACAGGGGAGGGACTGGTTTTGGTCTGATGTTTGTTCAGCACGATTCCTTGCTTGGTCCAGGTGCCAAAATGAGCCGACAGCCTCTGTGGGACCCATTGTACAAACCAGCAACAGAGAGGAGACAGTCCCAAAGCCTCCCGATGCCACTGCTCTGTACTGTACCTCAGTGAAACGTCCACGTTGGGTGTCTCTAGCACACCGTCCTGGCAGAGCTGCCTTTTGGGCGTGTCGTAAACTTCCACATTTTGACTGATATAAGTGTTTAGTTGTGATAGGCATGCCCTAAATAGGGCAGAAAAAGAGGAATTACACATAAATGGGTAGGTCTCATTTCAGATCTCCAAGTGGAAATGATAAAAGGACCCTGGGGAGTGTACCCAAGGGGAAACCTTCCCTGCCCACCCGGGTCGAGGGCCTTACTCATGTGAAGTAAATGTGACCCCACCAATTTCAATGGGACGGTTTCTAGAGTGACCCATGATAGGACATGAGTCGGGAAACAAAATTGGGTAAGTACTTTTTTTGCAGTTCTTGGAATTACTCACTGTACACGCCGATTAAAACCTCTTCTCTTCCGTGACCACTTTTTCCATAGGCAAAAAACGCATCTTTCTTTTGCCACTTGTTTCGTTTGAGAGGGTACAGCAGAGTGCTGCCCCCGCGCTGGCAGCCACTCCGTCAGAGGGCCCATAACGCTTTGCCTCACTGGGTCTTCGTTCTCTTTCCTCCCATTTTGTCCTCCCTTTTGGGGAAGTACCAGGTAAACCCATCAAATAGAGTTCTT
Source organism: Charadrius vociferus (assembly GCF_000708025.1). Lineage (NCBI taxonomy): Eukaryota > Metazoa > Chordata > Aves > Charadriiformes > Charadriidae > Charadrius > Charadrius vociferus. Next base: position 805,040 of record NW_009646934.1, on the reverse strand, counting down.
CGCAATCCCACAAAACCTTTACACACCACCAGCCACAAGCCATTTCCCAACACCCTCTGGCAAACCTGTGGCTGGCAGGACAGAAGATCCAAACCCACCAACCTCCCTTGATATCTCCTGTCCCAAAGATGTGGAGGGATGATTTGGAAAACCTTACACTGGCATTAGCAATCCACAGGAAGGCGGGTGCGAAGGTCTAGCAGGGAAAATCACAGCCGAGGGGATGCGTCGCATGGGAGCGTACGTCTGCACGTGTGGATGTGGGACTGAAATAGCTCCCATCACTGTCCTTACGTTAGCCTTCAAAAAGTAAAAGGGGACGGTGCCTGCCAAGTCCACCTCAAGTTTCATCCCTCTGAAATATGTGCACTTTCACCAGCTGTATATTTGGCCCAGGGTAATTACCATAGTGCTAATTTTACCTGAGATGATGAAAGCGCTGGAACAGCCTAACCATATAAAGGGAGGGGATGGACACAGCTGATCCGGTCTTCTGGGTCCTTTTTTGAGCAAAGGAAGTCATGACTTTGACTTGTAGATTGGCTCCTTAGGGAGGCTGCTTCTTACAAGAGTTAGCCGAAACTCAGCTGAGGCTGGAGAAGAGCGAGGTCAAGGATACTCGTGTGCTGGAAAATAAAAGCACTGAGTACTGAAGTGTTGCCTTGTAGTAAATTACCTTATACAGATTAAATTACTCAAATAGATCTGCTTCTTTTCTTTTCTCTCCGGTGAGAGAAGCCACTTCCAGACACCAACAGCACAGAGATGCTTGAAAGTCCTCAATTTCTCTCAGGACCTTCCAAAAGGATTCAAAGTCAATTGACGTTTCTAATGAAGATTCAGAACAGACGCTCACTCTATCCAAACCAGTTCAGCTTGAAAAAATTACAGTGAAGTATGGTCAGAGGAAAAGCAATTTGCCAGAGCTTGAAGAGTGTGAATAACGCAAAGCAAACAGCTCTCTGCAGCCTTCACTTGTGCTTTCAGATGTGCTCACCGTAATTGTGCACCATCCTGGCTTCACCTGGCGGTTCTGGTGACCAGTGTCACGGACGGTGATGAAGGAAAGATGAGCTGGTTGGTGACTTCTAACTTCTGTAAACTTGGAGGATTTCACTTATGTGTTTATTTTTTAACAAAACACCCAGAAATGATTGGTATTGTTGGCACTTGATCCTAAGCACTGGAGTCACCCCATCAGGAAAGATTAACAAAGCTGTCCCGTTGTGCTCCGCTCTGGTCTGTTCTGCAAAGGTTTTTTCTGTCACTTTTGCTGTCAGAGAGCACAAGCGCCTTCCAGTACTGTAACGAGCGACACGATGAGCCTCTGTTCATTCTCTCTCCCTCTTTGTCTCTCTCGCTTGCTCTCTCACTCTTTACTCTTTGCCACCGATTGCCTCTCCACGTGATCCCTGGCCTTTGTCAAATCAAGATAGTCACAACCTGAGTGCTGGATGTTCCCTGGGGCCGAGCCCGGCACCGACAGCCTCGGTAGGCATTTGGCTCCCAAGTTAAGTGCGTGCTTAGATTAAAGTGAAATACATCCCCAAGTGCTGCTCTGAAGAAAGGTAGTTTTCTAGTCTGAGGCCTCCGAGGAGGAACGTGGACTTCTTGTAATCAGCCTGTCTTCTTCATGAGCTACGCGCCGGTGGCGTGTTTCCACAAATCACTTTACGCCAACAACAAACTGCAGAAAATGGTGACTGGTGCCAGTGCGGCGTGCAGGCGGGGAAGGGCTGGGCAGGGGGCCCTGCACCCCCCCGGGCAACCCGCTCTCTGCAGCACCGTCCGCAGGCGTGAGGAGCAAGCACAGCCCTGGGAAAACACCGGGCTCCTGGGACCTGCCATGCCACCGGCTGGCCATGCCGTCACCAGGACTCACAGCCACCGTGGCCTGCGGCAACTTCGACATTGCACGACTCTCCGTGCTGATTTTTTAATACTTGATGGGAAACGGCGCAATCCTTTCCCCTCCAGTCTCTGTCACAAGGTTGCTTAATAGGGTTTGGGCATTAGCTCAAATAATATCAGAGGATCAAAGCCAACTTTTGAAGTATTAGGGAGATTACAGAGAAACACATGGCTCCTGCCTTCTGAGGTGCAACATTTCCTAGTGCAAAACAGGGGAGGGAGAGCCTTCTCCTGCCACCAGCCTTTCCCGCTGCCTCTGCGTCTCCATCGGGCCAAACCAGAGCCCGGGACGTGCCGTCTGCCCCCAGTTTTGGTGCAGGATGCCCGGGGGTGGGTGAGGAGTCCTCCTTCCCCTGTGCTTCTGCATGTAAGTGAAAGGCAGAATTTAGCCTGGAGGCACGAAATGGCATCAGAAAAGCAAATAAGCAGCACAAGATCACGATAGCCGAAGAAAGGAAGCTGTGGCATTTACTTGCTGAAGATTATTTCCTCTCTGACGACAGATTTTTCAAATGACAGAGGTGTTTCAGTGGGTGGGCCTTGGAGGGCTGGTCCAAATAATCAGTCAAAAACAATATCAGGAAGTTTAACCAACAATTTGAGCTTGGTTTGGTTTTACTCATCTGTTCAATTTTAGTTTTGAGGGAAATTTAGAAAGGTGCCAGCTAATTTAATTTGTCTCCCTCCTTCCCAGCTGCGCAGGAGTTACGAGCGGGGCTGGACTGCCATGTGGTGCCAGCGATCTACTCCTCTGATTGCCCGGGCGACGTGTCTCCTGGCCAGGCTCTCCGGGCTCAGCTTGGCTTCCTGACCGGGGACGTGCAGGCGCTGGGGAGAAGAGATGCTGTGATGGCTGTGGAAGGTCCCCAGGCTCTCCCAGGCAAGGTGGGACTGCTCTACACCAGCTCCAGGACCCTCTCGGGTGTACCTGCAGACCCGGTAGAGGAATTGCCGCGTTCCATGGGAGCTGAGGGCGCTTTGAGACAGGCAGCACAAACCCACGCACCATCACCCGGGCTCCTACTGGGGACCGCTCCGCACCACTGCCATCAAGCTGGATGTATCGCATCTGATGTGAACAGGCACAGCGTTGGCACCTCAGGAAACTTAAGCTTGTTTTCTGCTGTGTTTTTCCTTCCACAATGGCCAATGATCTAACTCTCTGTTTTAGCAAAGTTTATTTGCTTTCCAGGAGAGAAAATAAACTCTGATATTGTCATTTACGTTGTGGCCATGGACTCCGTGCAAATTTTTAGGTTCTGGTCCAAACTGATAGAAAACACTGAGGGCATTTGCATCTAAGCTAATATACTAAAATAAAAAGTGTAAGAAAGTAAGGAGAGACGTAGTTTGTGCGGTGTTAACGCAAATCATATGCTTCTGAGTTTATAAATGCAGTTTTCACTGGAGTGGCAACACTGATAGGTAATGAAGTACAGTGATAATAAAAGTTCATCAGCAGAAATGCAACGCGCATTTGCAATGCTGTAAAAGCACGTAGGGTTTTAACAGGTTCTCTGAGTCACTTCTGGGTATAGTGTTCTGCTGATGGAAGCAGGTTTCATTGTGTACCCACATCTTTCTGATCATCTTTCTTTCAGAAACTACCAAACGCCCCCTGAGAAAGTGAAAGTGCCCGGCTTGAATCGCTTTGGTGAACCAAGTTCTGTAATACAAAAGGGTCAGTAGGAGAGTTGCAGAAAAAGCATGGACTTTGCATTAATTTTGCTGAGCAAAGCTGAAAGGTTTCTAGCTCTTTCTTTTGCAACTGACTTTTTATTCTTTCTTGCCACTCCCTTTCCCATTGGAAATTTTCCACATTTCCGCCTGTGGTGGCACACACATGGTGACAACGGCCGAAGCAGATCTCTGCTTCATCCCTCCTCTTGCAGCCGTGGTGAAATGAGAGGAAACACGGGTCTGTAATCATTACCCCTTCCTCATCCTCCCCAGCCCACCAGCAGGTAGGTTACCGCTTTGTCGGGGTGTTTTTGCTAACCAGAGCATCGTTGTGCCGGGCAGGTTGGCGGTAAGATGCTGCAGGGGCAGAGGGGCAGAGCAGAAACACATCTTTACCCCTCGCAGCTCTCCCCACCCTCACACCTTGGCTAACAACCGTTTATAAGGCTCAACTCATTAAACTGTGGTGGAGGTTGAGGTTTCGGTCCTGCCCGCGGGGGAGGGACCCAACCGCTGTCTCTGAGCGCAGTGGACTCTGCAGGTGGATGTTTGAAAGTTGGCCGAGCACCACGCCGGCTTTTGAGCAAGTAGGTGACTTGACTAGCGAGAGCCCACGGTAGGGTAGTCATCGACAAACCTGCGGCTGTCTGCTCCCTTGAGAGAGCCCTCCTGCTCACATGCGATATTTCCATAACCAAAAGTTTGCAAGCCAGAGAAATGCAAAGATATCCTTACCCTGTTGCGTTCAGCTGAGCGTGAGCCTATCCTGATTGTAGCAAACCTGGCAGGCCAGTGGCACTAGCAACTGGAGCTGCGAGGAAGAGAATGAAAGTGTAGTCACACAGTTTTGTATGTGTAAGTCGCTGGCTCTTAACCCTTTTCCTTCCAGGAATTGTCAAGTTCCCTATGTCAGCTCCATGGGCATGTTCTCACCACTCTGGCAAGTTTTATTAACCATTAACTCCCTTTCCCTTGAGATATCCAAAGAATGGGAACTATGGAAGATCATTAGATAACTGTGAGATTAATAGGAAAATATTACCCTTATTAATATGTAATTGCTTGGTCGGTTTTATCACTTATACTAATGTCCTTCTCGTTAATCCAAACATACATTCCCCATTGCTGCCTTTGAGGGCAAATTGTCGCAGCTGACTGAGGGCTGGACAAGGAAAAATAAAGAACATTGCCATGTCACAAACGATGCTGGATGCGATGTTACCTTCCTGCTTTTCGGAAAGATTATCCATAGTCCTAAATTGTGAAAACAGATCACTAAATGGTAATACAGCTGTCTTGCTACAGCACGGCTTCTAGAAAATAAAGAATGGGCAAAGTGTACATTAAATAACAGATTGACATTTCCCAATCATTTTAAGGCCTGTGACCCCGCGGAGGTGAGCATCTGTTGAGAGCTGAGAGAGCTCACTTCTTCCCGATGCGTATTCATCGTATTTCGTTGGGTCTAAAAGTTTAGCTGGAAATGAAAGATCCTTTAAATTCGGCATCTTCATTTATTGAGAATCAAGCCACATGGAATGTAGAGTTGGAAATAAGGTTTTGTTGGCAGAACTTCTTGGGTTGCTGTTGGATTGGTACTTACGCATAGTTCCTGTTAGCTGTGGATTACTGCTTGTAATTCATTATTTCAAGATTTCTTCACCTTGCTTCCCTCATCCACCATCTGCAGTGGCAAAGACTGAAGGTATATACTTTAAAATGTAGTCACTGGCTGGTGATTTGACTTTAGAATAACACTAAATAAGACAGCCTGAAATCTTAAGCAAAGATTTTGGACACCATTCCCAGATCCCAAAGGATCTGGGAAAGAAAGAGAGAAAAAAATATGAATGGTGTGTGAGTTCCACTATTCTCAGATATATAAAACAATTCCACTTCCTATGTCGTATTTCACCCCTTCTATGAACAAACACGTTATTATCCAACATAACTGTGTCACTGGTGGCACATCTGTATATCCTATTTGCTAGCAAAGCACAAAATATATTTATTTGCTCGCCCAAGTCTTATCAAACATGTAACCGCCTCTCAGTGGAGTTGCTGTCAGATTTACCCGTTCCTTCTTTTACCAATGGGCCTTCATTTTTCCTTGGAGATCCCAACATTAGACCTACAAAGATCCAGTTAATGTCTAAAGCCCAGGGGTTTACTGTGAATGGGGAAACCACCTTTTCCTGATGAATTTTTTCCAGTTGACTTAATGGTTAGAGAAGAAAGGCTAACTTATGCCAGTTTACATGCATGGAAATGGCGAGACCAAAAGAAAAAAGCCCAATGTGTTATTTATGGCATTTCTTCTCATCTTGTGGAAACCGACTGCTTTGATTCTACCAGACCATGTTTTCTTTGCAAGTACAATACAATTAAGCTATTTTCAGCTGGCAATAAAATCCTTGAGAACCAAAGCAGATTTGGCCACTTTAAGAGATGAAGACTAATGCAATCTGATAATTAGGTCATTTCACCGCCAAGACAGAAAAAGCAATTTAATAACATCTCCCGTGCAGCAAGACGGGGGCTAAAGCCTCCGGTCCCAGCAGCTGGCAAGGACGCTGCCTGCAATACAACTCTCAAATTCGCTTCCACGGGGCATCTGCAGATCTCTGCAGGACTGAGGGAGGGGGTGGCTCTGATGGGCAAAGGTGAGAACGATGCCAGAAAAGAGAAAATATGGGGAGAAAAAGCCCCTCCTTTCCCTGGTAGGGCCCGGCTGAAATTCGTTGAAGAAAAGCATCCTGCTTTGTGCCCGGCTCCGCTTCTTCCACCTCCCACGCTGCTATGAAATATGAAGGCTCTGCCTTCCCGGAGCCCTTCTTATCCCTTCACACCGGTTCTTCTGCAGATAGCAGATCTTGTCTTGAAAACTGCTCAGCCTACGACCATCTCACGTAACTCCGCTGTGTGTCAGTGGGGAGGCTCTGCACTGAGGCAGTAGAAGACCTGTGTGGCTCCACTGCCTCAAATTAGCAACCCGTTCATTGAGAGAAGGAAAACAAACCCTCGCTCACACTTGAGGGTTAAGTTTTCAGCTGTCCCTCACCCTCTTTGTCCTGGGTTGTTGCAACAGGAAAGGGTTTTTTAGAAACTTTTCTTGTAACTTCAACTTCCCTGTTTGGGGGGTTTGGAAGTACTTCTCTTGCTGAACTCCGTGCAGCCGAGAGGCGGCTTTGGTACGGTTCTCATTATCTGTATAATAGATTAGAATCGATATTTCATTCTAAGAAGAGCTTTCTGGGCAGAGCCGCTCTGACTTTAAGAAAGCTGTAAAACAGTCGTGATATATACTCTGTACCCGTCTCCAGTATGAAACGCTAAATGGCCTGACCTGCAAGTCTGCGCCGCTGTGAATAAGTCTTACTCATATCGGCAGATCTGGCATCTCTGGGTCTAGTGGGTCTGTAGTTTTTATCAGTCGGTTTGCATGAGTAAAGGCTGAGTAAGAGCCCGCAAGGTCAGGCTGTAATCTGTAATATCGGGTGGATATTGTGCAGAGATGTGTGGAACCCACCCCCCGGCAAACCGCGTGTGTTCTCAGCACAGCATCTCGGAGCTATAGTGGACCACAGCTCTACTTCATTTCACTTACATGTAAAGGCGCACATACTTCTTCAAGGAGGGTCAAATCGTTGCTATTTTAGCTGTTCATAAGAAGCACACATACACTTGGAGGAAAGAGGGATTTTTTTCTCTAATACAGGTACATTAACTGTGTAGTAGTTGTGCCTGTGGCTTCCAAATCCTGTGGATTTGATGATCTTCGTCTTACTGAATGAATAAAATAATTGCAGTCATTCCCTCTTATTATTTTTTTTTTTTACAGATTCGCCATTCATAAGAAACTTACTGGTGTTATAGGACTTTTCTTCCACTTAGAAATGACCAGAATCACCCAAGAATAACTCATAAACAATACGATTGCCCAACATGCCCGATTGCTCCATATACACGAGCACTTGTCTTTTCTTCCCCTCTCCCCATCGTGTAAATTTTGCGTATCCTGCACACACACCACTGGGGACTTTTCAACCCAGCTGCATTTGGCCATTGTATTTGTTGCTGTGACAATGCGGCGCTTCCTCATTCGGAGTATGGGGAACTCGGCAAATCCTGTAAGTGCCAGTAGCGGCAGGCAGTGGATGTTGTTCAGCAGCACTGTGAGGAGTGTGTTCCTAAAGCCTATACACCACGAGAAAGCATTGGGGCAAAGCATTTTCACTGAGTATTTGAAGACCGCTGATGTCAGAGTTTTAAATTTACAAAACAAATGAGGAGGGAGAGGAGGAGGAGGACAGTTTAAGCAACTATGAGTGACCGCAGGCACTGGCGATGCTGTGGCAAGTAGGGACTCATATCCAAAGCCTGTTCTGGATGCTGTAAGGAAGCTCCCCGGAGGAGAGTGGCCGACCCACTTGGACCAGACTATCCCTCCGCAGCTCCAGGCAGGAGACCTGAGCGCTGATTAATGCTGCCTTGTCCCAGAAGCATCCCCACCACCCCTTCTCCGGGCGTTGCAGAGGTTACTGTCGCAGCCCTGGGTTTGCGATTCAAGGTGCTCACGCCACTTCCTAACGCCTTGTGTGGCTTCTGTGACCCTCGTGTCCCGCAGCCACCGTCCCTCTCAGTGTCGCAGCGCAGCACACAGGGTGCCCTGATGCGTTTCAGCTGTTGGCACTGGGGAACGTGGCTCTCCCAAGGCAGGAGGAGAGCGCTGCCGCAGCGGCCACCTGCCTCGGAAACTGCCACCGCTGCCCTGTCCGTCAGAGCTGGGGCTTGGCAAACTTGAGAGTGTGCTTACAAGGCTGTTTTTGTTCCTGCGAGGCTCCCAGCCAGACATTTCATCCTTGTTTTCTTTGTCTTAGGCCACGTCCACTGTAGAGAGGAGAAGCTATTAAAAATCATTTTGATTTTGGCGTATTTCAATGGTGGCCAGCCAGCCTGCGGGTCGAGCCGGTGCAGGTGATCTATGAAACAACAAAAAGAAAAAGGATCCCACGTACTGCAGCCAGGCGGACACTTCTCTTGCTTTCAGCCTTGCGCTGAAAGATCTTAGTTTGGGGATCAAAGCTCGTGTTTGTTTTGGAAGGAAGGCTCGATTCCAGTGAAAGGGAGGGATGTTAAGTCTGATAGCTGCGCCGCGGTGCGCTTGCCGTGCTTCTAGCGCGCGTTGGGGTCGGGCGTTCGTGATGAGCTCCCCCGTGTCTCAGCGTTCCCCTCCACCGGAATAAAGGAAAGGCACAAAAGGAACCAAACTATCCCCTCTCTGCCATTTCTCCTCGCTACGCGGGGCCTCGGCCACCCGCCCGCCCCACGGCGACTGTGGCGAGTGGGCGAGTGGGCACACAGACCCCAGGCGGGACCGTCCCAAGTTGCCAGCGAAGTCCTGCAAAAACCCTTTCTCGCCGTGGGGTCGGGGACACACACACGCACACACACACACACAGACAGACAGACAGACAGACAGACACACGACACACACGGGGACACCCGTGGCAGGTGCCGGCTGCCCGCGGACACCGCCGGAGGGGACCGCCGGGCT
>NW_009646934.1:784530-795399 GCF_000708025.1 Charadrius vociferus | reverse complement strand
AAAAAAAAAAGCTTGCCGTGTCGGGGAATGCGTTGTCGCAGGCTCGGGCATAACCGTTCGGAAAGGGGGGTGGGGGGGAACTCCTGCATTTCTCATGCACCATCCACGAGCTATTCTCAGTGCTTAAAATAATTAGATAGGTATGCTGGGAACACTCGAGCATCTGCTTGCAGCATCTGTTTATGTTCATAACTTTCCATGCACCAGCTGCTTCCCCCACACTCCCCCCCCGCCCCTCCCCGGGATATTTTATTCTGGGGAAGGGCTGGAAGTTTGCATGTCAACTCCGTGTCGCCGAAGCAGCACCGCTCCATCCCTTTCCCTTCTTCTCCCCCGTTGTTTCCTGTACCGGAGAGGTCCAAAGTACCAAACCTTAAGAGAACGGACGCGCGGTTTTGAAAGGAGGGTCCGAAATGGTTTCGAGGGGTGTGAAGTGAACCTGTCGCTTCATTCATTGGCATTGTGGAAACGGGGGATTTTCTTTATGTATGTAATCATCCTGCCAAAAAAATAGGAAGAAAGGGGAAAAAAAAAAAAAACCCAAACAAAACCCAAACAAACAAACGTTGCAGCTGGGGAGGCTGTGAAGAGAGCGTATTGTTTCAACTTAGCTCATGACAGTTAAAGGAAAAAATACTGATAAGAAATGGCAGATTTATTTGCGGGAGTTCAGCGACTGCTTTGTCACGGTCCCGGGACCGGGGCCGCGCCGGTGGCCGGGGCTGAGCATCCCCGTCGTCCCCCGCCTGCTGCCCCCTCCCCAGCCCGCGGGCAGCCGGCACTTGTTCCCGTGCTCCAGCCTTACCTTTACACTTGTTTGCTTTTCCATCCTCGCAGCCGGTGCATCAAGTACACCCCCTGGTGATGACTATTTCACTTGTAGATATTTTGTCATCAGCTAGAAATACCCTCAACCCGACTCCTTTGCAGGACAGCAGATGCAAACGCCACTTGTCCTTTCCTTTCTTCTATTTCTTCGCACCCATTTCCCTACGTCATCTGCTCTTTTTCATCTTTTTTTTTTTCCCTTCATTTCTTCGCTTCCCCCCCTCCCCAACCACCGCCTGATAGCAAAGGACAGATCCTCCTCCTGAAGGCAGCTCACCGCTTTGTGTAACTTGAGTCCTACCCAAACCAGTGGAGAAACCCTGGGGAATGACTCTTTTAAGTAACGCGGTGGTTTGGAGAAAGGTTACTGGGGTGGCCGTGGCCAGCAGTGAGGCAGCGGGGACTGTGGGAACGGGCTTCGCTGGTGGCAGTGGCTCCTTTGTTCTGTTTACCGAGGGCAGGCGGGGAAGGCGCTTGGCGAAGGCGATGCTGGTGCTGCTCTCTTAGCAACATGTGCCCGGCTCACTCCGCAGGGCTGCGTGGCGTCAGCCTGGGAATAACCGCTCCAAGCGCTCATTAGTGCTGGTCTCTCTACCACCACCTCCCCCCTTCCCCCGCTCTTTTTGCACTTCGGAGTTTTTGCTCCGTATTAAACCTCCTGCACAAATTCCCTCCGAGCTGTTCGTCGGGGAGTTTAGACATGTGATGGGAAGGTCTTTGCTGGCGGGGAGGTCTTGAGGGAGATGCTTGCTAAGGGGAAAGTGAGGGTTTGGGCTCCTCATCGTGGTGTTTTCACAAACGTGAGTTCAGAAATGCTGCAGAAGCAGCACAGCCCCGTTTTTCTCTGCGCCTCCAAGCATCCCCTCGCAGCAGAGCAAAGCCCGGGGCTCTCCTGTCCCATCCCATCTCAGCCCTTCCCAGTAATGCTGCGTCGGTGCCAGTGCTGGTAATTACAAGCTGCGTTGCTCTAGTCTTGTATTCTCTTCCAGGAGGAAAGGTAGCCTGAACTAATAATAATAATAACACACCTAGTGATGATTGAATTCACAGCTGCGTGTGCGTGTGTCTGGCTGCAGTGCGTTGGGCCCAATTATACAAAGATTTGGGTTGGTTTGTGGGTTCTGGGTTGGCTTCTTTGTCTGGCGAGGATTGCAGGGCTTGGCATCTTCGGTGCCGCCAACACTGGTAATGGGGAGAGGGGCAGCGAACTAAAACAAGTGGTTTTTTTCAAGGCAAAACAAGCCTTTGAGCAGCAGGTGGATTAGCGAAATAAGAAGTACCTCTAGATTTTCCTGCTAGTTTAATTGTTTCTGGGCTTTTTGGGGGAACCTCCACTGAAAGTAGTTGGGAAAGTCAGGGTGACCACCGATCAGGTGTGGGATCAGGCAGCCAGTGGATCTACCGGGCATCTTACGGGGCCCACGCTGCCACGAGTGGGAAGAAGAGCAGACCTGCTGCATTGCGCCGGCCGGTCCCCACGCACGGTGCTGGTCGCGCTCCCATCCCGGCATCCTCCCTGCTCCCAGGAAGAGAGGCAAGTTGTGCTGTAAAAGAAAGAAGACAACTCTGCCGCGGTGGAGCATGCCGGAGCTTTGTGGGGTAACCTTCAAGCAGTCTGTAAAGGGAGCACAGGGTGCCCCCAAACACACCCCCAGTTTAGGGATCGTTCGAGCCAAATTGGTGCAGGTCCGCTCCCAAGGGCAGTGCAGCGACAGCGTGTGGCTGGGAAGGAGAAATGCTGCGCAAGGCACAGTAGGTAGAAGGTGTTCGGCCATTCGGAGTGGGAATATGACAGTGTACGATACCTCATTTGGGTCCCAAACTTCTAAATGCAGCCAGCTCAGCGCAGGAAGCCGGCGGTAGGATTTCAGTGATTTGTGGAATTCAAACAAATGTCCTTGGGTCAAGACTTTTGTGGAGGGAGCTGCGTATTCAGACACTTGAGACTTTACAGCTTATCGTTCCCTCCACCACAAGTTTTCCTCTAAAATCCAAGAGACAATGCGTGTGGGGGGGGGCAGGTGGAAGAAAAAAAAAACCAAACAAACAAAAAAGACTTCTAAATAAAGGGTTTCCTAGGCTGTGTGTTTCCATCAGCCTGGAACATAACAGACTTTGAATGTGGAAGTTGAACATGACTGTGATTATAGGATGTGGTTTATGAAAGTGGTCGATTTGCAGACCGATGCGATGGTTTTTCAAGAAGTTTTTTTGTGTGGAATATATTAAGAGTAATTTCACTTCCCCCCTGTGTTCAGGTTTCTAATAAAAGAATTTTTCAGCCAAAAGAAATAATTTAAGTGAACATTAAAAGAACTCCTTTGTATTTTTGAGAATGAGGTCCCGAGGGGAATGAGAAACCCCATGATCAAAAAGGTGTGAAGGGGAAAAAGGTGAATCCTCACACAGTGTAGGCAATAGTCAGATAAGTAGGAGTGCAGCTATACCATCCCGTGAGCCGACATTGCCGAGAGCCCAGCTCAAACCCCGGTGTTACCGAACCTACTGAAAGCTGCCAAAATGTCTTGTATGCCGCTGAAGTCACAGATGACTAATCTCGGCAAGTAGGCGTTGGGACGCATTCTTGCACAACAAACAGAAGTGAGGAAAAAAGAGAAGGTAAAAGTAAACCCGCCCGAGATTGTCGAAGGAGAAGCCGCCTGCATGCAAGCGTGAGCCCGATGTTGTTTGCTGTTTGTCACCTGCTCTTTTCCTAACAAGTGTTTGCTGACCTAAAGCCCTTGTAATGTGCTTGAAGGATGTGGGAGGGCTGAGAAACTGTTTGAAATCCCTCAAGTTTTTGGAACACCTCTGCAGGGCTTTGGGGGCTGCTATTGGGAAAGGAGATAAAGTCTTATCTACCGGTGTTGTCAGACAGGAATCAGAGGAAGAGCCACCGAGTACTGAAGCCGCTTCGTGGGCAGAGGTCGCGCTCCTTGGCGTCTGTAGTTTTGTTGGGCTTTGGACAAACTCAAATGAGTTTTGATAGTATTGATTTACGTAGAGCACCGTGGTTTAATCTCGCACGACTGTAAACAGTACCGAAGTCTCCTCTCTCATGACAAACGGACAGCAGAGATTCCTCATCGCTTGCTTTTAGTTTTATTTCCTCCATGGGGCGCATGTGTGGATGGAGCCGTTGCATTAATGCATCTCTTCTCCTCTGCAGTATTTCAATTACATTTCCTGATATACAGTACATGACTTAATGGATGACGCACTTGTTAAAAGCTAAACCTGGGTCTAAGCCAGACCTCCCTGAAACAAGTTTGGTGGCTTTTACCCTCAGGAAGAAGGTTTTGCAGCCTTCTTGGCTGAGTCTTAATTGGTGATGTTTAAGGCCCACGGGACGCTCAGAACCGTTACCCGTCGGAGATGGGGCCGGCTGCCTCGGGCTCCCGCGGGGAGGGTGCTGGGACTTGTTACCAAAGGCGTTAGGAAGACACTCGGCTGGTCCTAAACCCTCGTAGCCCTTTGTTAGTCGCATGAGTGGGAGCAGATGAGGGTGGTTACAAGGTTTAGTTGGCTTTGTACAACTTGCGCCTAACGTGAGTGTAAAAACTGCGCTGATCCCAATGAGTTTCCGGAGTTAAAGAGGCACTAACGCAGCCCTTATTGCTGCCATTTGCAGAGAATACACAACTCCTTTTTTTAACTTCATTAAAAAAAAAAAAAAAGTTCTATGTGATGTAATTTCATGGAAACCACTGACATTTGCACTTTCCAAGTTTATTGCTTTTCTCATCACACATCAACGCCCCTTTTGCACGCTCCTTTATTTGTCGTAGGTAAAACAGTCCAGGAGGCACGTTGTATGTCACTAAAACCTGCTTCGGTATTTATATTTAAGCAGCTGGATGTTAATGCTAATTGTTTTTTGCAAAATAAGCAGAAAGCACATTTGTAAATAGTAGATAGATTCTTTGCGTGTCCAGCTTTAAAGCGAATATTTCTTCGGGGCTTGTGTGACATGATCACTTCAGGGCTTTCCCTCGGGAGGAGTGATGCCGTCTTTGTAGTAACGATGTCACTTCTGTCAATACGCAACTGCGCCCGTTGTGCATTCCGGAAAATGCCATCGCTACGAATAAGGAAACTCACTGCAGGTCCACAGGAGTAATTTTATTTGATTCTTTCAGGTTTGATTCCTTATCCTTTTCCTCCAGGATCTAATATGCCATTTCTCTTTCTCTTGCAGACCATGCCCTCTCTATGACGGTTACTTGTTAAGCTAACTCTGCATGCCAGAAGACTGTCCTTGGTTGACCCAAGGGCTTTTGGGGACTCCGGCCTCTCCCCAGTTTTTCTGTGTGTGTGTGTTCCTCTAGAACTTTCAAAACTGTTTCTCCAAAGGGTTTTGCAGAAACTTAGACTGTTTTCTAAAGCAGAAGCACCTCAGTCCACAGCAGTAGTGATGGGCAGCGTGCGAACCAACCGCTACAGCATCGTGTCTTCGGAAGAGGACGGCATGAAGCTGGCGACCATGGCTGTTGCCAACGGCTTTGGGAATGGAAAGAGTAAGGTACACACCAGACAGCAATGCAGGAGCCGCTTTGTCAAAAAAGATGGCCACTGCAACGTCCAGTTTATTAACGTGGGTGAGAAGGGACAGCGATACCTGGCAGACATCTTCACCACTTGCGTGGACATCCGCTGGAGGTGGATGCTAGTTATCTTCTGCCTGACTTTCATCCTCTCCTGGCTTTTTTTTGGCTGTGTGTTTTGGTTGATTGCACTGTTGCATGGGGATCTGGAAAATCAAGAAAATAGCAAACCTTGTGTCTCTCAAGTGAGCAGCTTCACCGCAGCCTTTCTGTTCTCCATTGAGACCCAGACCACAATCGGCTATGGCTTCAGGTGTGTCACAGACGAGTGCCCCATCGCAGTTTTCATGGTGGTTTTTCAGTCTATAGTAGGCTGCATCATTGATGCCTTCATCATTGGTGCTGTCATGGCAAAGATGGCTAAGCCAAAAAAGAGAAATGAAACTCTAGTCTTCAGCCACAATGCCGTGGTGGCCATGAGAGATGGGAAGCTGTGCCTGATGTGGCGTGTCGGAAACCTGAGGAAAAGCCACTTGGTGGAGGCACACGTGCGAGCACAGCTCCTCAAATCCAGGATCACGTCGGAAGGGGAGTACATCCCCTTGGATCAAATAGACATCAATGTAGGGTTCGACAGTGGGATAGACCGCATATTCCTGGTCTCCCCCATTACGATAGTACACGAAATAGATGAAGACAGTCCTTTGTATGACTTGAGCAAACAAGACATGGACAATGCTGACTTTGAAATTGTAGTAATATTAGAGGGCATGGTGGAAGCAACCGCCATGACTACCCAGTGCCGTAGCTCATATCTGGCAAACGAAATCCTCTGGGGCCACCGCTACGAGCCCGTACTCTTTGAAGAGAAAAACTACTACAAAGTGGACTACTCGAGGTTCCACAAAACATACGAAGTGCCCAACACGCCCATCTGTAGTGCCAGAGACTTAGCAGAAAAGAAATACATTCTCTCTAACGCAAACTCCTTTTGCTACGAGAACGAAGTGGCCCTCACCAGCAAAGAGGAGGATGAGATTGACACTGGGGTGCCTGAGAGCATGAGCACAGACACCCACCCGGACATGGACCACCACAACCAAGCAGGGGTGCCTCTAGAGCCACGGCCGCTACGGCGGGAGTCGGAAATATGACTGACAAACTCTTCCTCTCTCTTTTGTTGAAAGGAAAAAAAACCAAACCCACATCTATCGGTCAAAGGCACGTTGACCTGAGAAGTTGGCCCAGAACAGTTTTCAGACAACGGTACTGTTGAAGAGTGGTGTGAAGGCAAGCAGACCTGAGAAACCCCGGCTGGTTTTAGGGCTGTCCTCAGAGGAGGGACGACAGAGAATGAACTCTAAACACAAAGCACTAAACATGTCTAAGTATGAACAGAAGGCACATATGTTGTAGAATAAATTATGTATATATTTTTTTACAAAACTTGAACTTGCAGGCAAGCTTTGGTTGGGTTATTATTATTTTTTTTCAACTTTTTCCAGAATGCTTCTCTCTAGGGAACAAGAATGTTTTTAATGGCATAACAAAGGCAAGATTCTGCCTTATTATTATTATTATAATTATTTTTTAAAAAGCTGCTGCTAACTACATGAACACAAATGGTTATTTTTGTTGCAGTGTAGTTTTTATTTTCTCTTGTGTAATTTAAAAAAAAAAAAAAAAAAAAAGAAGTCAGTGTTGAACTTTTTGGGTTGAAAAGCTCGTGATCGCTTCAGAGAGGCTGATGTTGCCAGAAAGTCTAAACTCCTTTTGAGGCCAGTAGTTTGATAGCTAGAATCAATTTCTCTCTTTCCAATTACATAAGGGGCATTATGTAATATCAGGCCAATCAGTAGCCTCCAGCAAAATTATGATTTTTGGGGGGAGAATTTAATTCTCTGTCTAAAGGAAAAACGAAATTAAATATATATATACATGGGAAAAGTACTAAGTTAAAACTACCTAAATGGATACCAAAGAAAATGCACAGTTTTGCACAGCGGAGTTTATTTAAAAAAAAGGAAAAAAAAAAAAAAAAAGGAAAAAAAAAAAAAGGAACAGGCTGCTTTAAACAACAAAAAAATTCAAACCTCAGACACTTTTTTTGGTTTTGATTTTTTTTTTTTTCTTTTCTTTTTAAGACCTTTATTTTGCACCTTATTCTAAAAGCTTAAGACTCGGGATCTAAAGTGAGCGAGGGCTCCTCCTCCCCTTTCCCCCTGCTCTTCTGTGGGGAAATAAATCCCCTTCCTTTCTTGCAAGGAGAAACGCAGTTGGGAGAGGGCAAACGAGCCGACGTGTGTCCTCCGCGGGCGCTCGCCCGACCGGGCTGCCGCAGGAGGTCCAGTGTTGGTGCGCGCATTCCCAAACCGGTGCCGGACCTCGGCACTGGCACCGCTCTCCTGGAAGCTGAGCCCCCCTCTGCGACCGAGCCCCTCGGCTGCCCTCGCGTCACCGCTTAAACCACGGCGGGGCCGGGCAATGGTTGAGGCTGTGGCTGCCGGAGCGGGCGGTTAGGCACACGGATGAGCCGAGCGATAGATAAGTCCCCGGGAAGAGGTTTTTGAGGAGGAAAGGAGAGGAAAAGAGAAAAGAACTTTTCCAATGCAGCACTTGGGAACGGCGCGGGGGGGGGGAGGGGAGGGGAGTTGCAGCATTTTGTAAAAAAAACCCCAAAACCAAAATGCTTCTCTTCAGCGGGGCACGGGTGTGAGAAAAAGCGTGTTTCCCAGCTGGTGTGGGGAGGACGAGGCTGCAACGCGAGGGCCACCTCCTGCCGCCTCTCTGGCTCGAGCGGCATTTTGGCTCCAGCGGCATTTTTGCTCCTTCCCTCTCCCCCCCCACCCCCTACCCCCGAAAGGCTTTAAATTCTCTGTGCCTCTAAGATGAAGGAGAGGGCGAACCTGCGCTTCACGCCTGGTCCCCGAGGAGCAGGTGGAGAGGGGTGGGGGGACACACACGATAATCCCAGTCGACTCTTGCAGTATTGGATCACTGTATGCCATTAAAAAACAGCTTGTTCTAGGTCTAATGTCTTCTGCAAACGGATATCTGTGAAGGCCTCCGGCCCCTTCCAGCCCTGCCTGAAAGAAATGCCTGCAATGAACTGGTTTCTGATAAGATGGTATCTGCAGTGGGTGGGTTCGAAACTGTGGAAATTCGACATTGTAAACATAGATTTGGCTACTGGAGAGGGCAGATGATTAAGTGCAAGTACTAAAGGCTGTTACTGGGGTGGGGGGACGTCAAGGAAAGGAAAGGCTGAACACGTAAAGGCGATTTGATTGCAGTTTCTGGGTCAACAGTGGTGGAGACAACGGAGTGCTGCTAGTGCTGCTATTGTGATATTCTTGTGAAAGGAAAAATAACTAAACCAAAGAGTATTCAGCGAAACAGCGGGCGCATGGGAACGCGACGGGGAAGGGATGGAAAAGGGAGGCTGATCCGGAGAAAGGGGACCGTTTCTCCAGGTCAGCATCCCCCAGGTGCACAGTGCTCCCACTAAATGATACTTGAGATGTTTGAGGGAGGGGTGAGAGACAGGGGACGGGGAAACGCAGGATTCAGTTTGTTTCTTTAAAGCAAAATAAATTCATAGAGGGAAAAAAATCCCCCCCCCCCCAACATTTCTGGTGCAGAGGTTTGGGGGTTTGTTTTGTTTTGTTTTGTTTTGTTTTTCAAGTCAGTTTTTCAGAAATATTTTTAAAAATGTACATTTTATAAAGTTTATCAAGTATTTTCATATTTAAAGCCAAATGTAAATAGAAGTCTGTAAAGGAGGACAAGGAGAAAAAGAAAAGGAGAGGCCACAAAAAGTATAAATTCTGCTCGGCAGTCTCGGCTAGCTCGTACCTAGATGCTACCGGTTAGCATGATTTTTAGCAAATACTTGCAAGCCTTATAGGATTCCTAATGCTATGAACTTCTCTTTATTTATTTTTAAGCATGGACTTTTAATTTGAAAACATGTTCTAGTTACTGGCATTTTTAAAAGTTACCAGCTTTCCGAGTGCGAGTCTTGTCGAGGGTGTGCATTGAGGTAATCCATTACACTCTCTGCCGCATTCTTTGTCTTTTTCTTTTTTTTTTTCCTTTTTTTTTTTTTTTTAAATAACCCTTTGTCTTTGCCGATTGAATCTTACATTGCAGAATTGCACTCGGCCTCTGGCTCCGGGAAGCTGCTAGAAAGAGACCTGCAATGTACACTCCATGGTACCCTTCCCCCTTATCCATCATTTCTGTATCTCTCAACTCGCCGTGGTAAGCCCGGCGCAGGACAGACTATTGTAGCACACTTCTACAGCAGCAAATTGGGTTAGTCTTTTTTTTTTTTTTTTTTAAATGTTGTTATTTTTAAGGACTACACAGTGACTGACAGCGTTTCTTCAGTCCCCGATGATCCTGGGCCAAGCTGATGCTTCATTAGGGGCCCTTTAGACTGACTGAGCTCTACCCGCAGACTCCAACCGGCGTTGGTTCGGCCGCTTTATCGAGGATAAGGTTGGCTCAACCGGCTCGCACAGAAGGTTTATACTGTATTTCGCTTAGGGTCTGGGGGGGAATATGTTATTTCTGCCCTTCCCTGAAAATACTTGAATGAGACACATTGTCTAAAACATAATACGGCGTTACAGTGACAAAAAGCATTTCCGAGGCAGGTGGGGACGGATCGCTTCTTTCCTCTGTCTCTTCCGTGCGAGGTGTCCTTGGTTAAGTAGCAAGGGTAGAAATCATTACTTATCAGCTGTGTTTAATGATACCCTCTCCCAGCCACGATACAGTTCGGTGTTAGTTTAGCGCTCTTCTCGGAAAAGACAAAGGGTCCAGATGTTTTATTTGTTCTCTTCGGTCTTCTTTTTCATAATGGATTACAAGGTAAAACTGAGAAGTACTGTAATGTCTTTAAATTATGGCTGCTCACGACCATTGTAAAGTAGAAGGGTGCTGCGTAGTTGCCATCCCACAGCCAACCAGAAACTGATTTTGTAATGACTTTTGGCCTGCAGCTATTGTAAGGTGAACAATCTAGGCATCTGACAGTTGTCCATTACTATTTTCCTGTTTGCAGCCTTTTTGTATCAAAGTCTTCCTAATGTACTGCACAAATTGTGGATTGTACAGATTTTTATATATTATGTCTTATTTTATTATTTCTAAATAAATAAAAAAAAAAATTGAGAATGATGTGTGCGGCATGTATGTGAATGAAGGGGGGAGAGGGGTGTGGAGGTGATTCTCTGGCTGTGTTTAGGGCTGGCTGGGCACAGGCATTGGCTGAAGCACTTTAGGAAGAGACAGGTCGTTCTCTCCCTTGACAAAAGGCAGGAGGAGGAAAGGGGATCCCGTCATTATTTCCCAGATGAGAACACAAACACGGCCCTGGTGTAAGGCAATTTGCACCAAAGGAAGATCTGCCCCAGCGAGACTAAGGGACTTTCTTAAGGTCACACCTGGAACTGCAGATCCTTAGCTACCAGACGTATGAAATGGAAAA
>NW_009646934.1:781304-784518 GCF_000708025.1 Charadrius vociferus | reverse complement strand
AATCAGCAGCGGGGGGAAGGAGGACGTTGGGGGGGCGGGGGATGAAAACACAGATCATAAGCATAGAAAGATTTGGAAAGGGATTAAAAAATTAAGCAGGAAACTCATCTTCAAATCCCTGTGTTTCCATGTCTGCCGGGAACATCCCCTTATTGAAGGGATGCTCCTCAGCGGAGCTCAGCCCGATTGCGAACGCTGTAATCTTCATACGCGCCTCCTCTGTGCGGAGCACGGAGCCCGAGCTGGGGGTTTGTGGGAGGGCACGGGGAAGCGGAACGGGAACGGGCCTCCAGTAACCCAAAAGAGACGCGATGCCCTTATTTGTCTGGGTCGGGCAGCTCCTTTCCCGCTGTTTGTGTGTGGCCTCCAGGGCAGATATTGAGGCTGCACAACTGTGACTCAGCTCCAAACTGCTGAGCTAACCGGAATCAAACCGGCTGCAGCAGCTGAGGGCGGCCGTGGAGCATTTCAATGCAGTTTTGACCCCTCTGCTGATTTTTTTCCGCCTTTTTATCAGTCCCTAATGCTATTAAACGATGCCTCGGACGGGGCCCTGACCCTGTCTGGAAGGACTCCATTTATAAATTCAAATTTACTTTTCAAATCTAATGGTCTCTTGGAAAGCTTATAATAATAATTACCGGGCTGGATTTAGAGATACAGATTAGCTGTCACAGCCTGGATCTGCTTATTCTCCCTCCTGAAAAGCATCCTCCGGGAGAGCCGCTCACTGAGCCCACCCCGGCTTTGACGTTTGCTGTGGGGGGCAGCGGGTCGGGGGCCACTCTCTGCATGCTCTGCCCGGCTCTCTCCCCGTGCCTAAATCGTTAGCACCCTCTCCTGTCAGTGCCTTTCCCTTCTCTTGCTGGCGACTCGTCCGGTCAGGTGGAATGGGCATAAATATAGCAACAAAACACAGACGGCACGGTTTGGTAGCTGGCGAGGTCGGAGCTAAACTCTGCTCCTTCCCTCCCGAGCGGGATGCCTCTCGCAAGCATCATGCGTGCGCTGCGGGACGCAAGCGTGCGCTGCCTGAATCTAAACAGCACGAGTAAAAGGAGACGGAGGATGTAACAGGGCGCGCGTGGGACGCCAGCGACAGCAGGAGACGCGCAAGGCTGAGCGCCGGGCACGTGTGTCCTCGGCAGACAGCGCGGGGAGGTGCGTTAGGGAAGGCTGCGTGAACCCCCTGTTCCCCATTTTCCCCGTTTTCCCATCAAACGAGCAGTGCTGGCTGACCCTTTTGGCCTGCCAAGCTCGTGCTGAAGGCTGCAGGTTTCGTCGCTGCGCAAAAATGTATAATAACGCCTAAAGAAATGTCCGTTCTTTCAAAATGCTTAAACTAAAAGTCGTGACTTCAGGGGAGCCCGTTCCGTGGGTTCGGGTTCTCGGCAGGCGGAGGTTGCTGTGCAGCACAGGTTTGGGATGAGACACACACTCCGGGACTCAACACCCACCTTGCCCGGAGGAGCTGCTCTGGCCCGACGCGCCGGGGGGAGGGCGGCAGTCTGAGGATGGGGCCCTCGGCTTTGGAGGGGGGTTCGGGGCCCAAACGGGGTCCTCACGGCCTCTTGTGCCCCTCAGGCAGCAGCGCGAGGAGTCGGCCTTTGGTAAACCTGCGTGAGATAGACTAAGGGGGAAACTTTGCAAACTTTGCAGACTGATTTTTGCTTCTCTCTCCATCTGTGCTACCATCGGCATTCAGATGTATTCAGCTGTTTCATCTGCATTCAGATTACACATCCCCCCCCTCGGCCACCAGACAGGTAGGACCTAAAAGCACTTGCACACTTATGTCTGAATTCAACGAACCGGCAATTTTGAGAGCTGTTTGCAGCTCAGAAACCGCGATGGAAGTCAGAACAGGACTGTTGATGCTGAGAAACATAAAAGCCGCACGTCCTCACAGGGGGAAGCCAAAGATCTGGAGGAGCCCTGCGGCCCCCCAGGCAAAGCCGAACACGGCTCACCGACTGGAGGGGCGTTTCACCGAAATTAGAGGATGAGGAAAAGCAGCTGAATGATTATGGAGTCACTCAGTGGAGTCCGAAATGAAAATTTCAAATTTCTGGGGAGGGAACGGGAACAGGTTTGTGTGAATGGAGCAGCTGCATGGGAACAACGGCCACCGAGAGACGGGAGGCGACAGCAGCGCGTCGCCGCTCGCAGCGATCCTGCGGTTCTTCTACTAGGAGAAAGGGAAGGAACGCCGTCCCGGGCGCACACGCTGCCGGGGCAGCACCAGCAGCATCGCGTGGACGGTTCGTATCATACCCAGCAGGAGGGTCAGGGGCAGACACGGTCACACAAGCTCCCGCGTCGCACCGAGCCCCGCAGCAGGCTGCTGCGTGCTCGGGGCAGTTCTCCAGACGGAACCGAAATCCATAGCTAAATCCTTCCATGCGTCTTGTGCCGAGGGCAGACTTTCTTTTGTAAGGAGTTAACATCATTTTGTAACTCTCGCGGCCACCTGAAACCTTTCCCTCTTTTTAGCTTGATGCATTGCTTTTGCTTTCTCCTCTCCTGCCGATGTTTCTGCTGCTTTGCCAGCGTCTGGGGTCAGGACAGAAAAGTGAGAGCGGAGAAAATTATAGAAAGTTCAAGAATATAAAAATGAAATATGAGTCCTGAAAATATCAATCCTTTTCTCCTTCCAGTTTTCTCTGAAGTTCAGTCTTTATTCCAGCATCAACATTTACGGCTTGTTTGAGTGTGCAGATTCAGGCTGTTCTACGCAAGGCGATGCATTTTATAGTTTTGGGTGGGCAGGACAGGGAGGGGCTACAAACACACCTGTTTCAGCAATATATACATTTTATATTAGTCTTAAAAAAAAAAAAAATACTGCTCTTATTTACTGGCTTGGATGTCAAACTGTAGATACTGGAAACAGTTGGGTTTTTTTAAAACGGCATTGAGATTCATACAAATGACATCCATTAAATTGCGGGAAAAGTTGCTGAATTGCTCAGGTTGGGAAGATGGGCAGAGGGGAGTCAGGAGCTGCGGCACAGGTCCCCTGTCCCCGTTGGATACGCTCCTCTTGGCGCCTCCCAGCTGTAGCAGGTCTCAGGCTAACGCGGGAGCCAAGGTCAAACCCAAGCGTTAGGTCCTGTACACCCAAATTGGCATTGCCCTGGTATTCCTCCTAACGAGGCAGCTGGGGGAGGATTCCTCAGGGAAGCCCCGCTCCCTCCGGCTGCAAGAGGCTCCT
>NW_009646934.1:737523-781129 GCF_000708025.1 Charadrius vociferus | reverse complement strand
GGCCCCCCCGCCCCTGCTGCCAGCACACCCAACCAGAGCGCCCCGAGGTCACTTCCTAAGAAATTTCTTGATTATTACACTTTGAAAGAAAAAAATCTGGCTGCTAGGATGACCCAAGACTGATAAACTCAAAGATACAGCTGCCACCAAAATCGTTATTGGAGTTTCATTTGATTGATGTGCAATAGGCTGTTAGCAGGAGAGGATACATCTCTATAGTTTAATAGCACAGGATCTTTATGAACAGGGATGGGTCTCACCCTGGGGCAGAGAGATTACCCAAAGAAATAACACCACTTTAGCTCTATTTTTGAAGTCTTTCTATATTCTTCGATGGGGCAGTGGCTGTTAGCTCCCAGGAAGGATGAACGCTTACCTTTAACCAAACCATTTCCATCTCTACCTCTGTATTTATGTGCGAGTCCTTTCCATGCACACACAGAATTCAAGACAGACCAACAAATCATTAATTTTTTTTTTCCCTCTTTTTCCCATGTTGATACTTGCACTGACTTCACTCGTGCTGGAAAGGTAGAAGCAGATCAAAAGTTGGTATTTTCTCTGTTTGCACCTTAGGCGAGACAGCTTTGGCTGTCTGCAGCTGACTCAGGGTACCTCTGTGATCTACAGATGGAAATGAAGGGAATTGCATTCTTCCTTCTGCAAGAGAGTTTGGCAAGAGATATCTACCTTCTAATGTGAAGCCCAGCAACTAATTGAAGAAAAATAAAAAAGGCTTTAAAAGAAAATAAAGTGACTAAAGGTATGGAGCAGCTCAAACACACACACTGCATTTCAAAGCAATTGGAGTGCCAAAATGCTCCACCTGGTTTTCATAGCGAGCTCAGTAGCTCCACCCGAAGGACACATCTGCGGGGGGTTTGGGTGATGGTAACATCTGGAAAAGGAAAGCAATTAGCTCAGTTGAGGAAGGCATAATGTCAGCTGTGTCGTGGTGTGCTGATGGAGACAGGTGCTCCTGCAGACCCCCGTGTCCTCGGCCTCCCTCCCCCCCTCTCCGCCTGCCCACCTTTCAAATCCCATCCCGCTAATGTGAAGCCCAGCAACTAATTGAAGAAAAATAAAAAAGGCTTTAAAAGAAAATAAAGTGACTAAAGGTATGGAGCAGCTCAAACACACACACTGCATTTCAAAGCAATTGGAGTGCCAAAATGCTCCACCTGGTTTTCATAGCGAGCTCAGTAGCTCCACCCGAAGGACACATCTGCGGGGGGTTTGGGTGATGGTAACATCTGGAAAAGGAAAGCAATTAGCTCAGTTGAGGAAGGCATAATGTCAGCTGTGTCGTGGTGTGCTGATGGAGACAGGTGCTCCTGCAGACCCCCGTGTCCTCGGCCTCCCTCCCCCCCTCTCCGCCTGCCCACCCTGCAAATCCCATCCCGTACGGAGC
This sequence comes from Charadrius vociferus, assembly GCF_000708025.1. Lineage (NCBI taxonomy): Eukaryota > Metazoa > Chordata > Aves > Charadriiformes > Charadriidae > Charadrius > Charadrius vociferus. The sequence continues at coordinate 779,718 of NW_009646934.1, read as the reverse complement.
GTTGTCCCCGGGAGCCCGGTGGGGTCCGGCGGCTGCAGAGCTGTGGGACGGTGCTGTCCCCCACGGGCCCCGCGCTGGTCGCGGGCTGCACGCCCCGTGCGTGGTCACTCCTCGTTTCAAACAAGCCAAGGGGATTAAAAGCAATTAGGGAAGCCCTGACTTGTCCTAATTAGAGCCAGTATGGAGCTGTATTAGAGTCGTTATCTCAAGTTTTCCAAAGCTGTCTCCCAGCGGGCTCGGGAGTTTATTTCTGCCCTTCTCATTCTTTTCCCCTTTTTTTTCTCTCTCCTCCCGGTGACGCTCTGTGCCGGGCTTTGATCTCAAGGACCCTTGCGGATTTGGTATTTACCTTTATAGTTGCAACATTTTAATCTAGATGGAGCGTCTTGGAATTTTCAATATTTATAGCTCATTAACTCCTACGATGAAACCCTTCTGCCGTTCGTTATGCTCGGTGTTTAATGAGGAGGGGTTGCCAGAATTGCTGTGCCCGTCCCTTGGCGTATTATCTGACGGTTTTTCTATTGAATTAACTCAAGGTATGCATTGACTAAACATCTTTAGAACCATTGGACAAACAGACTATGTAATATCCATAAATTAATGCAAATCAGCTTCAAGTATGTCAGACTAGCTCCCCTAGGAATCTCTGGACCTCAGCATGTTGTGACAGTTCTTGTTTAAGCAAATCTGGATCTTTCAGTGCGAATAATGAGAGCGCTTTCATCCTGAGCGGTATTACCAGTGAGACTAATGTGCCATTCTCCTTCTTAAAACTGTAGTCTCATCAGATATAAATTAAACCACTGGGAGAGCAGGAAAAGAAAATGTGAGTAGCATTTGCATGTATTGTCCCTCCTTTTCATCTGCTGCAAGAATCGCACCGTGGCGCCTTTTTAATGACAATGCTGCTATTACAGCAAATGATTAAACAGTGGCCGTCTTTCATATTCTGCGTTTTCAGACTTGGAGATTTTGTTACACGTGTAAATTATTTGCATGTATTTGAGATATAATTAATTATGTATTGCTTGAAAGCCTCACGCCACACACTTCAAATCTCTCAGGTTTCTTTCTCCGGGAATTTCCATGTCCCTGGAATGATGGCTTCAGGTGATGGCTGGTGCCGATGCCTGGTCAGGACACAGCTTCCCAACACATTTGCAGGTAATTTTATCTACTCTAAAGGCTCATGGAGTTTTCCTGACGCTCGGCTCATTGTCCACGGGAGCACGTACACCCGGGGAGCTCCCGTGGCCGTGGGGGTTGGGGTCTGCTTTGCTGCTGCCCTCCCCCGGCTCTGCCTGGGCACAGGTCTTGGTCTTTTTCCAGGGTGTAGAAGCGCTATTTGTTATTTCCACTGGCGCTGTAAGAGTCCGTCGCGTGACTGTTATTCACAAGGGCAGCACCGCGCTGTATTACTTGGGCTGAAAAATGTAAGCGTTACCACTCGAATGTATTACTGCCCCGAACACATCTTCCCAACTAAACACGTTCAGCCTGTTCCAACATGGCAGATTTTGTTTCAGATAGGAGATGACCACATTCCTTCCTTGAAGTTTGTCTCCTCCACATATCACAAAATGTTAACAAATAGGCATAATATATGCCCTGGGGAGCAGAGAAAGCTGCTTTTCTTTTTCTTGGCTGCCTGAATTCATGCTGGAGTTGGGCAACTTTTCATCTCTGCAGTTGGAGGAAAAGGCTAACTCGCAGTGTAAAAGTAGTATGATAAATTGTGGAAAAATAACTTGCTGGCTTTCCGACGAAACTCTCCTTTCCAGCTCCTCCTCTCACTGTACTCCTTCCAGCACCCCAGAATTCATTGCATCAGTGCATGTTATGGCACCTTGGGGATGCGTTAGTCATAAGAATGGAGCTACTGGTGCTTTGCAGGCATATTTTAACTTTGGCTCTCACATGAGCGCTCTGACACATCCCTGCTGTCTGCACGTCTGGGTAGCGTTTGCTCGCGGGTGCCTCCTGAGACTCCAGACAGCTCAAAAAAAGGAAACATCCAATTTATATTTGCTAAGGTATGCGGGAGGTCCTTTGGTTATGCTTTGTTGGTGGTGAGGGCTTTCGGGTACAGGGTGAACGCGGGAGGAAGGCAAGAGTGATGGCTCAAATGGGAACTTTGGGTTCGTGCTATAACATCCTGCTCCAGTTCTGTCCTTTCCCTCCTGAACGCTGCAGGGTGGCCAGAGAGAGTGGGCAGACTGTGTTGGCTCCGCCGGTCTCGCTCGTGTATGGTTTTCTGCGATGGGAAAATTCAGGCGCAGTTGCGCGGGCTGGGGCGGCCTCTTGGCCCCCTGCTCCCCGCATGGTCCTCCTGGTGATGCTCCGGTCCCCGGCCATCGGCAGGCATTGGGGACGGGGAAAATACATCCTCCAGGGGCTTGGAGTGGCACCAGGAGGACTCGCCCTCGCTGCCACCACCACCGACCAAATTGTCAGAGTGATTCTGCCCTTTGCACAGCCCTGACGCAGAGTTTTCTGCCTTTGAATTAATTTGCATCTCAGAATTCATCTGTAATTGCGTATAATTACCGTCTCCTTACAGGGCGCTTTCGAGATGAGAGCTGATAAGCGAGTCCTGAGCGTTACTCCCGTTACAGACGTTTTCTTGTGAAGGCCGCCCTGTCAGGTCCTTTGCTCTCAAAAAGAGCAATATCTGGACTAATTTCAGTGATTTCAGCTTCATATGCAAAAAAGTGTGATCAAAACTCACTCTCTGACCATTTCCTTTTGCGTATAAGCGTAGAAGAATTCCCAGTTTAGGGAATGAGGTTTCGTACCAGCCCTGGTTTGGAAAACTTGTGCTTTTTAGGCCTAATCTGGTGTAACCAGCACAGAGTGGTCAAATACCCAGGCTTGTTATCAAGCAGCATATTTTCCATCAGCAAATATACCAAGGTCAGTAAGACTTACCGTACCAAGGTGTTTTAAATTAAAATACTCGGGCCTTTCATGCTGTGAGTCATTTGCTGATGTTTTGCACATAACCACGATCGTTTTATGGAAAAGAAGGGTCGGGCATGGTCTGAAGGGAAACTGTTGTGGCCAGTCCGCATTAAATGTTCTCAGATTTAAGAAGCTGTAGCTCAGAGAGCAACCTTTTTAATTTTTCTCTCCCTCAAAATGAATGACCAGATCTGGTGCACAAGCAGGGGAACAAAAATGCGTTAAACCAGCAAAGTATTGTGGTTAGTAAAGGTTTTGTTAAATGAAATGCCGTTTTTGTTTTTCCCCTCAGGGAGGAACAATAAGAAAACTTCTCGTTGTACATATCTCTTTCTGAAACAAGCTCCGTGACTGGTCGCAACCTGTAATAAAAATGCCATATGCAAGAGAATATATTTAATATTGGGAAGGCAAAATAGAACGATATGATCTGTTTGGGGTTTGAAGGTAAATGTTTAGACATTTTTTTCCTTTAAAATAATCTGTGATAGATGCTGGTTAGCTGACTGGGAAATGAAATCACAGAGGATTTATGCCATTAATGACAGGCTATGATGTCAAAGACATTTGGCCTGTAGCCATAACCTTTTGTGTGGCTCTGGTTGACTCTTATAAATAAACAGGACTGCTCAGCTGCTGCCTGGATAGGAGTCCCCATCGCTTGGGAGCACTGGAAACTGGGCGAAGGAGAGCACTTAAAAATATCGAGCAAAAAAATTGAGGGGAAGGGATGTCCTGCAAGAAGCGCCTTCTCCCTTTGGTGTCTCTGGTTTTATGCAGTGCGGCTTGGTTAATGTTTAAAGAAGGAGCAGATTACTGAAATAACACCGAAACCGATCTCACTTGCTGAAACTCCGCTGTGTCATGTCGATTTACAATTAGTCAAAAGCCCGGATGCGTTGTCAATAGCGCACATCACCACCAGTTTTGTTCCTCTCATCCCATCTGTAGTATAAAAGAGCAGCCTGGATGGGTTTTGGCAGTCGTGCCAGTGTGGCGCCCATCCTTAGCATCGGGTGGGAAGCGGTGGGACCGCTCACCCTGCAGCTCCCGGCCAGGAGAGGGGCAAACCCCAGGACACCCCATTCCAGTAACCTATGAAAGCAAGCTGCAAATCTGACTGCAGAGAGACAGGGAAACCCTGAAGTATGTATAGCTTTCGTATGTACCATATCTGTCCCCTTAAGGAGCTTACAGGCGTAACTTTAATCATATTTTGCCAGATAATGCCGTGGATTTGCTTGCAGCCATTTCAGCCATTTGACACGTGGGAGGGCTTCGTCATGTTGTTATTGGTGTCATTTTTCTTTTCACACAGAGCTGTTTTCTTTTTGGATTTTCCCCTCGGGGGGCTGTGTTGCTGCTGGCTCGCCAGGTGCCAGACCCCCAGCGGGGTACGGCACTGTGGCTGCATCGCTTCGGGTTGACTCTCACCCATTTAAAGCCTCTAAGGATCCGGCTCCTTCTATTAACAGAATTACCGGCACCACAGGGGGAAGGGTGGTAGAGGGTCTTCCAAAGTCTGAGCTAAGCAAGCTCTGTGTCCTGCAGCTGATCGGTTCCGAAAGCCGCGGTGACTTGGGCAGAGCGCGGGGGTTCCACGCCGCGCAGCCCCATCCCATCCCTGGCATCTGGACGCGGTCCTGGCAGGACTGAGCAGCGCGCGGGGTCGGAGATTATTCCTGAAATCTGGCTCGGCACTATCAAACCAGACCTTCAGAAGCCCTGGTAGCCAGGAGCACATTAGCAGCCCGGGGGCTGAGCACTGTGCCGATGGCCACCAGGCTTTAAACCGCCTTTGCTTTCCCTTCTCCCCTTTTCTCGTGCTGAACGAAGCAAAGAAAAGTCATCAAAACGCGGGAAATGTGTTATGGCAGCAGCGATGAGATCCAGCCTGCGATTCAGCGGTGCCGTGCGTGCGCAGGAGCACCCGCGGTCAATCCCTTCTTCCAACTGCGGCTGAGACCCCCCCGGGAAACCGTTTTTGCTGCTGGAGGCATGGATGTTGGTTACGGACCCTGCCAAGGGCTGACTCAGCAGCATCCCCGCTTCCAGAGGGCGCCAGGACCAGCTCTGCCGGGCTGGAGGAGCACCGCAGCTCTGTCCACCCGCCTGCGGCAGCGCCGGGGGAGAGCAGCACCAGCGGCGTGGTGCCCCATCCCGCGCCTCCCACCCCGACCGACCGGCAGCGGCCCAGCAGTTTGATGACTGCATTTCACTATTAACATATTTGTTTTATGACAGAGTCAGATCGTTACAATTGTCTTATTGTTCTCTTCCTTTCCCCCCCTCTTCTATTAGTAGAGACGCTTATTATCATTTTGATAGGGAGAAAAAAGTTCCCTATTTCTTTTTCCAGTCCTAAAAATACACCACTATATTTTCTGGAGGAGCTTATAACCGTAGATTTCAATGTTCAAATAGAATACATCAAAATGCCCTAGACGTCAAGGAGAAAAAGGGAGTCCTGATACCCAGAGGAAGGTAGGGTGCTTAAGCCGAATTGCAGCAGTGCATCGTCAGATCTTACAATCTGCAACATTATTTTTAGGCACCCGTCCAATTCGCAAAAATATCTCTCAAATAATTTCAAAAGAACTTCACTTGAAGACTGTTTGTTTTGGAAAAATATAAATAATTTTTCCATTTAAACATATTTCAGCTGAGAGAGCAATAATATTTTATTTGTCTTGAAACAACTCAGGGGCTTAGTAAATATTAATACGTGGTTTACAGCATGGGTTAAAGTTCCTCTCTTAATATATACTATAACTTTGCCCAAGAGACTTCATTCCTGAGGGAGTATAAGTTTCTGATTAAGGGACTTGGAAATAAAGAAAAAATATATTCACAAGGTATAAAAATGCCAATGTATGGGATGCTTTCTGTTTGAAATTCTGCTACGTTTTGAACATTAGTGATAATTAACGGCATGAGCTAATTAATGACAGTATATAAATATGACACCTGGCGGAGTGCTTCGCTGAGCACAGGTCGTGTGCTCGTGTCCAGGGCGAAAGGACCAGACGTGTTTCTGCATCAGGCTCTTACTTTTAAGCCCCCTGAGACCGAGACAGACACTGTCAGTTGTGCCAAGGTCAGACCAGGACAGTAGAGACTGAAACTCCAACTCTTTGTGTCAGAAAAAGGAAAGAGGTGGAAAAAACCAAGGGGTCGGCACCGGGAGAGAAAGATTTAGTGAAAAGGGAAAAAGCAGGTGCCAAATCAGGATAGGTGATGGGCAGAAGGGAGTTCTGCGGAGAGGTGAGTGGGAATTGTGCCTGTCAGTCAAAGCCTCTGGAAACCAGCTGTAAATTATGAAAATGCAATGGGATTTCAGCTTTTGAATCATGCAGGGACTTTTGGCAGCTCTAACGCAAACATGCTTGAATCCACAGAGATGCGGGAAAAGCTTCAGGAGGAGATTTTTTCAAAGGCTCAACAGGGAGGTTGGCGTTTATTGAATATTTACCAAGACTTTTGATAACACAAAGGCAACTTCCATGCTGGGTCCATGGCCATCACCCTGCGGCCGATGGCAGCGGTCCTCGCGTTAGGTTACACTGGGTTTGGGCCGTGGTGACCCTGAGCATCCCTCCCTGCCAGCGGCGAGATGCAGTCCCGTGGGCTGCGGCACCGAGGAGGCGTCAGAGAGGAGCCAAAGCTGTTTGCTGCACCTTTGGCTGCAGTGCAGTATTGCTCCAGAACAAATTAAGAAGTAATAATAGGCGTTTCATTAATTTTTGGGGGTGTTTTGAGCCTTACCTAGTTAGATGCTGTGAAACATCCTGAGACAGAGGAGAACACTCATTTGTGAATAGAAGGGAACATCATATTATTTCAACTCCTTTATACCACAGATTTGAAGGGAAAAAAAAAATAATCTTGAAGATGAGATAATCCTGGTGGAACAATCCTGTAATATCTGCTGAAAACTGTGTGCAAGACTGAATTGAGAAGTTTCAAATGGGAATGTTTCAGATGTGAGCAGTGTGTTACCTCTAATTTAAATTCTTCTAATTCTATCCTTGAAGTTTTTGGTCCTTTAGACTTAAAAAGCAGAACTGCTTATTCTTTGTGCTTGGGAAAGGAAACGAGACCTTTATAGTCTCAAAATGTTTTTTTTTTATTCCTTAAGGAAAAATATAATTGCATACAAACTGCAAACCCCTCTAAACAATTCTCATCGGTTGTCTGAAGAGTCCCTTGGCTGAATTGTAAATCACTATAAAGTGCACCGAAAAAAAAGGAAAAAAAGATCGGGGCATAAATGAGTTTTGGAGCTGTCTCGTCTGGGGTTCTGTAAGGTAATTAAATCAAGGAGACTTTCTGATCTATAGAAGGGTCAATGTAACAGGGCAGTGCTTTGAACCATGGTCTCATTAAGACACAATTGCCTTCTTCGCTTCCCAGATTGTTTATAACAGAGGGCTTATTTCTGAGCAGTCAATAACGGGAGAACATAAATCACAGCACAGAAAGAGTTATTCCCGGTTTATGGGCCAGATCCTCAGCTGGTATAAATCACGGTTGCCCCAATGATGTCACCTGAGCCATGCTTTATTTATGCAATCCAAAGATCTGTCTCATACTGTTCTCATTTTATTGGCTTTTATTGACTCATTCTGTAGGCACATGCTTTCATATATGAAATGAAGGTGGAGATAATTGAGGTATGTGAAAAGTAATTTTGTGAAATTTTCAAGGGAAAATCTGAATCGTTCTCTTCCTTCCCCCTTCATTTTATTAAAAAATAGTTACCATGTGAATTTTTGTCAGCTCATAACCGTTTCCCTGAATACCACCATGGTGACTTTGCACACTCTCTTTTGCAAAATGTTCCAGGGGTCTTGGTATGATTTAATGGCGCTGCTTCTAAATTTTAATTAAATTCAGAACGGCCGTCCCCAGACTCGGCACGGACAGAGGCAGCGATGCAGCAGGGCCCTGGTCCATTGCTCTGCTGGGGGATGTGCCCCACGCCTTGGGCACGTCTACGTCTGATTTTCCATGTGTGTGTGGCCGTGGGATACAAACATGCCGTTTGGGACCCTTTCTACTAGCCTGTGCTTAGTGCTGGGCTATAACAGGTGACAGAAAGATGAATCTCCAAGAAATCCCCTCCAAAGCTGAAGATCAGCTGAAGGCCAGCTTTGGTCCCTTGGCTGAGCCGCAGGCGGCGTAGGGGATGCCCAGCAGACCCGCCGTTATGGTTTGAGAGACCCATAACAATTTATTGTCGTTTAGACAATCATTCTGTCACCCGATGACCCGTCCCCACCTGGGAAAGGGAATCGGGAAAAACAAGGAAACCCGGGAGCTGAAGTATAAACAGATTTAATAGAGTGAGATTAGATGATTAACATTAACAGCACTAAAGAACCAACATTGATCCCGATACCAATACAGAATATGCAAAGATTATACTCAGCCAATTCTATGAGCTGTGCACTCCCCGCAGTGACAGCAAAGGTGGGACACTGCGAGCGCTGCGGCTTCAGGAGGAAGGAGAGGGCTCAGGGCTCCGGCACCGGGGAAAGGAGCTCTCAGGATGGCAGCCGTCAAGGGAGAGAGAGAACTTCGCAGCAAACTTTCTCATTTATAGTGAATGTGACGTTGATGGTATGAACTAACCCTGTTGGCAGCGTGGGTCAAGTGCCCGAGTCTCGCTCCTCCTCATCCCTGCGCCTGGTGAGCTCGAAAACACTGAGACCTTGAAACCCGCACACCACAACGGGCTGTAAAGTCAATATTTTCACAAATTCAGACACTGGAGTCTTCTAAAAGTGCAGTCTTCCCAAGTGTTAGAAGAGAAATTAGTCCTGTGTCGCTCAAACCAGGACACCCTTCCCGCAGCCAGGGAGCCGAGGTGAGCGCGATATCTGCTTTAAACGCCTGCAACACCGATTTCAAACATCCCCCTACCCCGAGCACTGGGGCAGTCCAGCTTTGCTCCTCTCAGTCCCACCTCAGCATCATGCCTGAACACCCCAGCGCAGACAAACAACACCCTCCAGCCCACGGAGCTCCTCTGGCAGAACATCGTTACTAATAACTAATTAAACTTACAGAAGGTCCCTTCTGGTTTTGTTCCAGTGGTAGCTGTGAGCAAATCTGGCAGTATGAAGTCATTTTTATATGTCCTGGTTGTATTTCATCATGCTGATGTCAGGACCGATGTCACCGGTGTCAATACGGTATTTGTGAAGCTGGAGATCAATATTAAACACTGGATTTAGGATCCATTGACAAAGTTGTAGCTCTGACTGTGTTCGACCTTCTTTGGCTGACACGGAGCCAGAGGGGTTTTTCCATGTTATTCAGTTAAAGGAGTTTCCACTGCCCAGCTTGCTTCTCTTGCTACACCGTAGTGGGGTGGCAACATTCATTTGGGGGAAAAAAAAAAAGAAAAAAAAGATCTCTCCGAGGAAATAGTAAAAATTTATGAAAGATATCTCCAGAGAACAAAACGTCCAACCAGCAAAGAGACCGAACGTGAGAAAACAGCCAAGGAATAATGTGAAAAATTGATGAGCAGAGCTGCAGATACTTGAAAACAATAAACAAGCAGAATCCACTTAATTAGGGGTGATTGTAACATTACTTCTCTGCATTAAAAATGCTAACTTTTAGATCCATCCAGGATTTTGGCACTCGGATAACGGCGAGTCCAGGCATTTCAGTTCTCTGCTGTTTTTGTAACACACAGAAATTCTGTCCACCATTTTTTCCGTGAAAAATTAGCAGCATTTTATTCCAAGCTGTGTCACAAATCAAAGCTGTCACTACAGAGAGGGCGAAACATTCATGGGATATCCACACCGTCCTCCTCCCACAGCTCTCAGAGGGGGATGGATGTATGTATTTAAGACCAAACAATAATACGTTGTATTTAAACACCTTTATCTGGCAGAATAGGCACGTGCCTATGAAGAAAAAGCCAGAGGAGATACGATCGGGACAAACAGGGTACTAGATAACAAGGCAAACATTTACATGCCAGCCCTGCAAGCATCGCTTCCTTTCCCTCTGCCCTGCTTCTCCTCCAGCCCTCTGTCCCTCTTCCTTCGCTCTTAAACTGGGCAAGACAGACTTTATTCCCTTCTGTGTTTAAGATGACATCTGTAACTTCATCTCATGGGGTGCTCCTGGTTGCTGCCGTGCAATAGAACCTCCAGAACCACAATTTGTTTCTCTAAGCAGACTGAAGCCTATAAATCTTCCTGGTGATGATTTATGTATACGTATACGTACACACACGCATATATAGGCTGTCTTCGTGCTCGCCGTCTGTAAGTTCATCACTTTCATTAATCCATCCTTTTCCCAACTTTCTCCAACTCCGCCGAGTGTTTTGGAAGACTCACACCCTCACAGGTGGCAGCATTTCCTCCTGAACTCGTGATGGCACTTTCTCTTAACTTCCTCTTAGCCCAGAGATCTTTCTTATGCTCCTAATCTTCCTGAAACCATCATTTCTTATCCAAAGCTGCTTAAGCAGTTGGAGAGTAACGTTCATTTCCAGGCAATACGTGTGCAAACTTGGATGAGGGCTGGTTTGCAACTGGAGCTGCCTATAATCTGGAGTAAAATTAAACCTTAATCACTGTGTTCCGAAGGAAAGATTTGTCACTGCCCAGCAAACATACATCTTAATAAAGACTTTCATTCTTGCGGAGCACAAATCCATTCGTACCCACTGGCTTAAAAGGATGCACATCTGCGCTCAGGAACTTTGGATTTCCCCCATCTGAAGCAGTACGTTGCTGTTAAGAGAGGCTTATATATAAGCACGGGGGACCCTTAAAGCAGGACACGTCATTATCGCTGTCGGAATTTCATCAGCATCAGCAGGGCACGAGGCGCTGGCTGTGTAAGGCACCGCAGCGTAAGGAGCTGCTGCCTGTCCCGCGGGCAGCCCGGGCGCCGGGCAGGCAAAGGGCAGCTCCATCCCTGCTGTGGGAAAGGATCCGAGCTGCAGAAGAATTAAAGGCTCTTTTTCTTATGTGATGCTGGACCGTGACAGAGGTTAGAAATCAACCTAGGACTCCTGAGCCACCGCCCTGTGCACTAACCACGAGATTTTATTTGCCCTCTCCCTTCCTCAACTGCTAGTAATTACACTTAGAAATGCTCTGGAAGCCAAAACAAACAAGCGAGATATTTCCAGTGAGCTTTCAGTTTGTTATTAATCCTTCAAAGATGGTTTTGTCCACAAGGCAATACAGAAAGTTATCATGTTGCTAAGCCCGCTTCTCTGCTTTGCGTGTTTGCGGCATCATTTCTCTCTGATGAGCAAATTTGCGTACGAGCTGACATCTCCCTTTTTGGACTGGACGTTTTCTCTCTCACATGATGGGAAAAACAAATTCCACGCTGAATCAGAACACAGCCTGCACAACTAAGACGATCTGGTTTTGTTTCAAAGGATGGGGATTTTGGTCACTCAGGACCTACCTCAGAACCGACTGGAAGTAATTTTGTGCCTGTTTTTTTTTTCCCACCATACTATGAAGTATTACCTCATGAGCAGAGCGTCCTGGAATGACAGTAAATATCCATACTGGGTATTTGTTTTCTGTCTAAGATTCCCTATTGCTTATCTCTAATTTTAAATAGAACCTGTGGGGGGGAAAAAAAAAAAAAAAGGTATTTACTGGATTTTTCTCTACTGAGTTATTTTTACATGGATGTGAAAATTCCAGCACCTACTCATCCTGCACTGAGTCACTGGAATGTGCTTATCGCAGGTGAATCTATTGAAGAAAGTCATCTTTATTGAACACTTTGCCTTTTTCCTTGGAGCCCATTCATGCATGACCTCATGGAGCTTCATAAGAGCTGGCTGCAGACTGGGTGCAGTGTCCCTCTAATTAGCAATATTATCTCACCTGGCATCATATTTTACGATCAGCAGACGTTATCTGGGAGATCTAATTCCAGAGAAACCGATGGGAGTATTTCAATTCTGTTATTGACTTTTCTTCTCAAGCTTTGTAATTAATTCCCGCTGCCTCAGGCGGGCTGTAGTAGCGGTGACAGACGAGCTGTGCTCCATCACAAGCGCAAGCTAAAGCCCAAGCCATCGTCTTCAACTGGGCGTCCTGTCCCACCACGGTTGGTGACTCTGCCTCTGCTTCTGCTGTCCCCGATACAGCTCTGGCAACACATGGTGATACGACTTAACGACTAAGGAAACTGCAGTCTGCAGTAGCGTGACACGTCAGGAGAGACCCCTTCACCTTTTCTTGCCCTGCCGTCAAGCCTTGCACATTTCTAGGAATAAAGCATCTTGTGTCAGTCTCCAAAGTTGGACACTACAGCATGAAAGACTGTTTCCAGACTTTCAGGGCAATCACTGAAGAATTCATTTCATGAGACTTTAACTTCTAAGGAAGAGATTGTTTACAAGCATTTGGGCCACCAGTGCAGGTAAAACTGGAGGAATTTCTGCTTGACTTTGAAGCCAGTGAGTTCATTCAAACGATTGGGATTTAGACCTAGAAGTCATTTTGAAAAGGACTAGTGGCATCGATAGGCTCTTTAACTAAAAATCTGGGTCTTGGGGTTTGATGCTGCTCTGTTTGATGGGTGTCAGGGTATTCCCCTAACTCAACCAAGTACTGTAAGTGCAGATCACATTATAAGGCAGAAAATTCATATAAAATTGGATTAGTGCCAAATAAACCTTCTAAGACAAACATCTAAAGGCAGGCTGATGCCCAAATATCTACGCGGCCATTTAAACCCAACCCGCTGTACATGTTTTACATCAGAAATTACGACCTAGTGGAGTGCGGAGGTGACTCAGATGACAACGTGTGTAAACAGTGCTGGTCTGCCCCGCGGACGCGCGTCCCGCAGAGCACACGCTGGCCGACCGAGCCTTCTTGGGTAGTAGGTAGAGCTGGACCTCAGCCAAAGCTGGAAGACACATAGATCAAGATCTCAGACTCCCTCTATAAAGTTCAACTTAGTTGGCGAACGGTGTTTCAGTGCCGGACGATTCCTGGTTTTAACTGCTTCTCCGGATAGATCGGGTATAGTGGCTATAAAGTGAAGACTGACTGGCTCAAATTTATTTTTAAAAACTAAACTAACCAGATGATTTTTTTATCTGACTATAGGCCAGTCCAACCCACATGAAGAAAAGGCTAGAGCACAGATCAAACATTTCTTGGCCAACATAGCACTGCTATTAGGGGAGATTTCCAGCAACCTCTGTCACAAGTTGCGAGATATTTATCAGAAACAAATGGAGTTTGAAATTTCATGACATTTAATTTTTTAAGACAGTAATTGCCTATTTCCTTACCAAAATTAGAAACAGAAAATGTTTTCAAAAGTCCTCTCTCCAGCAACCTCTATTGTGATTCAGTTTCTTTTCTTTGCAGCTACGGCATTGATCCCCTCCACAAGAGGAGCCCGGAGCAGTCTCATACCCCATGAGCTCAGTTCAAGTGCAGGCAGGAGCAGTGCCAGGAGGGGACCGCCGGGTCTCTTCTGCTGCCGGAGGAGCAAGGTGAGCGTGCTTTCAAGAGAATAACTAAGGCAGCTGCAAGATATCAGTTTCGCTTTATCAGTCTCTCAAGGAGACAACATCTTTGCTTGCCATTAATGTCCTTCTGGAAGCTACAATACTTGTCCTTAAAAGTTAAAGGGTGGAAATGGGTTTTCTGTAAAGTTTGTTCCAGCTCAGAAGCTAAAGAACAGCTGTTTGAACCAGAAGTGTGTGTATGTATATACACACTACATATGTATATACACAGAGAGTCATAATCTAGACACAACCTTCCAGAAAGTGACATGCGAAACCATGTGGTCCCCTTGCAGATTCGGGTTTTCTCTCCATCCACCACATTAAGAGAGGGCAAGAGAGTGAGAACACGGACAGTTTGCAGGAGGTGATCATAGAAAAAACAGATGTATTATGCAATGCAATCATCTCGCTGGTGTTGCTTCCCATCTCCTTACCTTGTCTTGGTGGTACGCCCTACAAATCTACCCCCCACTATAGATGGATGCCAAGTGGATTGGCGCACGGCAGTGTCCAGATGCGTGTGACTCCATCTGCCAGGTTTCTTTGAAAGATCTTCACTGTCACTGCAGATTTTTTAAACAGCCGTCAGGTCACCAGTCACTGCTCGCTGCCTCCGTTTGTGGCATGGGCATGTCTTACGGGTAAAGTATTAACTAGCACAATTATCTTTTGATGAAGTAGTGGTATTAAGCAAACTTCATTTCAATTATATCCACCTTCCACCTCTTTTTGCCGCATGCCCCAGCTGTAAACGTTTGTAAAATGCCTCAGTAACTCTTAGAAATGATTGTACCACAGTTAACGAGAAATTCCAGAGTCCCACATGAAATCGTGCTTGGAATGCAAACTAAAGCTACCGGGCAAAGCAAATGAATTATCATTATTCTCACAAGTACTTCGTGGAGCTCTCGGTGCTCCAGGGATCTTGCTGTACTTTCTGAGGTTTCGGAAGGACATGAAACGATATTGCCCCAAGCATGCGTTGTATAACCTTCAAGTCCCTGCGGCATAAGCGTGGGTAAACACTGGAAGAAATAATTAATTGGCATAATGGCAGGACCTGCGGATCCGACTGACAGGAGTGGACAAAGGAGCACATCCTGTGTCTTCCTCTGAACGGGATCAGACTCGCTCTCCAAAGCAGTTCTTGGAGGACTTAATTTCAGAGGAAAGTGTTTCTACTGCTGCATAGACCCTGCCCTCAACACAATATAGTTAATTCAGTGCTGTTTCTGACGGGTGGTGGCTGAAACCAGAGGCAGTTTTAAGGAGACAAGGTGAAAATTAAAGTAATGCCTTGGGTGTGACCGTGTGGTTCCAGACTTTCATCCTGCTGCTGGGCCATCAGTATCCCACCCTTGAATCCCAGATTGTCCTTTTAATGTTACTCGTTTTCTCTCCCATCTCTGTACCCTACTGATCTGTTTTCTCCTGGTCATTTTGAATCTAGATCTTCCCCTTTATGACATCTGTGGCCCCTCCAAATTTGGAAAATTGTCATCATGGCTGAATTTACAATAAAGAAAGATCTCGCGGCTTTGCTAAGGACTCTGTGCACACACAAGATGCGTGTAGTTCTGGGATCTCGCATCACTTCTCATGGTGGATGCCCTTTGATGCTGGTGGCTTTTAGATATTGCTGCATATTAGGACTGCAAAGCTGTTTTGAGCAGATCAGGGGGAAAGAGCTGAGCAAAGACCTCGCTGTCTTCTCCAGGAGCTGGGCTGCTGACGCTCCCTTCTCCCTCCCATGAAGCCTCACGCCGGACACAGGTGGTTTCCGCGTCCCTACTCCACGGACCAGCCTGTGTCTCACGGATGGGGTCACGCAGCAGGAGAAAGAGGCTCAGGCCATGCAGCGCAGCATCTCCCGTTACATGACCCAGACACAGGCATGCGGACGCTGACTGACCCCACGTGCGGGAGCGCTCTGGGGACGGCTCCTGATCATGTCACCAAAGGGACAGAGGTCGTATGCGGTGGGAAAGTTGCGTGTTGAGAGGCTTGCTACCAATAAATGGGGTCTAAAATCTGAATCTAGGTTTACAGCAGCTGAGTTACATTCAACCCCTAAAATCCTTGCAAAGGCTTTTAGATGTAGGAAAACACCCAGTGGCTGCAAGGGTTACATTACACCTTGTGACTGGGAAAACCTCCGGCAGCAGTGGGTTAGTCATGCAGTCTATAGCGTAATTACAGCTCCACGGACCCAGGGTATGTCTTGGATTTGTGCCACAGACACTGGGTAATTACTACCCTATAGATCCAAGGCTTTTCCAGGATTTATAGGGCTGGCATGTGGTACACCCCGTGGAAAAACAGCAGATCAGACATGATATAACAGGTATGATACTGTATATTAATTTCCATGGAAACCCTTGTGGGTAAACTGATGCAAGAGCAAACAGAGCACCAACTAGCAATTGTGCCGTGATAAGTGAGCACTTGCTGATCAGTGTTCATGCTTGGGCTAAAGGTTTCTTTGTAGGGTCAGCTAGGATGAGATCATTAGTGCTCCTTGGGGAACGCCTTGTCATACCCACAGGAGTTCTGTGGGAAGAAAAAATGATCAGTCATTAAGTAAAAGTGCTAAAAGATTTTTACCAATTGCCTGCTGACAAACCAGTGGAACATCTGAGTAGTTGTCTCTTGGTGTAACTCTATCAAGACCAGCAAAACCACAGTGGAGTTGGACTTAATTTGCCCCATTGCCTTTTGAGCAATTCAGTGTTTTCTAAATTCTTCCCTCTCTCATTTTTCATTTTCGCTGTGGCTTTCCAGCAGGCAGCAGAGACAAGGTACACGCTGAGTGATCATCCTGTTCGGTTTTCCACATCTGACACTCCAAAAAAAAAAAAACCCACAACCAAATGCAGAGAGGAAAGAACGGTTTGCAGTGAGTGATAACAGCTCTGCCTGTTGCTACCACGGGACATCGCTGACGTGAGAATGTCGGTGTTAACGCATGTGGGCTGTGTAATGGCACGCTAGGAAAGTAAGCAAGTGTGGTGGCGATGGACCATTGAAGGCAAAAGTGATGGGACATGCACAAAGTCGGTGGCAGAGCAGGAACCGAGCACAGGCGAGCTCCACGCAAACCTCTGAGCAGCTGTCTGGATCCGTCCCGGGGCTGCTGGGGTGTCATGGCATACCTGGGCTGTGTTTCAAGTCGACCTCAACTGATTTATGGGCTGGACAGAGACCTAGAAAACCTGCGGCAATTCTGCATGGGGGTTCTCTGTGAAACTCAGCAAAACTGTGAAACTCCAGCTGAGCTTTGTCCTGATTTTTCTGAAACGCGGATAAATGTAAACCAAAAGCCTCAACCCAAATACTGCCAAATAATGGGGAATGTGCCAAAATGGAGAGTATTTTTAAATATCTTCCCCTGTTTTGTGGCTTATGGGATGGACATAGGGATACTAAGCAATGAACAAAGAAATACAGAGACAGTGTTTTGTGAACTCTGCACATGACCTTTTCCACGAGGTGAAGTTATTGTATAAGACTTTCCTGTCTGAATGGGAAGGGAACGAGCAGGACAACACAATAAACCATCTCTCAGCAAATGCTGATGACTCAATTACAAGGGTATGGCCTAATTTCAAGGTCCCAGCCAAACTGAAACAGCTGCTGAGCCACAGTTGGGTGTAAGGCATCACAGGACTGGTCCCCCTCGGATGGGAAGGGCGCTCGGCAGTCCAGGGCCATCCAGAAGAAGACAGTCTCTAGAAAAGTCTGAACAACCTCAGATGCATCTATCTAACATCAGGTAATCGGTAAGCTCTAGGTAGAGAGATAGAGAGTTATTTACTGCCCTTAAAATCTGTTTTCTCTTAAAAGTCTTTTTTCTAAATAAAACTCTTTCTCTAAATAAATAGTACTTGGCTCACATAGGGCCCTTTCTTTACTGTATACCAGTGTCGTTGCTCCCAGAAAGCAGAGAACCACAGGCAGTGAAAATAGGTCAGGCCTGCTGAGGTAATGGGGATAATTACCCTCACTCCCAGCCTGCAAATGGGAAAACAGCGCGATTTACACTCCAAACTCAGGATGCGAAGCTGGAACGATGTGTGCTCCAGAGGCCCGGGAGGCGCTGGGGCAGGTGCCCACATTGGGTCTTGCAAAGCATCAGCAGCCGGACCGCCTGCACCGTCCAGTGCTTGGGTGGAGAGGAAGGGAAGGAGGGAAGGCAATTAACTCCTCCCCATGAGAGGAAGAGCAAGAAAAGCAATGTTTGTCAATAGGGAACACAGGGAAAAAAAACCACCCAACCCTCAAACCCAGCCATCCTGATTCCACTCATCAGATAAGCTAATGGAGCATTAACGCTTCTCCATTTCACCCTTCCTGCCCTGCCCTGCAATTTGCAAATGGAACAGACGCCTCTGCATCCCTTTGCTCCTGCAAAGCCCATCCTATCCCACATTTATCTGCTGGGATCACAGCACGCCTATCAGTTCCTGTTATTAAATCAACAAAAATGGTGATGTTGACAAATGACAGCAGCTCTCTCCATCCTGGAAGTTTTGAAGGGCATGGTGATGGGGCAAAGGGGCTGATTGCCCGGGCTTCCCCACTTACCCGGTGGGGTTTATAGCCCCCATCCTTTCCCATTTGATTGCACGGGGACAGAGAAGAAGGCACGACCTTCTAAGAGCTGCTGAGTGAAATACAACGCAGCACCTTCTCCTTTGCAGGGAGATTCACAGAGATGTTTCCCTCAGTGCCCGTGTTGCTCAGTGAGTTCTCCCGTCCTTTCACTGGGAGCAAATACCGTGATTGCATTGTGCCTCCCTGCAGTCTTCACAGGTCTATAAAACCCTGTCATAGCTTGAGGCTTGTTCATTCAAAAGCAGTAAGTCTAGTTTTCACTGAATCATGAAAGTTTAAGGCGAGAGGTGAAATGTCACTCAGCCTCTGTCTCAGCTCCTTCCCCCGGTTCACATCCCACTGAAGCGCAGGCTTTTAGCCTGGTATATCTGCTAGAAAGACATCCAGCCTTGCTGTGAAGTGATAAAAAGGTCCATTGACTCCTTCAGTAATTTCTTTCCAAGGATTATGTCACGCTGTAGGTAAACGTGTTCATCTACTCTCTTGTTATAATTTTATAATCAGTAGCTTCCACCTACTGACTCTTGCTGCAGCCATCAAAACGGAGCACCGTATGCCAGCATCAGCCTCTCCTGTCGTTTCTGTCCCTGTATACTCCAATATCTGCATTATTTTGCACTCTACTTGTTTTGTGATTTTTTTTTTTTAAAGGCAGAATGCATTGGACAAACGTCGTAAGTTGGAACAAAGTGACCGTGCGTTAGTTCCCCTTAGGTTATGAACTCCCCTTCATGTTCAAAGAATGTCAAAATGTGATGAGAATAAGTCCAGTAAAGTCCTGATGGATGCTGCACGGGCCGCTGGCACTGGGCAGAAAGTTCCCTGACTGCAAAACACTCCATCTTCCCCCTTAAAAGTACAACGGATGTAAAGAAAAGGACCCAACTGTGGTTGAAAGAGAAGTGTTTTAGACAGAGAGCTTTGTTCTTATCCCTACTGCTCCAGACATATGCCAGAGTGCAATGGAGTAGGGTATGGGGCCAAAATTAATATTATTTTTGGAAAGAGATTGATCTTGGGAAGTAAGTACATGAAAGAGGAAGAGAAACAAGGGATTGTTAGTTAAGGTCACTTTGAGGTCTGGCACACATGACCCGAAAAAGCCCAAACGCTTTGGATTCAATCACCCCAAACAATGAAGGAATTGACTGTGATTACAGTTACAAGGGGCCTGGTTTAACAGGCGGAAATTGAATTAAAAAGGGGTAGGATATCCACACACGAGATGCACTCTGCCACGTTAGGAAGGGTTTGACAGCAGCCATAAGCCCTTTTAGGTCAGCCTGCCGCTAGCATCAGCCTGCCAAGGACATGACTATCCTGGGGAGCACGGGAATATTGGAAACTGCTGGGGCTCTATGGCTGGGCACGTAACTCGACTTTCTCACCACTTCCTTCCTTCACAGTAAATGGAACAGTAAAAAAATTAAACAAAAAGTGGGTATCTGGGTAGGCCAAATCCGTGTCCAGTTTCCCAAAGCCCTTTATTAGAAAGTGCCTGAGCGTTTGAGCACGTAGAGCTGAGGCGATCAGGGAATGGAGGACACTTCCCACTCCCCAACCCATTAGAACATTGGGAATTTAATCAAGGCTGGGACATTAGGACCTGTGGCTTGATTCAGCTCTGCCCACTGTCACTTGACACTGTGTTATTTGCTTTGCTTTATTATTGTTTTATAGTGATACAATAAACCAGTTATCAGTAAGATGCTGGTTCAGGATGGAAGTTTTCCTTGGTTGAACCAAATGAACAAAGACCTGGGAAGCAGAAATATTGCTGTGTCTTCCCCTCTGCTTTGGAGATATTCACAGAATGGTTTGGGTGGGAAGAGACCTCAAATTCATCTCGTTCCACCCCCTGCCCTGGGCAGGGACACCTCCCCCCAGCCCAGGTTGCTCCAAGCCCCGTCCAGCCTGGCCTTGAACACTTATTATAGACAGCCTGGCTATAGAGTGAGGAAAATAAGTTTTCTAAAATATCCACTGAAGCAGCAATATATATTTATACTAATAAGTGCAGAGTCCATCCCTGGAACAACCACAACATGGGAATAAATGTCACAGCAACCTCTAATGACAGACTGCTTTCGGGCTGATTTCGGAAGAGTGGGCAAGAAACCAATCTCCACAGAAATCCTTTGCTGCACTTTCTCCCTTTTTTTATCAGGCCCCGAGGCTAATTAGCACCTAGCAACACCTCGAGAAAGATGAAACTTCATTTAGGGCTCATTGCTTTGACACACAGTTAAAGGATCAGGGAAACAGAAGTCTTTTTCGGTATCTTATATCCCACAGACACAGAGTAGCTGTAAGATGAGAAGAATATGCTTAGCTTTAATTAGCTTTCTAGAACTTGCAGACACATTTAACAAGCATAAACCCTGCCTACCTGGGGTCTGATATCAGACTGCACTAGTCATTCGCTCTCAGTTGCTTCTCTCCGGCTTGCTTTGCTGAAACCTACTCAGATTTGGAGGGGTGTGGGGAAGAAACCACTCTGCTATGTACAAAACAGGTAGGAATTAAACTTGAGGAGAAGAAGTGAGGGGGGAAGAGATGAGATATTAATAAAGCTAAATTGTTTTTCAATAAAAAATATTGTTTTGATAATCTTATTATTGTGAGTATGAATTTGCTTTAAAGGTAATAAGCAATACTCTTACTGAGAGGACAAGTGGTAGCCTCAGTTTTACCTCCCCCTGCCCAACTCATTTATTTACATATCAACAGACCTATTCCTTGAGGAAGCTCAACCGCTGATGCCACTCGCGGGGAGGGGACAGCAGACCCCGAATAGGCATTGAGCTACGCAAAGCTGCTGCACGGAGCATCAGATGGAGCCCAGCAAGGTCTTGCACCGAAATCCCGGCAGCACTGTGGCCTGGGTATCGCTTCCACTCCGGCAAACCCTCCCGGGTGTGCACAGTGCGTCCTCAGTCGAGGAATTCAGGCAGACAAATTTTGGGATGCACACTGCAGTCCTGGGAGCAACTGGGGTAATTGGGAGCCAGAGCGATGATTATCCTAACACGATGCTTCAGTCAGCCTTGAGACATAGGCTGAAACCCTCTGCAATGGAAATTAAGCAACTCTATTTTAATTAGTTCCCTATGTAAGTTTGAAAGAAAATAAGTTGTCAGGCTGTTGCAAAGTAATACTTCGTGTCAGCGGCAATGCTCTTACAAAAGACCTTGTGTTTCAGATTGAGGGGAATTACCTCTAACCTGAAAGTACAACATTTACTGCAGCGAAGAATGCTTCAAATTCCCTGGAAGAGAGTTTCTTTTTATCTTCTCTGGCACTAACTCTAAGAATTTTATAATCTCAGACAATCTCAAGCTCTGAAAAGCACAATATTCTAGACATGGAATCAGCGAATGCTCAATGAGAGAGAAACTGCTTTTTCCTTTTTTCCCCTCAAACTTGGTTTTGTCATTAAACTGAGCTGACAATGAGCTGAATTTTATTTACTTCCTACATTTAAGTAGAAAGACATACAACAACACAAAACATCCGATACAATTGACATTTAATACTGTTCATCTGTAATGAAGATCTCCTGTGACTACTTTTCTAATTCCTGTTAACACAACTTCCTAACACTAATTACTTTCACACTTGGCTTATGAGTTTTTTATAGTGTGTGTGTGTAGACAACAAACAGCTAATAGTAACAATAGTCATAAAACCACAGTCACCCACACCATCAAAATACTTAGCGGCGTACTTTCTAACCTAGAATAGTTTTCCAAACCCTAAATAATCAGCAGAGCTGATTTGCATATTTTGCAAACTTAATTAGACCTCAATATGGATGAAGATCGTGAAGACTTTTGTTCTGGCTAATAATAGTTGTACTTTATCTTGCTTTGCCTTTTAACTAAATGTGCCCTAATTGTGTATTTACATTTGCCGGCATGTGCAAAACGTTTTAAGTAGATGGGCAAAGCAGCTAATTAGTATTGTACATTCTGTACTCGCATGGTACAGCAGAAAATTGTTCAGTGGAGGCAGGTTATCAGGCACATAGTCAACATTATTCATTAATTCGAAAATAGGAGTCGTATAGGAGGACCATGCATTGGTTCTCTGAAACTTTTATCCAATAGCACGGGATTTCTTATCAAGTCCTTTTATGAAATCATACGCAGAGTTTTGCTGATTAACAATTTGGAAAGATACAGATCTCCACTGTAGGTTGTACTTCTACATAAGGTTTTATTTGCTACTTGCTCAGTCCTCATTCCCAATCAGAATTAGCAGTTCTCCACTCAGACTGTTTGTGTTCTTGCTCCTTTGCTTGTTCCTCTTTCTCCCGTGGAAGACTTAATTTGTAGCATCAACAAAAGTGCAGCAAAAAATCGATAAACAAATGTTCTGTGTTGAAAATGAGTGGATTTCTTGTTTAAGCATATTAGTGTGATTTCTGCATAAAATACAGGGAACATATGTGGGCTTTAATGCAATGCTTTTAAAATACTAGTTAGAAGCAGTCTCAGATTCGAGGGTTTCTCTCTAGAGACTACAGCAGATTGTTCACAATTATGCAGGAGTGTAATGGGGATTATAAGGAGCTATATTTCTTCGTAATGGGGATGAGGATACTGTAGTTTAAAACCACGGGCTGTACTTTGCTATGCTTTGATATGCAGTCATCTGCCAGACGGTTGCTTTATCACGAAGGAAGCTTAAGAAGGCAAACACGAGAAGCGATTGGTTCTGTACCGGGGATCTCATGGGTCAGTAACGTACGTTTTCTGGTAGCGGTGATCCCAGGATGTGTGATTTCCACTTAATTTCTATTGAGCTGACAAACACGATCTCAGGCATCGCTTTGTGCATTATGCAAAATGGTCCAGGATTTACCTCCACGACAGAGCCTGGTAAGTGTGGTGGAGTATGGGGAAACTGGAGAAATTCAGCAGAACAGCTGGAAATATTTTATTATCCTTTTATCTCTTTTGTAGTTTTCTCTTTTTTTCTTCCCATATTCTGTATTAGAAGACGTGTTCCAAATTGACTACTGGCTTTTTTTAATTAAATTGACCTTGACTTGTGCCTCTGATGAACACTAAGGGTAAAAGCATAACAAGAAGCAAAACAGACCTCAGGTTGCTGCAGGTTTGGCAACTCCAATAATAAGAAAATCTAGCAGGTCCATTAATAAGAACACTAATAGCCCCTCTAATAAACCTGCCAATGAGACAGTATGTGGCTTTCACTCAGCCTTGTGTCTTTTCCTGCATATGGAAACAGGTACTCACGAGATGAGAAGTAAAGAACTTTACTATCAGTGCCATGTTTGTTTGGTTTTTTTTTCTTGGTGGTGAACCCAGACTTAACCAATCTACTGGAAATCAAGAAGTGCCACTTGTCAGGAGCTTGCGAGCAATTACTGACACTGTTACAGAGGACATACATATCTATATTTTAGACTTACCTCCCCAATGCACAGAACAGGCTGGGGCATGGACTACCCACCCCAGTGGCATGGAGAAAATCAGTAGAGATGCCTGTCTTCCAACCATCAAATTCCCTTTTTTTTTTCATACTTACAAAGCTTTTTCTGACAGCTGAGGTTCAGGGTGGTGACACAGACAACATTAGGCAGAGACCCGCGAGATATGATCTTCCAGGCATCATTGGCAAAGGTTTTGCCAAATAAGTGTCTTTAATCTGCTGGATAGTGCACATATTTTTGGAGCAGAATTTCCATCTCTGCGTCAGCATGACATGTTGACTGAGGATCACAGTTTTAGCGCTACTAAATTTTAAATATATTGCATGGACTTGCAGAAGAAGCAACTACCTTACAAATGTCTTCATTTGTACATGATGATCGATTCTCAGTGTGTAAAAAAAAAACAACCCTGCCAAACAACTAAAATCAATACATAATGGTTTATGGTAGTCACTACTGTCACAATCGCTCTAATCAGCACTTTTCCCGTCTTAATTGGTCATGTGTAGCAAAGCACAAGTTTAGAGCAGTCTTTCACAGAAGGGACTACTGTAATATTAGATGCAGTCTAAGTTACAAGGAAACATAAAGGTTGTATTTCAGAAAAGAAGTCTGGCAGGTGATGGGATGTTCAACTGAAACAGGTCAGGAGTCAGACCTCACTTCAAACGGAGATTAAATCTGAGATAAAGCTCAAGTTCAGAGGTTTGGTGAACAGGTTTTTTTTTTTTCTTTGATGAGATTTTTAGACAAACCAAGTTTTACACAAGAGCCAAGTTAGGCATGTTTTCTGAAAAATAAAATAGCCATTAGCTGCACAAAACCAAAGCCAATAAAGAAATGTGTTGTCTCTCCAAGCTAAAGCTCCTTCAATGCTTCCAAAACCAAGAAGAAATAAAGCTTGAAAAGATAAGTTATCCCCTCAGAAAAATTATCTCCAAAGAACCTGGCAACTTTCATGAGCTATAAAATTCAATTAACATTTTTTGCTTTGTGTGTCACACTTCAATTAAGTAGAAAGCGTATTAATCATATAGAACAGGAGTGTATTTAACATGAGATAATGTGTTGGATTTCAGGACTTTGCTACTCTGGTTGGGATTCAAACCCAGAATGGTCTGTAGCTTGTTTATGTCTTTGGAAATGGAAGGGAGGGGAGTCATCCGTGGGGTATTTATCAATTGGAAAAATGACTAGAACTGCACTGGAAGAGCTTGGAACAGTCTTTACAAACTGCTGAATCCGTGCCTGGCACCGAAAGCATTTTAGCAAGAGGGTAAAAATGACAATTGGATCTCTGAGAGGGGTCGAAAACCCTCACAGTACGGACCATGGCATGCTCTACGCCTGGGAGAAAGGTCAGGTTTTCAAGATGCAGAAGGACTTGTTTGGAAAAGCGTGTGCACGCTTCACGCCCAGGTACCAAACTCCCCCACAACTGCGTAGTTTTAAAAATTCCAATAGTCACTGCCTTTGAAAATCTGCCCCAGGAGATGTGAACCAGCAGCTTTTTCCTTGCAAAGGGAAGAGGATGATGCTCTGGTGGTTTTGGCAGTAGAGGAGACGTCAAGAGCTCTGTGTTTGCCATTGTTTTTGACAAATCATTTACACTTGTGAGCTTCGATTTCCCATCTTTAAATCAGGACTGACCCCACTCCCCTCGCTTACAGGAGACTTTGTGAAAATAAGAAGACCTATAATAAAGAATGCCATTAAAACGTAAGTTCTTCCAGGCAAAGCAGCATCTCTTTGTTCGACATCTCTGCGGCGCCCGGTGGGGCCGGCGACCCAGCAACAACGAAGGAATGCTTCAACACAAAGCGTTGCTCTGGGCAATGCCTTCTTGAATGATAAAGCTGAATAGCTAGTCCATCCACACTGATGAAAGACATAGGTATGAAAAGATTAATTTAGGTACCTTTCCAAAATATCCAGAGCTTCGCCTTCCAGGCTGCCAAAATTTTACTGGAAATCTCATGAGAGTTACAATACCGACTACTTCTGCCATTTCAGCACTTCCAGCTTGAGCTCAGAATTGGAACCTTAGCGCGTAATAGGAAAAAAAATAATGGGATTTGTCAGAAACTTCAAAGAAGTTTGGCTCTATAAGTAATAAGGGATCCAAGATTGGCAAGATATATATATATTTTTTCTCTCATTCAAGTAGTTTCTTAATTACAAAACAAACAGAAGCAGAAAACAGAAAAAAAACCCCAACCTTTAGTGTGCCATATGGTCAGGAGTAGTTGGAAAGAAAAAAAGTTTCCTTCTCATGTTTCAACTGAAAGTTTTTATTTATTAGAGATGATTTAAACCCTAAAAATTTGAAAAGATTAGAATAGAAAACAATAGTGGTTACATGTGTCAACTTTTCAGAAGAGACCAAAAAAGATGAAAAAAAAGAAAAAAGTTCTTCAAGCATAAACCAAATGCCGTAGTAAATCATTGTATGTGCTAAATAAATCAGCGTGATACTGATAAACCTTCTTTGGCTGCTTTGAGTCACATTTCAAAAAGGTTTTTAAACTGGTGGTTACATCCCGTCTGTGATATGTAGTTGTGTAACTAAGCAGGTGGGCCAAAAAAGTATCAATAAATAAATCTTTAAGAAACATAAAATGGGATTTGGCTCAAAGGACAAAAGGACCTGTGCAAGATATTTCCACATTAAAAAAACATTGCTCTTTCTGAATCCTGAGGTGAAGAAACAGTTTGAAATGAAACAGACAATTCCATAATTTTAGGGGGAAAATATTTATTATAAAAGAGACAAGTTCACCAAAACATCCAGTCCAAGTTTAATTTAGAAAAAAATTTCTCAGTCCCCTGCTCAGCTTTCCTAGCAGTTGTAAGCTGGAGCGTGATGGGTTCGAGGGCTTGCGAAAGGTTTAAGCTGTCTGTGTAAGCGCTGTGATTACCAATTTTGTTATCCAAAGATATTTTTGTTTTGAATTCTTCTCCAGAAGATCCAAAAGGCTAACTTTGAGCATGGGACTACTTTTTTTTTTTTTTTTTTTCAGAGAGCTGTGCAAGAGATGGCAAGACATTCTCCTCTCCAAACTATTTGTAATTGCAATTGGAAAGACAGTGAGAAGCGGAGATATTTTCCTAAGACCAGAACGCCAACAGAAACATCCCAAACTGGGCAGCTGGGCACTCCGTGTTGGAAAGATTGGACTGTCTTGGTCTGAGATAAAGCAATAGGTCTGCAGCAGAGTTCTGGCATGAATTCAGCTCCTCTTAGATGGACCTCTTTCAGGTCCTCTCACAGCAGGTCCACCAACTATCTCATGCGCTTTATTTTAAAAGGCTGACTAGGGGAGAAGGGACCACCCAGCCTTGATGGATGTACGCCCTCCAGTTATCTTTTGAAGCTAAAATGTAAGAGAGGAGATTTTTTTGGGGGGGCAAAAAAGAATAGGTTCTGGAAGTGGCTGCAGACGTCCAGGACAAGGCATGAGGGCATGGAGAGGAGCTGCCTTCCTGGGCTGCCTCAGACACAGCCGTGGTGCAAAAGGCTCTGCCCTCCCCACCGCTCTCCCAGTGCTGTGGGGTCAGCGGGGAAATACCCGTGACTGGTACGTACAGTCAGTGGGGACTGGGTACAGGGCAAGTGGGTCCCCTAAGCTGGGGATCTCGCTCCATTGATTCATCCACACCACGAAGATGGTTTAAAGTATGTCCACCTCGTTCTGTTGGGTTTTAAAATATCACAGGGGAACCCCTTGGCCCTATCAGAAATGATTGGGTTTTGTCCCTGATTTTAATGGGAAATCATTTCCTTTCATCTATTCAACTATTCTTCTTCTTTTTTTTTTTTTTAATTAACAGCAAAAAGTTAGATTTTATCCAACCTGACTTCTGCCTTCCCAAAGCATGAAGTCCTGCTAAAAATGTGGGAGCCAGTGTAGCCTGTAGATAGTTAAAAGAATTACCCTGTCCTAGGCTTCTGTATTTCTCTTTCTAGTCCCATTCCTACATTAGAACTGAAAAAAAAAAAAACCCACCCAAATAACAAAACAGGAAACAAAAAGAAGGGACTAAAGAAGCTGGAACAAGACAATTAAAAACACAAACACAGTATTTGTGTCCAGGTGTAGTCTTCTGTGAAAATTTAGGTTGGTTTATTGGTTAATCAAGATCACTACCTCTGGCACTGAAGGCAATTTCTTCTTATTTCCCTGCTACCATCATGTTGTTGCAAGGTGCATGGCTATTTTTCTGTTGAATAAACTACTGGGGGGAAAAAAAAATAATATGAAAACCAGTGCTGGATAACTGCATATTACATGTGCATGAAAAATCTGTGCTGGCATGACTGTGCGTAGTGTTTTGCAGGTGAGGTCATTACAACAGCAGAGCATATCTTTTGTTTTTGACTCTTGGAAATACGTCAAGCTTGGAATAGGGAAAGGGGAGAGAGGGAGACCTTTACTTCTTTTGAATGTAGTTCTTTCTCACTTCATATTTTTGATACCACTGATGACCAGTGCTAAGTCAAATCCCGTAAGCTCAGTGGTACAGCCCAAGTCACCGGGTTAGCGATCCAGTGTGGGGGGATTTTGTGGTGGGAAGCCCGATGCTGGTCGCGGGTCTTGCTGACAATTTTCCATTTTTGAGATTTTGATGAAAATTCAACCTTCAAGACAGTGAATCATAAACAGCCCTGGAAAAATATTTGACAGGAGGTTTGCAAAGTGCATGCTTTTGTTCCCATTTTATCCTATAAGATATCATTATGACTAACAATGGCCATTTTATAGAATTGACTGTATAATTTTATGACCTCAATTATGCCGAATTGTAGTTACGAGCCCATGTTCAGGGATGCAGCAAATCTCAGAGCGTAAGACTGTCAATGAGAAAAAAAAACCATCCCCGCTATTTCTGCTCTTGCAGATTAGGACAGTGTTACTGTAGAAGAGTGTCACTGCCTGAGTCTGCTGCGATGGGTCACCTGCAAATTGTGACTGAAGGTACTATATCCATCTTCTTGTGCCTGTTTAGATAGCTAATTTCTACCACAGTGGTGATAAAAACAGTCTTTATTGCACAACTCCGGAAAAAAAGATTCTTGAAGAACAGCCAGATCTTTCTATCTGTATTTTATCTCCCTTTGAGCTGGAGACTGTGACTCTTCTGCAGGTCCTCTTCTTAGTAATTAGAAATAGATCAAATCCTGATGAAAATGTCCTTAAAATTTGGGCTTGGCTCATTCAAAAGGTAAACCAGGTAAAAATTCTGGATCCAACCCTGAACTTCCTCTGGTTAGGGTGGTGTTTGGGTTCTGGGGCTTGGTTTTGGTCCATCTTAATAAACAGAGCTGACAAGCACAACCTGGTTAATTCATCATGCATCTGAAAATGGAATAAGGAAAAGAGCAGATCTATTTCTATTTCTTGAGAGGATGCAAGTCGGAGATTAAGAAGAATAAAATATCTAGACGCTTACTTTTAAAATAACAGAAGGTTCATCATCTTTCTTTAATCCATACCCAAAAGTGACCTAGGCTCGGAGAGAATACAAAGCTTTCAAGACAGTTTCAGAGTTTCTATGAGCTCATGACCCTTTGTGTAATCTGTATTATATGTGAAATTGTTTTGCACTGAACTAGGAAATGATCAGTATCCAGCATGTCACCAGGGACTCTTTCAAACTGTATAATTAGAATAATTTCACTTGTATTGGGCAGGGCAGGGATTCAAAAAGCAATTCAGAGGCAAAAGGGCAAACAGCCAGACCATGCTATGTGGAGTTGAGTTATGTACTTTGCATTTTATTACTCTTCCACGTAGAATCTGGCAGTCATGTACTCAGCAAATGCTGCCATTTGTTGCCTGCAAACTCTTCTGAAATCGTGTACCAGTCTGCTCAAGTTCAATACAATTGAGCTGGGAATGGCTCGGAGTAGTTTGCAGGAAATATAATGCAGAAAGTTATGGTTTGGAACGGTATGACAGAAGCTCTCAAAAACTAAGACAGCTGGTGCAAAGGGGCCCTTTCTAAGCTGCGGTGACAGTGGAGGAAAGCATGCGGACACCTTTTCCACCGGTGTAAAAGCTGGAGCAGAGGGATGCTCTCTGTCCAGGACACCCATTCCAGCTTCGGTCACCAATTTTCTCGCAATAGTTGGGCAGTTACCTTACCGTTACTAAACACATTTTGCAAAGAGTTTATCTGTCCCAGTGCAATCATATTACCTTCATTCATTAATTTTTAGAACAAGAGGAATATTTGTCGTGCAAGGAAGAATAAATTTTGTGCCGCATTCCCGGAGGCGAAGGTCCACGTTTTCATGAGGTTTCCATAAGTTTTGTGAATGGTTTTCCCCCCAACATCTTCTCTGAGTTGTCTCCCTTCGTACACTCCTTTCCTTAGTGCCCTCTGGCTCTCAGCCAAGTGTTTGTTCAGCCACACACCTCTCCCTCTCTGGGAATATTTGTCTTTTACTTGTAACAGGGAAGATCTGCAGCCTTTGAGGAGAGATATAAACACGTATTAACCCCTCAGGGATTACATTGACTGCTGTGGTGACACAGTTTGCTTTAGAATTACAGTTCCTCATACATCGGACTCCTGGGGCTACAAAAAGAGTCCAGCATAAAGGAAACACTGTTTTATACCTTATTTCGTATTGATACAAATATCTAAGCTAACCTTCCTACAACAACAGTGTGTATGGGGGATGGCAACTGGTCCTCTTCAAACCTAGAAATAGTTTAAGATGGAGAGAAAAATTCTGACTGTAGACATCTTAGTATAAGTCTGGATCTTCCTGCTCTCTGTTGTACCAGCATGAAGTTATCTACTCCTCCTTCTTTGGTGTATGCACGTGAACTGCGGTGGAAAGATAATTTCTGAGATCTACCAGTAAAAGTAGCCTGCGTCGCCGCGCTGATGGTAAGATGCTGAATGGTTTTCATTCTTTTTTGTGGTCAACCTTTTTCCATCTTGCTTAAGTCTCGTGGTCCTTGAGGCTATGTCTCCACTGCTGAGTGACTTGAGATGAAGAGGACACGAAGAGGGGAGACAGACAGCGCTTCCGAAAGGTGAAATTGCACAAGATGCTACCAAATTACCAAATCTACTCAAGTCCCAAGTTCAGAAATTACTTTGGTACTCAGGACTCTAAATGCTTGTAAGGAAAATGTCATCTTAGTCTAACTGGTGTTAGTGTAACCCCACCAATGCT
This sequence comes from Charadrius vociferus, assembly GCF_000708025.1. Lineage (NCBI taxonomy): Eukaryota > Metazoa > Chordata > Aves > Charadriiformes > Charadriidae > Charadrius > Charadrius vociferus. Next base: position 748,947 of record NW_009646934.1, on the reverse strand, counting down.
CTGTGTTTGTCCCTCTCCAGTGAAAACCATCTTTATGTTCCTGACTTTCTTGGTGTTTTGTCTGGCACTGGATAAACTTTTTGGTAAACGCAGAAAAATGCTGTGTTTAGTCCTGAATACCTGAATCTGAGGATCCCTTTCAAAGCATTCATTCTGTGAAGTATTTTCCTCCCTTTATAGGTACACTATTCCCTGGGACTGGACAGGCAGAGGAGGGGCTGAACAGTATCGTGCCAGGGAATTTGCTTTCAGGCCCGAGCGCAGATGGGGACCTCGTAACTCTGACTTTTTCTAACCCTTTCTGTGATATTTACTCCCTGTGTTAACCTGGAATGAGGCACGTCCGGCTGAGTTTTCAGGTGTGACTCCGAGGCCTGAAAAATCGGGCCACCAACCTCCTTGTACGCTACAAAGGGAAGAACCGCAACGCAGAGTTCGCAAGAGCGCTTTCCAAGATCATTGATCTTGGTGAAGTGCTTTGAAGAGGCTCGGCGTTGTATAAATGCCATCTGACAGCCGAGTCAAAAGATTCCTACAGAGGACAAATTAAAACCAATTAACCTAGCAAGAAGTTAGTCCTTCCATTATGATAGCGGCTCTGCTCTGATGAAAGCAAGAATTCAAACAAGTTGATGATTTCATCTCCTTGGCACGGAGATTACTGCACAGCTGCACAGCTGAGATGTCACAATAAAAGCAAATGCTTACAAAAGGTTGTTCTTTATGTTTTTGGCTTGTAAATGTAAACTGCCTCTGCTATCCATACATGTCAGGAATGTCAACAGTGGCTCGAGTGTACATCTATTCCCTTCTAATCCAGGAGAATACGAAATTACAAGTGATAAATCCTCTCACTTTCAGAGCTCAAAGCAGCAAAAGGAACGGTATTTGGACAGAGAAAGCTTTTACGTTGGCTCAGGCAATATATATGCAAAGGAAAACAAACTTACTCTGCCAGAAGAGCAGAATAGGTGAGCTGCGTTAGCCTTCCCCTCCCTCCTGTTGCGATGCCTGAGAAGACGGTGAGTTTTCTGCCTCCAGTCCTCCCAGACGGACTGTGGAAAGAAAAGAATAAGTAGCGGTTTGTAGGGCTGTACTTTGTAGTGCTATTCGGTTTAACGTGCCTTCAGTGCAGGAGCTTGACAAACGGTCCCGTTTGCTAGGAAGGGGAAACCTTTTGAAATGTTTCGAGGGTATGAGTGCAGCTGCGCTTGGTACGTTTGCGCTTCACACGTTCGCCAGAGGAGCTCACGCGCTCCGCGAGTCGCCGGGGCTGTTCGAGCGCTGCCCTGACGAAGCGCGGGAACTCCCGCTGACATGCAAGAAAATGCGTTTTTATAGAAAGCAAAGGGTTTCCAAAATATAGGGAAAACATGGAGCTTGGGGCACCTTCCAGCTCTTGGGGTTGAGATGGAATTTTTTCTTTGGATAGATTACACCATCACAACCACGTATAGGTTTTTCTCCCACCTTTTCTGAACTAACTTACTAGCTACTCTTTACTCCAGAATTTAGACTCACCCCCTGTATCCCTTCATCTGGGCATCATCTGCGCGGTTTGTAGGTGCGTTCTTTTGTAACTCAGGCTTTCCACTGCCCGTGGTGTTATCTCGCCCTATCCATCGTAGAAGAGCCCAGCCTGCCCCAGGGTTTGCAGGACAGCTGCCCTTGCCATATCTACGCGATACATTTGCCTGGAACTATGACTTCCCTCTTCATTTTCTTTGAAATGTAAGAGTTTGGGTAGGGGAGAGAGAAAAAGGGAATACTTAGACGACCTGAAAAGTATTACTGCCAATTTGTAATATGAACCTGAAGTCTGTAAATTGATGACAAGTATGTGAAATTGTAAGATGCTGGCTGACATTTCAGAGTACAAATATCCACGGCTTCATCCAGATTGCAAAATATTAATGATTTCAAATGGAAAAATCTAATAGGCCAAACATTAGCTTGTCTTTTCTATTTTAGGGACACCTAAAATATGCTTTTTGTTGTTTTCTAAGAGAAACTAAGCATATTCTGGAAGTGAAGTGACACAAGTTTAAACATGTGAAGTATTTAAAAAAAACCCAAACAAACCCAAACCTCAACAATATTCACACAGTCAGTTTTAAGATAAAAATACAGATCGAGATTCTTATTAGGTTGAAATTATCTTTTTTAAATTAAGAATCTGTTTCTAAGTGCTTAAAATCATAATACTTTGGTACTTTCCGGGCACTTTAGATTGTTAACTAGTATGCAGTAGCTTAAAATTTATATTAACTTTTTCCTCAATGTTTCTGTTTTACTTTTGGGTTCTTGAGACAATTGCAGAACAGTCAGGTTGGGTTTAACACCACCAAATGCAATAATGACATTTCAAGTAGCTCTCAGCTGCAACTTTTCTGGACTGCCTTAAGAAAATTTCAAACTTCTGTAATTTTTTTCTGAACAAATAAGGATGGATCTCCATTCTCCTTTCCCTCTATACCTCCACACAGATACTAGAGTTTCTTTAGACATTTTATGAATCTAATTTTTTTAAGACGCAGCAGGCAGCGTGCCAGCCTCGCGGTCAGGTGCAGTAATCCAACAAGTGTATAATTTTCAATTGCACACTCACAAATTAAACTGCAGCTGCTGCCCACAGTTAACCTGATCTGCTCACTGAGATATCATTAGGGAAAATCAATTAATTTTTCCACTCTCCCAAATGGTGCTGAAGTTGAATAGGAGGAGAAGGAAGAGAAAAGGGGGGAAAAAAGGACTTCTGTGTCTATTGTGTTGGAAAGATAAAACCAATGGTATTGAGTAGCCAGGTTAATGCAGGTCAGTTACAGCTAGAAAGAAAGGAGATACAAGTAGTTTGTATTACGTTTAATATATGAAAACGAGAGCTGGTCAACCATGAAACAAACCTGCTTGGTACTCAAGCACGACTTCCCTACTTTTTCACCAGGTACTTTTTCCATGTACTTCTGCTTTATAATACTGGGTTGAGATTAGTTAAAGGTGAATGGAAAACGTTATATTAAAAACTAGAGGAAAGCCTGCCCTGAAAAACATGATACTGGCTTCAAACTCCTGGAGGGTCAGGGATTTGTCATAATTCATTAAATATTAGCTGGAAAATAAGTCTTTGGAAAATGGGATATGTTACAGTAAGATTTTTTTTTCTCCTGAAATCATGAGCCAAACATGGAAAAAACCCAAAGATGAGGCTTAATTGAAACTGATTGCACAGGACAAAAGATAGAACTCTGAAGAAAAACCCATTAGGATGGCTTTTAAGAAATGAAATGAGCTGAGTGCATTCCAGGTTTTAATGGAAATTAAAAAATACCATTTTTTTTAAGGATGGATATTTTAATTTGGGTATATTGATCAATTTTTAGAAATGCTGAAGTTGATGTTCACTACAAAAAACTTTTATTTGGTTAAGAAGATTAAACGTTCAACTCAAAACACTATTTTTGCAAATTCTTGCTTGAAGATGGGCATGTTCTGATGATAATCTGAAATGAATCATCAAGAACTGAGCCGGCCAGAAAGAATTAATCCTATTCAAACATCCATACTGAAACTTTAATGAACTAAGTGTCTGTTATAATTATATTTTCTTATAGAAACGCTAGCTAAAATCAAAATAAACCCAAATCATTTTAGGAGAAAATAACTTTAATACCTATAATTTTTCTAAAAATGTTGTGCTAAAACTTGAATTAATTAGATGCTATTATGTACTAAATTTTTTATATAGATGGTACAAACAAATGTCTCCTAGCCGGAATACAGTTATTCATGAATTGTTTCAAGCATCAATCCATGCATTTGCAGAATTTTTAGACAACTGGCAAAAATAGCATTCACAGACTCCTAAACTTCTTTTTCTTTTTTCAAACATTGGGTGGTAGGATAAGAAAACCATCAAGTTTTCTGAGTGTGGCACAGATGATGCAATGGGACCGTGTGATCTCAGAGGGTTACGAGCAGGTCACCGCGCGATGGTGAGACTGCTCCTAAGCTGTACGAAAGCAAGAGAAAATGAATCACTGCAATTGAGCGGCATCTCCAGCAGTGTCAGCACCAAGCAACGTCAGAGCCTGCAAGCAGACACCCTACTCATGGGAATTCTAGCCACAGAAGCATAATGGAGCTGAAAGTAGAGGGTTTTGTTTAGGAAATTAAAATTATGAAAATTCAGGAACCTGAGGAGAAGGAGAAGGCACACAGGCTCTGTGGGTCAATGGTAATTCTTTTCTGAGGAAGTTTCCTGATACAGAATCAGAATGAATCCCAGACTGGGGGTGGGAGGGGGGTGGGAAGGTCCCTCTGGAGCTCCCCCAGTCCACCCCCACCAGAGCAGGGGCACCTCCAGCAGTGGCACAGGACGGCGTCCAGGCGGGTTTGGGATGGCTCCAGAGGGGGAGACTCCCCCACCTCTCTGGGCAGCCTGTGCCACTGCTCTGCCGCCCTCACAGCAGAGAAGGCCCTCCTCAGGTGGAGATGGAACCGCCGATGGCCATGTTTGTGCCCGTTCCCTCTTGTCCTGTCACTGGGCACCACTGAAACAGACTGTCCCCATCCCCCTGGCACCCTCTCTTTAAGGATTTATAAGCGTTGATAAGATCCCCCTCAGTCTTCTCTTCTCCAGACTACAAAGCCCCACGTCCCTCAGCCCTTCCTCATCAGAAAGATGCTCCAGTCCCCTCAGCATCTCTGTAGCCCTTTGCTGTAGCAATAGCTCATGGACAATGCGGAGACGGTGTCTGTCCTTCCCTGAAACCAGAGGATGAGCTGCAGTCAATGGGGCCAGAGAGGAGAGAGGGAAACACTGCAAAACCTGCACTCAAAAGCCACAGCAAACGGGTATATGTCATATCTTTCCTATTTTCCACTCTGTTTTCTTTTTTGAATCACAAGTAAAACTTACCACAGGATTTCAAAATGCAGAATTTGCAATGAGAAGAAGGATCAGACCAAGGTGTGGGAAACTCCTCCCTCTGCCCCCGTCTCCTCCGCATCCAAACAAACGCACACCCCCGTGCTTTGAGCAGAGACACCACCAGGTACAAACCATACACTTAGTCAGAGATCATTATCAACCCTACCAGATGCCATAATACACCTGAGAGATCACATCACTAAGTAATTAACTAAGTAATCAATCAATTAATTATAAGGGAAAGTTACTCTTGTAACACAAATCAGTGTAGGAGCTCTGGTTTCAGAAATAAAGTATTTACTAAAAGAACTAAAGAAACAGAGCCAGCATTGTTTGCAGGAGAGACTCTCTTATTCTTAATTAACTTTTCTGAATGTCGGTAGCACTCAGATGAGCAAGGACTAAATCATCAGCTGGTGTGAATGAGCACAGCATTGATAAAGGTGAGGAGCAGTACTCCTGACTGTTGACAGCCTGGGTCTGGTTTTCAGCTATTAGCAGAAAAATCCCACAGGAAGCAAAGTTTTCATTACTTTTTTTTTTTTTTTAATATAAAAGATATTAAAATAGACTTTTCTTTCTCAGTACAATTTTTATGTGCCCCGGGTTTTTCTGGGACCTGAGCGTCACTGAGCTTAACTGCACTCCAGGAGGAGTGAGGTGTTATGGAGCGGCACTTCCAGAAACTGCAGTACTTTGGAGACAGGACCTGTTGACAAACAAACTAAAGCAGAAGTTGGTTCAGAAAATATTTTTGCTTTGCGGAAGACTTTGTTGTGACTCCCATTTTGTAGCTTAACAGTTCCTGAGATTTAGTTACCCAGCGAGCTGCTAAAGCTGCAAAGACCCTGTTTGAATTCTGCACAGTGAATCTTCCTGAATCCTCAGCACAGAACAGCATTACCCACAAAGAGGAATATGACAGAGCATAGGAGAGAGGCTAATTTGTGTCAGGTCCTTTAGGAAAAATCTACAGTTTTGTTTTTTGGACCTGAACTTGACTTCTACAGTTGATGAAATGTCATGACTTTGTTTTTGGTTTGTTTTTTTGTTGTTTTTTTTTTTTGTTAATCTATCCATCACCTGTAAACTGGGTAACATCCTTTGTCTACCATTTTCTACCTAAAGTATAGGCTTGGGGGGAGGGGGGGATACAATGTTCTGCTGAATATTCAGAGATCCTAGCTGAGATCTGGATTTATTACAGAAAAAAAAATCAGAAAAGAAATCATACTACCTAATCCTACCTTGCAGCAGTTATGCCTGTAGGCAGCAAGCCCTCCTGTGGGGGTTATTCTGGAGAGGGGCACCGTGCACTTAAAGAATCTGCAGATGGCTTGAAGGACCAAAATGTTCTGGAATTTGAGGCTTAATCTCTTCAATGTATGTTTGTGCCTGGGGAGAAGGGGGGAAAAGACTGCGTTTATAATGCAAAGTTTCTGTCATTGCTCCAAAACAATTGATGTTGCTGCCTGCTGCTAATACTGCTAAACACTGGCAATAACCAAGGTTTATACTACTAGCACGCATTTTAGCAGACCTCTGCTTGAGATAATTTTCCATGCTTTTTTTCCCTGATAGGGTCACACCTAAATCAACACAGATTCAATGAGGAAAGCAGAGATCTCTGCTCTGGGTAGCCAAGATGGTGTCACCAGGGTTCACAAATGTTTATTTGCTGAAGCTGCAGCGAAGCTTTGACTAGGATGTGAATTTGCACGGCGTCCGTGCTTTCCTTCGCCTGCCCGTTTGCTCATAGAAAAGATTAAGGAACGTGGGCTATGAGTTATGTTATTGTATGCAAAATACAACTCATATATTTGGTCCCCCCGAATATAATTAAAAAAAAAAAAAGCAAATTCATATGAAACAGCAAGCATGAATTTCTGTTGAGGAATGGGAACGTGACATCTTTTCTGGGAAGGTAGAATAGAAGGATTTGGATTATTTGCTTTCAAAACCCCCTAACAGAGAGGGGAAACAAATTTTCAATGGTTTCTTGAAGCCCGATGTAAAGTTGCTACTTTTCATATTGACATCATTGTTTTGTCTTAGACAATACGAAAATTCCAGACCGCACTGTTACCACAGCTCTGTGAGCACAGAAAGCTGTCTCTCTCTATTGCTTAGATATAAAGGTATTTATTAGCAGTTCATTAACTGTGTTCAATTACATGAAACATACAACTGGGAAAATCTAATAGACTGCTAAGAGCAGACTGTAAATAAATGATAGTGTTTGTAAGTATCACAGTTTATGCTGGAAAAGGTCTCGGACTAGAAAATATTAACATTAAATACTCTTTTTTTTTTCAATAAAGTAGCGCTAAAGCATTACTAAAGCTAATATTTGTATACTGAGTTTTAATGCATCATTCCTATTGACCAAGAGCTGACTTTCCCCTCAGTTCCCCAAGCTGGAGTTTGACATGTCAGTAAATGTCGCCCGCAGCACCGTGTATGTGGGGACTTGGAGAGTTCCCCCAGCTCTCACAGCAAGCTAAAAATGTTTGATATGTGTCCAGCAGTGTAGCGTGCTTTGCAAAATACAACCCAAAGGTTTCCCGCTTCAGGAGGATGCAGAAAAAGGGGTGAGAGAGAACATTTTTTTGAAATTTCCATTTCAAAAAAATGGCACTACTTTTTTTTTGAAATGCAGCTTTTATATATATATACATATATACATGTGCGTCATGTGCATGTGAAAACACGCTGCCACACAAATGGCAAAAAGCACAGATGTCTCCCCGCAGCCAGATCTCAACCCCTGCCCCAAAGTCTCACAATATTAAAACTGATTGGGTTTCTTTTTTTTCTTTCTTTTTTTTTTTTTAGGGAAAATAGGTGGATTTTTTTTAGCATGAGCGGGAAAAAAAGTATGAAAAAATTTCTGAAACCTACACTCCGCTACATACGATTGCAGTTCAAACAATTAAAATTTTTCAGTGTTCTACGTAACTCGAACCATGAATTTATAAATGGCAAATGAGGGCAATGCTAACAATAGCACTATCAGAGCATTTATAAAGTGAATTTATTATCCTTACTGTTAACCAAATGGAATGCTGAAAGGCAGACTGGGAAATTTTTGATTAATTTATAGGTGCACAACTTAATTTATTGGTGCCTACAATTGTGAAGAAATACTTCTTGAAGTGGCATCAGTCAGAATAAATCCTATTTATTAGTGTTTTCAGGTTGCTATATCAAAGCAGAACTGAACATCATACATTTCCTGGCAACTGGTGGACTTGGGCAATCGACTGCTTTTGGCAAATGAAGAGTAGAATCTGAAGAAATGCCGGATTTCTTAAACACTGTTGCATAACTGGAGGATCTTACATTGGGTGTGTCTTTCCAACTCTTGTGATTCACGTAAAATACAGACATACCCTTCGGAGAATTACACGCCAGATTTCATGTTTTCATGCCATGTTGAAATGGATGCTGGGAATTCTGCACTTGCTCCATTTTGCAACACAAATACTTCGATTTAATGTCCATTGACAACTCCTATGTGAACAGAACAGAGGAGAAAGGAAAGCAAAGGAGAAAAAGGGAAATTAATATAATTTCTTGGCTATAAAAATTTGTCTGTGAGAGTTGAGGCCCTAAATGCCGCTTCCTTTCAAGGACATCTATGTAGGAATCTCTGTGATGTAATATTAAACACCTACGAGTTGGACATTGTGTCTAAGGTCGTGTCCCAGGCTCCATCTGGGCAAGCTAGGAGAGAAAGGGTTGATGCATTCAAGTTGGTGGTACAAATCCCTCTCTGCAGATGCCTTTTAACTCTCAAGTGACCTAAGAGACTGCCTGGATGATTAGCTTAGACCTGACACCCAACTTCTAGATCGTAAGGTAAAGGGAGAAGAACGTTGCCCTGTATTCTACAGCACTCCCCCGGGCTTGGTTTAAGGTTGATCAGAGTATGACTCTTTCATAAGAAAAATATCCAGCGGGCTACTAGATCACCTCATTATTTTGGCTACCTTCCTCTTAGTGATCATTCAGCGTGAGGCTTGGGAGGTGCCACAGCTCCTCGGGGTCACAAGGAAGGTGCTTTTTGCAGTAGGTAACCCTGCAATAACTTCAAATCGGGGCCTTAGCAGATTGGAGGGAACGATGAAGGTCTAATTCCCTTTCCAGGAAGAGGCCACAGGGAAAAGGTTTGATGAACGTCACTAGTTTTTTTTCTTTGATGGAAGAAGAGCCTTAATTCTTCAAATATGCCAAGATTGTGTTTATACTGAACAATGCTTTAAGTTTCCTAGGAAACATGAATATTTTCTTCCTTAGGAGGAATAAATTTAGGCTAGCAATTTGTTCTGAGCTGGTGGAGTTGTGCCCAATGGGCAATCCAAATTCAGACCAAGAAGGAAAATTGAAGCAGAGGGGCACTGGTGTTACGTACAGAGAGAGGCAGCAGCTGGTCGGGTAGGACAGGTGAAATGTGGCATTAGATGAAGAAAGACTGTTCTCCAGGGAGTGGGTAGGATAGTACCGGTCTGCCATTAAGCGACTAAGGGTGCAAAAAAACTCAGGCAAAAATCAGCCTCTCTTCACCCAGACTCCTAAGGAGATGGACTGCCCAGAAAAGAGCAGAGAGAAATAAACTGTCCCATGGAGGGAGCGAAGCAGGGGCAGAAAATGCACTCCTCGTGCATGTCCTTTGAGCCGGTTGGGTTTTGTGCACCTGTGGCTTATCGGCAAGGCATTTGCGTGTTGCAAAGCTGGCTCGGGCTCTGTTTCCATGAGAGCTTGCTGGATGTTCTCCCGGTCTGACAGAGCCCTGGAGTATGCGTTCCTGTAATCGTGTGTTTGATCCTATGTTTGACTGCTAGCACCGGTATGTTTTAACACTTCCAACAGGAAAATTCATCTGTTCAGACCTGATCAGTGACAAACCTGTTCTTCTGGCAGTAGTAAAAAAATACCTATTAAGATTGCTTTACATGGAGATGAGCAAAAGTATATAAAAGCAGATGTCAGTTATTTAATTGGCTTAGTCTTTTGTTCTCTGCTGAGTCAGACAAAAAGCTCAGAAATCTGTCATTATGCCGCTTTTCTTATCTATGAAGTCTGAATCTATTACCCTGAGGTAGCGTGTTTTTAATCCACTCCGCTGGGTATGACCTCATGGCTGCGAAATTGCGCTGTCATAGACAAACACTTAATTGCGTGGGCTTCATCTGGACACCGGGGGATTAAACACGATGGATTCCAACGTGAGACAGCTAGAGGCAGGCAATTGGCCTCACATTTCGCTTTGCTTCTAGGGACAGGACCCTTAGTACAATATGCACGGGGCGCCAAGCTGCTCCCATTTTATCCAGCGCTGAAGCTCCTCCTTGCAGAGGCGATGGATTTCTTCACAGCTTGTTGCTGTTATAGCAAGAATAGAGCGCATGCAGAGGTGCAAGAGTTTGCAATTCAGATCTACTTTTCTCAACTGCTCAGTTCTGATGACCAAGCTAAGCTTTGCTTTGTTCGTCTTTCCCCAAAAAGATATGCTTCTGAAATTCCATACTTGTTTTTTTTTAACTTTCCTGAAAGGGGGTAAGGGATGATACAGCTGAAATGATACTATGGTGACATAACAAAGAACAGTAAAGGTCAGACCAGATTAATTTGCTACAGGATCAGCTGGAGAATATTAAACCTCTTAACTGTAATCCTTTGATAACCAGTCCTATAATGTAATCATCAGTGTACATCCAATAACACACATGTTAATTACTTTAGAATTATATTTTTCATTTTTAATCAGAAGACAAATTTTAAAGGATGCCCCCACCCCCACCCCCCCCCCCCAGCAGCTAAAATAACTCATTTCAAATCAAAATAGACTATTTTTATGAGGTGGCTGGGGAAAAGTCAGCCTGGAAAATATCCTTATGAAGGAAGCATCTGTCACAAGTCAAAATGTTATCACTGGTCCCTGGGGAGATCCAGCCGAGGTACAAAGAGACGTGAAATACTCAGTGCTGAATTTTGATAGGCGAAGTGCGGAGTTTGTGGTGTGGAGAGGGTATGGTATCAAGCCGGGTCTGAGCAGTTCACACCCCCCTCCAACCTTGGGCTGGCATGGGGAACCCTTGAAAATCCAAGTTTGGAGGAGAAGGAGGAGTTTTTTTTCATGCAGAGGGAATTTAATATTCATGGCGAGGGGGCGAAATACTCAGTGCTGAATTTTGATAGGCGAAGTGCGGAGTTTGTGGTGTGGAGAGGGTATGGTATCAAGCCGGGTCTGAGCAGTTCACACCCCCCTCCAACCTTGGGCTGGCATGGGGAACCCTTGAAAATCCAAGTTTGGAGGAGAAGGAGGAGTTTTTTTTCATGCAGAGGGAATTTAATATTCATGGCGAGGGGGCAGCTGCTGCGCATGAGATCCACAGCAGCGCGTCCTCACGCAGGTAAGAGCCATGTCCCACACCAGCCGCCCCGTGCCGGCTCCCGCCGTCCCTCCTGCCGGGGGGCCTGCCACGGCAAAA
>NW_009646934.1:734723-737392 GCF_000708025.1 Charadrius vociferus | reverse complement strand
CCCCCGCCCCCCCTCCTGCCGGTGGCTCTGCTCCGGCAAAGCCCACCCTCCGCAACCCCCTCTGGCCCGGCGGAGGGAGAGCCGGAGCTTTGTGCCAACTGGGCGGGAGTTCATCTGCTACGGGGAGAAGTGAGCAGAAAACATCAGGCTGTGACCCACACATTTCTGGAACTGTTCCGGAAATAATTAACCACCTTCTCAAAGGAAGAGCACTTGTGGGTGTGCTGCACAGCTTGTGGGAGCGCATGTCTTCCCGAAAGGTGAAAAAATGCTCCAAGTCATAAAAATTTGGAAAAAAATATGTCTGTGAATTGGCCGCGACTTCTCGCCAAGCCAAAAAGTGGTCACGCTGAAACACTGACTTTACTGAGGGCAGTGAAGTGCTGAACTGTTTTGAAGTCTGTCCACTACTTTGATGACTAAATAGGAATTTCAAGGTGTGATTTTAAGCATTCAGAGTGTAATGGTTGGTTAAGTCTTAGTAAACAAATCGGTAACCGCCCCCCCGCTCCTCAGTCCAAAAGGGCAGAGCTCAAGCTGGACTGAGTCTGGATGGAATGGTTCAACTTTTAACCGAAAGGGTAAATGCTGTTTTCCTTAAAGTAGCTTGTAAAGTCTCGAAGTCCTTGGGAAAAAAACGATCCCATGGGTACTCTGAGAAAGAGTATTTATACATGACTTCAGTTCCAAATGTGCTGTAAAAGTCTGGTTGTACCCAATTATAACGATGTCCTTTTTGATCCCAACAATATCATCATTTCACAGTGTAATTTCAGATTTCCATAACTCTTTCTTTGCTTTCAACATCCTTTCCAGTGAAATTTGCTAATTGGAGATGGAGATGGCTGAACAAGTTCAACAACAATTGCCACGACGAGGTATAAGGCTCCTCCAGAACAAGAAACAACGCTTAAATTTCTTAAGAGGAATGTTTGAAGCTAATGCAGCAGCAGGTGTCTCTGGCACCCAGCTATGCCATGCAGAGTTCTGGATGGACGCAGTATTTCTGGGAGGAGGTCAAGTCTTGGGAAACCAGAGTTCAGGTCTTTGCACCAGCCTTCCTCTGAGAGCTCCGGGGAGTCGCCTGGAGTATGTTTATATCTACCACGTGGCAAATAATGTGCTGAATCCCTGCTCGCGCCGAAAAAAACGAGTCAGGAGTGAAAATGAGTTTGGGAGGTCTCTCCAAACTTACGTGCAGTTTTTGGTGTATTCTAGTTTTCAGGCCCTTCCTCCTTTGATAAATACTATGTTCCAAACAAAATGCTTCCATCAACCCCCAAATCACTTGGACAAACCCCTGAAGAAGCAGCACGTGCACTTTTCACTGACAACTGATCCCAGTATGTTATTGTCCTTAAAAAAAAAAAACAAACAAACAAAAACCAAACAAAAAAAAGAAAGTTGACCTCGGGGGCAATTCTTTGCTCCGGGTGGTGCCGTAATGCGATAGGATTTATAAATCTTTAATTGCAGTTGGTTTGCTATAAATGCTTAATGAAAACATGATGTCCAAATGGCTGTCGGAGGGTATTAGTGATGGGGCAGAGTTACAAAGCTGCAGTGCTGTAAGTAACCTAGCAATGGGCAGAAGCTGCAAAGGATTCACATTTATTTCTCTTGCATCTGTTCTAAAAATGTGCCAGGGATAACAGGGTGTGTGATGTGCGTGGATACGTGCGTGTGCAGGGAATTACATAGCAATAGTTCGATCCGCTCGCCTGGGAAATTTCAGTTTGCGTGGGAAGGCAATTACATCACTTGAAATCGCTTTTAATTAGACCTTTCAAGGTTTGTTTAGTCAAAGAACCGCTCCGAGCTCACAACTCATTCCTCGGCAGAGGACTCGCTGGTGGTGACTCCACCGGTGCCTTCTGCAGAGAGCTGAGCGGAGGGGGAGGACGGCGGGGGGAGAGGTGGGGGCTCTCGGTAGCACCCCCAGCCCTGGGCTCCCTCCCTGCCAAAGGCCGGCTGGCCGCCCCACGGCTCGCACTCGCCATCGCCCCATCTGCGGGGCGGGCACAGACAGCCCTGGAATCTCTCCCTCTACAGCAAAGGCTTTGATGGTTCACTTGTTCCCTTTCTTATCCTGCTTCCCCTTAGAAGCGAAGAGGGGAGCGGGGAGGAGGGGACCCCAGCAGGTATAACGTGTCCTTTCGGCCAGGAGCTGACTCCCGCAGGCACATCAATAAAAAAGAGACTTCACGTAATGATTATTGTTTTTTCCTGGGGAAGGGAAGGGAAGGCAGCAGCAGACAAGCTCACGGCTCTTCGCACTCGTGTGGCTTCCTGAAGCTTTTACTCTGCACCATTTACCCTGCATAAATCAATTGCCAGAATATTAGTGCTTTGCTTCCTTGTTTACTCTGAAAGATTACGTCCCATTAGCAGATTTGTCTTGTAATTGAACTGAAGTGTAAAATGCCAATGTCCTGACAACCTGAATGGACAGGATTAACTGCTGCAGACATTTCTGTCCTCTTTTGAAACATTTTGATTGAGCACAATTAATCCAACTGAACTGATAGGATGATGGATGCTTCCAGCCACAGTGGTTTGCGAAGTGAAGCAAGGCTGGATGTATATATCATAGCGAGATAAAGAGGTAATGACAGACAATGCCTTCTGCTTTTACACTGCCTTTTTTTTTTTTTTTTTTTTTTCCATAT
>NW_009646934.1:693636-734630 GCF_000708025.1 Charadrius vociferus | reverse complement strand
TCCCAGCCACAGTGGTTTGCGAAGTGAAGCAAGGCTGGATGTATATATCATAGCGAGATAAAGAGGTAATGACAGACAATGCCTTCTGCTTTTACACTGCCTTTTTTTTTTTTTTTTTTTTTCTCCATATAACTACATCTCAGTGGCAAAACACAAACCTCACTCAGTGCCCAATTTCAGGAGTACGTACTTGTGTCAATTCATTTTTGGAGCACCCTGAAAGCATGCCTTTAACTCTGATCATCTGCCTCAGTGTCAGTTTGGAGTCGGGGTCTAATCACCGTCGGCACTGGCAGTGTGTGGGCTGCCGCTGACCTGAACACAAATGTTACCAAATCAGAGATTTTTTTCCCATCACTGCTCTCCCAGGCACATTCTCTCTTCAGGGTCACAGCACACTATTGACCCAGCGGGGAAAAGCTTCAGAAGAGGAAGAACAGGTCTTTTGTACATCGCATTAATCCAGCAGCAAGAAGGTTTTCTGTCCCAGACTGGATTCTTGAGTCTGCAAATTATATGAAGTTGCAATGCTCAGAGGCAAACTCTGAAGTTTTATAAAAGGGGGTATGGCAAGTTGAGCACTGACTGTTGTCATGTAACAACAACAGCAACAACAAAAAAGCAGGGTCAGATGATTTCCATACACAACCCCATCATCTGAAGGACACAGAGTGACCCCAAAAGAGGAATCGCTGGTGGTCAGTGTTGCCTGAGAGTTGCACAATAAACTCTGGGTTCCCGTTCTCCTCCTGTCCAGCCTGGGCTTTGCCATTGCTGGTTACTTACCATTTTTATAATGTCGCCCCCGACATCTGCTCTGAAGGCTCAGGGCCAAAGCAGTGGTTGAGGGGTAAAGGGGAGTCTTTATTATTTGTAGGATAATGAAAGAGGAGACGCTAGTCTAGCAGGTACCGAGAGGTAGGATAAGAATGTGAGAAATGTCCTGGCTTTGCAGTTGGCCTGAGTTATTTTGATGTCTTCACTTTTTTCTGCTGTTGCGTTTAACCCTTTTCTATAAACAAGATGAAAGGTTTTAAGAAACAAGGACAAATAGATGCTTTGCCGTTCTTCAGGGCACAGCCTTCAAATTCAGTTCACAGAGGCGTCATTGTTCTACTTTACCAGAAATATTTGAGTTACTCGTCCCTAACCAAAATTAAGTTAGAAATCTTGTAAAAAACGGTATTATTGTGGTTAGTTCTTCTGACTGATCCTGGAATTACAGAAGCATGAAACAATGAATAAAAGGAAAAAAATCGGAAGATACGTCTCGCCACATGCCTTTATTTTCAATTACTGTGAAGAGAACATCATTTACCATCTCTTTCACGTGTGGAAACAACACCTACGGCTTGACTCAGCTTCTGGGGTGTCTGCAAACTCTTGCACGTCCCGCACACCTCGCATTAGAAACCAAGGGGCAAAATGAAATTATGCCCAAGGAGACGAAAGAATTGGGTCGGGTTTCTGAGCACAGCACCGCAGCTCGCTCGACGGGAAGGTCAGCGAGCGTTTCGCTTGGGGAGTCATATTCTGCTTTATTGTATAACTCCTATCTCCGGATTTAAAGCTTAATCCCAAACTGTGGCTGGGCGTACAAATCAGAAAGGACTTGGTTACATTATCAGTAACACAACCGCCCTGTTTTCTGATGGGACAGTAACATAAGCATAAGCAATAAGGATGTTTTTTAATCTGAGCCACCATGTAAGGGAAATGAAGCTGCTAGTTCTCCTCTGCTGCAAGCCCAGAGCAGCTGTCCAGAAAATCAAGGTTCTTGCCAGCACTTTGATGAAACACACAGAGTTTTGTATGGCATCGGCTGCCAAACATGCTGCTGATAGAAGCAATAAATCCACATCCAAAACCTAAAAATAATATTGGGATTGTTTTAAATTAAGGTTACGGAATATGGATTTAATTAGACCCTGCATGGATTCTGAATAGCAATTATTACATATTTGTTCAGGTTTAAGTATTTTTATAGGATTTTTTTTTTAATCCTGTTAGAATATTTTTCCTATGGGATGGGGATCATCTTTGTGAGAGGAAGAATGGTCTTGTGGTTAAGGCTGGCCTGAGACTTAGGAGATCTGGGTTCGATTGCTGGCTCTGCCACAGACACCCTGTGTGAGCTTGGGCAAGTCATTTAACAGCCGGCTTTTTTTTCTTAAAATAAAAGTCCAAGGCCCATTTAAGCATCTAAAAGATGCAGCTGCCGAGAACTGCTGAGTGCTCAGCATTAAAAAGAAGAAGAAGAAAAAAAATAATAAAGAAGAAGAAGCAGCAGAAGAAAGCTGGCTGCCAATCTCAGAGTTGTCCTCTTTTGGTCCCTTCAGTGCATGCTGAGAATTTCTGAAAATCTGTCCCTTTGTGTCTCTATTCTTCATCTGCGGAGCAGAAATCACAGCGCTCCTCTAGCACACGGGGATTCTGGAAGTGCTAGCAACGCTGCCAACAGGGCGTAAGGTTGGGAAGAAGTTAAAAGGATTTTACTTTGGCTTTTGTGCCAACAGTGGGTGAAAATATAAGAAATGTCATTGCTCCTCACAAGCTGGTTAGCCTGTTGCTGCCAGCAACCAAAAAGAGGAGGTGCCAGGGGGGAGGGCAGTCATTCTGGTGGGAACGCATGATCTGGGGTTGAACTCAGCAGACCGGTGGCATGAGTTTCGGGAGTCATGTGCGTTTGTTTATTGCTCCCTCCAGCAGCCCAGTTTTTAAACCCATCATTCAAAGCGTTGACTCGTTCTGTCCCTGATTTGAACCAAAGAACAATCGCGGGCAATGTCAGGAGCTCAGAAGGAGGTCCACGAGCCCTCGGGACCCGCGTGGGGTTGGGCAAGGTTTGCACTTGCGGCTCGGCACCATTTCGTGCCGTATTTCCCAACACGGCTGCTGTGCCTGCCACCACTTCTGGCTGCTGAAACGACACATGCTGTTCGCAGTCTTGTCCCATTGCTTCCCCAGTTCCTTAGATGACCGGGGAGCCAAAAATTTCGGTTGTGACGTCAAGAGTTCTTCAGTATACATTCACAATTTAGCACCAATCGGTTGTAGTGGGATAGAGGGGACTTGGAGAAGCTCATGAAAGTCAGACATACAAATATTTGTTTAGTTATTTAGGACAAGAGAGAACAGAAAAGATTACTCTATGGAACTCTGTAGAACAGGTTACCAAAAATTGCTGATTAGAAATGTTTTTACTGTGACGGTCTCTTTCCATCCCCTAAAAAACAGTGAATGAATTTGTACTCACAAAAGGGAATTTGACCTTGTGTCTCTGTTTTCATTGATAAAAAAAAAAAAAGTGTTTTGACAACACTTTCCACATCTGTAGGTACACACAGAGGATGAAAGAAATGTGGCATCTAATACATGTCATATAGTTAACACACAGGTGAAGGAGGTGCAGAGATGGGACTATACAACCACAAATTTTACAAATGCAGTCAGAATTCTAGGGAAGAATTGGAGACATGTTCTGGTGACAGGTGACTAACAACAAAATTATTATTATTAAATTAAATCAGGGTAGTGGGGATTAAAATTCCAGAGGAGATATAACAATATATGAGTATTGAATATTACAATAACATATATGAATAAGATAGGCAATACATTCATTTGGGATGCACAGACTGATGCAAAAGAAAATGCTCTTTTTGAGGATGCAGAGAGCACGTAGCAAGGCTGCCTCTGGAGTTAGGGAAAATAGTTTTGAATATAGCAAGATTATAGCTTTGTAAAGTCAAAGATCATGGGTATAGATTCATAAGGTCAAAGCATAATTCTGGTTGGAAGGAACCTGCTGCTCAAAGCAGAGTGAACTTCAAAGCTAGACCGCGTTGCTCAGGGCCTCGTATAATTGAGTTTTGAATATCTTTATGGGTGAGGATTTCACATCTTCTCTGGGCTCCTGTTCCCTGTCATGGTGATGTTTTTTGCCTTGTGTGGAACTAGAATTTCCCTTGCTGCCCCCTGTCTCTGCTGCTGCTCATCCTTCACGGTGCACCTCTGAGCAGAGCCTGGCTCTGCCTATCCCCCCCCCCCCCCCTCCAGTGAGTAGTTGAAGACAGCAATTAAAGCTGTCTTCAGCAATTAAAACACAAAGCTCTTCCTTAGCAGTCTTTCAGCCATATTTTCCTCTTCTATCAAGTCACCTATTACAATCACCCCGCGCTGCTCACGCGCTCCTGTTCACTATCTGTGGCTAAGCAGCTCTGCATTTATTAATATTTTAAAATGAAACGATATTACCCGTGGCTCTGGCAAGCACCTGATCCGTTAATTGCTGGGGGCTGGAGATGGTGCAGAGAAAGGATGGCAGTGAGCGTGTCACCCTGTCCCACACTCTGGCACCGAGATGGGCTACGGGCTCCCTCTGGGACAAGGCGCCGGTGCGCGAGCCCAGCTCTGACCTTACAGCGAACACTTTAGGGGTATGAAAGCAACCTGTCTGCTTTCCTGTAAGTGTTTGCAAGGCTGCTCTAACAAAATATTCAAGCCAGGTTAGAGAAAACCAACTTCTTTCTGAGTGCGGGCTTGCCCTTCCGCTAGTCACAGGGGCTGGTACCACAGTATTCCCAGTACCGGTTCTGGTGGCACTGGGACAGTCAGAGGGAAAGTCTCTCAGTACTGTGCCTGTTTGCAGTGGAAAGTTTTGGGGATTGTTTTGTTTTGGGTGTTTTTTTTTTTATTTCAGTAAGCAGCACGTGCCCCGGAATGTGAAGAATGTCCCCGTGTGGATTTCCACCCGATGCTGCTGGCCAGTACAGCCGTGTTTTGCTCTGGAGAAGGGCCAGAATGGAACAGATTTGAAATGCATTTCCTGAGTCACTTACTGCACTTGGGTGAGTTTCCCTCCAACAGCTGTGTAAGAATCAAAAGATAAAAACAAAGATCTGGTCCTCGTGCCCAGCCAGAGCAGAGGCTGGGAGCAGTACATACGGATGCTGACCATTGGCACATCCTCCATATGGGCCATGGGCTTTCACTGCCCGGAGGCAACAACATCTCCAAGTGGGAATTCCTCATGGTTGTGGAAGGGGTTAAAATTGACCCTGGTCAGATTTAAGTCATTTGAATGGATTCCCCCACAGAAAGAAGACAGAAAGCACAGTATAAAAGCTAGAAAGAATCTTATAGTGCTTGCTACTTCTGTGCTTTGCATCCATTTGGAGCTAGGATTTTTATTTTTCTTAATGAAAGTTAAACTTGTATGCGTAAGCATAATTACACGGATGTTGGAGATTTCATTCAGGATATCGAGAACAATGTAAGACCTGGGGAATATTTTAAAACTTTCCATCAGTTCTGATAGCAATTTATCTTGGAAGTGTAAGGCAAGCTTGTTACATTTTCTCATGTTTTCATCACTTGTAATCTTCATGCTTAATAAAATTAATTTTTTATGTGCTTTTAGGTAAACTTGGGGGGGGGCTCAGCTTAAGAAATGTTATGTTTTTCCCAACATTTGAGCTGAAGCAATAGAAAGAAATTTCCCAGGGCACCCAGCATCCTGCAGGGCTGGAGCTTTAATTGGGATCTTAAAGGGCAGAGGTGGTATTTTATATACCACTCAGTGCCAAATGCATGGTTGGCACCAAGCTAATCATCTGCCTCCAAGCAATCTTACAAGGGCAGTGTCAGATCAAAGAGATTTAAAAATGAAGAAAACTGTATGAAAGCTCAGTATTGCCAAGGTACTCCATTGACATGGGCAACAGAAGAGACTGGTCCTTCAGACGTGAAAACTAATGAGGGCTCTCCAGCTAGGAGATAGGCTGCCCAATGGTCCGTTCTCCAGAATTTCCTCCAAAACCTATTACTACTAGAGAGATATTTGGGGGGAAAAAAGCTATGGAAGCCTGCCTGGCTGTGTCCAAAATGCCATTTGTATTCTTTAATCTATGATGATTTGAATGAATACAAATGTATTTGAAATATTAACTAACGTCAGCAAAATAATTTTGAAATAATAATCAAGCTCATAGCTGGTAATAATAATGACTCCAAGCTTCTGAGTTAATATTCCTTTTCATCTCTGGCTCTTGGGCTCCATTAGGCTACGGTGAAAAGAAATGGCACACCAGAGGAGCCGTAACAGCAACATCATCCCTGGGCACTCCTTCGGTGCCCATCAACAGAATAGTGCAAAGTACTTTATCAATAGGACTTAATTAGTTCATATGATGTGAGGTCAATGTTACCAGCCTGCTTTTAAAGTCAAGAAAAAATAAGGCTCGGACAACTTCAGTGACAAAACACTCTATAATGGTGGGTACAGCCAGGAGCTCATTTCCCAAGTTCCTGTTCTTGCTTTGCCACGTCTTTTTGCTCCAGCTGCACCAGCACTGGTAATTGCTCAGTGAGCTGCGCCGCAAAGTTTCCTTGAACTGATTACACTGTTTGAGCACCCTAGAAACAACAATAATTTGCCATATGGTCAACATCATTCAATTTGAGCTATAAAATCTATACTAACCCAAATCCAAACAAACACGAGCTTGTTTTCTTTTTAACCACTTAATGTTTGGATCTTATTCCTTGTATAGACACTCATTTTTCAGGTGATTCAATTTACGCGTAGTCCACAATGAGATCTGTTTGCAGGTGGGGTTATATTCTCACCGCTACTACACTTCCCATTTGCTTCCTGCACAGCACTGTTTGACCACGATACAGTCTCCAGCAATTAGGCTGCTTTGCTGACAAAGAAAAGGGGGTTGATCACAGAGACAAAAGCATTTCAGGCTCCCCAGGAGATCATAAAGTTAGACTGTAGTTCCATTGATTCATGGCCTATGTGTTCCCACAGTAAAAACACAAAGCAACATCGCGTTTAGTCTCTGCGGATTCAAAAAAAAGAGCCTACCAGTAGGCAGGAATATAAAGGATAAATGCTGTCACCACTGCTCTGCTGGCTGGATTTTAGCAGGAGTTGAAACACCATCCTTCCTGAATCTGAGGAGGGACGAATTATTAGGAATATTTTAAGAAAACAAATTAAAAAAATCTCGAGTGGCTTCTGGAAAAACAGCAGGAAAAACTGCTGAGAGTTGGACTCTTCAGGCTGTGCAATACAGAGGACACAGACACTTAGTTTTATTTTCTGACTTGTTGTTGCATCTTCTCTCAGACTGAACCTAGCATTAACTCTACCGTCACTATGCCCATAAACTTGACAATAGGCAACCTTAGTGTTTTTTTTAACAATAGGTTTCGTAAGATGTTGGGAGCAGCGCTATTCTGAACAACAGAATTCAGCTGGGGATGTCAGCCCTGCGTGATACTCTGGAGACATACTCAAAAGTGGGGGAAAAGGCCAGTGCAGAGATATTGCCATGTCCGTTCACTCCTCAGCCTCTTGTATTACTATTCAGAGACACAAACACCTGCCCACTGATCCGCCAGCTCTCACCAGCCATTTCACCCGAGGCAATAATACATATCCGTAAAAGGTACAGGGCTTGAGAGGCTTTTGCAGGAGCGGAAAGGTGGATAGCCAAAACCTGTGTTTCATACAAACTATCTGTCTAGAGCAAAAACTCGTGTTTTGTGTAGATTCACACACGTAACGGGAAGATGTGTAATGGGTATCGTCTGGGGTGAGCACGGACTGGAGGCCCAGTGGCATTCCAGGAGGACAACCATTCACCATTTATGTCCATTCTTGTGGGTGTAAGTTAAATCTTTGTCTGGTGGATCACTGCCAGTGCATTCCTGAAACAGGAGTCTTCCTTTGCTTTTGTGTAAGATGCACATTCATTCTTTTCCACATCATTAGTGCATTGCGCAAACCAGCAACAAGTGTGATTCAAAAAGAAACGGGATTAGAGGTACCACACAGTACAAAGCATACCACACGCGCCAGACAAAATCACAGGTTCAAGCAAAAAGCAGATGGAGACATAGCAAGAGGGCATGAACGGTGCGGTAATGTACTTAGGAAGCTAATCTTAGTTATTTGTTTGAGTGCGACCACAAAAACAGATTGAAATGGGTTTTGTATTCAGCAGCGACATCATATAAACCATTTCATAAGCTGATTAAGTTCTGTCTTAAAAACTATTAGTCTGTGTGCTCCCAGTGTTTCCAGTGCTTCCAATGGAAGGTGGTTCCAGACTCTTCCTGCTCAGGTTACTGGAAGCTATCTGAAATCCAGCCTAGTTATACCCATCATAATTTTAGTGCCATTTGTTCTTCTCCTATCTCTTCCTTTAGCTTAAGCAGTTTTCTTACGTCCAGTTGTATTTATGCAGTTCTTACTTCAGAGCTATCATTTCAAGGATAAATAGGTGGATGTCATTAATTTCATCTCATAAGAGTAATCCTACAGTTAATAGTACGCCTTCTCTGTTCCAGTTTGAGTTTATTCTCCCTGTGTATGGATAACAGGGAGTAGACTGTCTCTCCTCGTCTCACCACTTACACCAACATTGCCACTTCTGCCTCCTGGGGAGATGTCTCCAAACACACTTGAGGGCTGACTGGAGTCTTTCATGGATGATTCACACAGTTATAAAGATAATCACACTGCAACTAACTCGGATCTTTGGGCTCAGTTCCTCCTAATGAGGTCTCTGCTCATATCACCACCCATGAATTTCCATCCAACACAAACGCTTGGTTCATGTACTGTGTACAAAGCAGCTTGAGAAACATAGTAAAACTGATTGACGTTGATACACTGCCCTCCTGAAAAGCATCCAATTATTCTACAAAAACATACTGTTTCAGCTACACCCTCCCACTGAAATGCAGACAGCTTCCAGTGTGGAAGGCTCAATCTCTTATATGCAACTACCAGTCACATCTCACAAGAAGGAAATCACCTTCTCTAATGAAAACAGAAATTTTGGGAGGCAGAAGGTAATGAGTTTTGCTCAGTACACCAATATTGCTGAGTATAGTCTTGCGAAACATGCCATGGGATCTTTAATGATGTGCTATTTCATGAGTAAGGAGAACCTTTTTAATGTGACAGCTGAAGGATGCCAGACGCTACACCACAAAGCTCCCTAACTGCACACAGGAGTGTTGGTCCTGACTCAAAGGGAGTAGTGCCACCTGCTGAATCACCTCCACCATTCCCTGCAACAGCTGGATTTTAGTGCCGCTTATCTGGGTGAATGAAGCCCATGGTCTCCCAGATGATGTACTTCCCAAGAGTAGCAGGTGCTGGACTAGATGCCTCATTTCGATGATGTAGAGATGCGCCAATGGTGGAGGAGCATAACTTGCTCTGTGGCACTTTGGCGTTACCTTCAGAATGAATATGTCCCATGGCGTTACCTTCAGAATGAATATGTCCCATGGCGTTACCTTCAGAATGAATATGTCCCATGGCGTTACCTTCAGAATGAATATGTCCCATGGCGTTACCTTCAGAATGAATATGTCCCATGTGAAAAGGGGTAGAGGAAGCTGAACCAAGAGAGTAATGTAACATGTTACTCCTTCCTTAAGAAAGGATGGGTTTCAAGACAATCATCTCCAAACCCATGGAATTTCCTATCAAACCAGAAGTTAGATATCCATTTTCTTTTTTGAAAATAATCCCCAAAATATCCTTCACTCCATATTTTTTTAATCCCCCAAATTAGTCAGTCACACATATATCAGTGCTTACTACAGCTAATATTACTGAGAGATCCAGCTCTAAGGACAGTAAGTAATCATTAAGATTTTGCTTTTCAGGAGAAACTGGGGACTGGGTATCTCTTTCCTCTTGCCATTCTCTTGATGATGTGCGAAAGTAGTCTGAAAGTTAGTTTTGTTATTCTTTTACCTCAAAAATATCAGAAGTGTCTTGTCTTTCTGGTTTTGTTGCATGCATTTCTTGAGAAATGCCTGAGCCTCATTTTCTGGGCTGATTAACTGACAATTAACCCAAATTAGTTTATACATTTGTAAAGACTAATTTAGCCACCCACAAGTATTTGTTTCAGGATACCATAATTTGTTCAAAATGGAGCAAAATATCTAATCTAGCTATTCTTGGGGTTGATTAAGAGGTAGCAGCTCATCACTGCTGAAGATGTAGTGGTTAGAGCTGGTTTGAATATTTTTTGGAAGTCATTCTTTTTCCGCAGAACCCAAAATTGTTTCATCTGATGTATCTCAGCTATGTCAAGCTTTTGGTGAATCAAAGGCTGGTTTCCAATGGAACCATGCCTGGATTCATGATGGGCTTCTGGGGATCTGAGGGCTTCCACGGGCGGACGCGGTTGGGTCCAAGCTGAGAAGGTGCCACGGGCCCAGCTGAGCTCCCCGGGGAGGCAGCGGAGGGGCGCGCGCTGTGCTCGGGGCGGTGGTGTTCCCAGCCAGATGGGAAAGGGCCGTCATTCCGACAGCTCCTTCCACCGAGCCGCAGGGGCTGCCTTCGAGCACAGCTTCGGTCTGCCGTGAAAGAGTTCTACGAGGCTTTGATGAACCAAACGCTTCTGCCTCTTCCAGAAATACAGTTTTTAGGCTTTCTTCTCCCCTTATAAGGAACCGGTGAAACTCTGTGAGCACTTCCACCTCTGAAAAATCCCACTTGGAGCATCAGGAATTGGTTGATATTTGCCACTGCCCAGTGTCCCACAAAACTGATAGCAGCGCATCAGTATCGTCAGCATGTGTTGGAGAGAAATGAACAGCAGCAGCTTCAGAGCTCTCCATCAGCTCCTGGTGGGGAGCTCACTGGCATCCCTAGTAACGCTGAAATGTCTACGCAAGTCGCAACACGTTTCTTGTGAAGATAAATGACCCACTGTTCTTCAGAAGATAACGCGTACTTGACAAATGCAATTTACCAGTGAAACAGGAACAACCTCGCCATACTTGTTACTGAGAAAGAAATAACTAACCACATTGATTCACGTAAAGTAATTTGAGGAATCTTGCTCGGAGGTGTGGTGTTGCTGCTTGGATGCCATGCGGCTCTACAGAGCACCAACAAAAACGGGATATTCAGTATGAAATTCACTCCATTCCTCATTAATTTACTATTTCCACAGGCACAGTATGGGCTGGTGTAAACTAATATTCAGCAATGTTGGATGAAGGAGTCCCATGGGAAACTCTCGGTAAGATTTCTTTGTTCTGGGAATGTTACTGCTGTCCTCCAGAACAAACCAGGGCTCAGGAGCAGCGCTGGCATTGCTGTGTTCCCCGCGCTCCCTCCGCTTGTAGGAACCTGAGCATTTACTCCAGACAGCTTCTTCCACCCACCCTCCCTGACACCGACCCGCACTCTAAGGCTGTGTGCCCGTGTCCATATACTGCGATAGCTCCTCCTGGACAGAAGTCTACCATCAGCCTCCTGGATTTTTTAAAGTTTCAACACAAATCTTTGCTCCTCGGCATTAGTTAGTTTTTTTTTTTTTTTTTTTAAATATTTTGGTTTTCAAAGCTGTTTTCACTCCCTGCTTTTTTTCCTCTCTTCACTACATTTTTTTTGGTCATTCAATGGGGATAATTCTGCTGCCCTAATAGTGGCAGAACAGATAGAATTAAATAGCAATAAAAAATGTAAAACTTTCTGGCCCTCATTGCATGGATTTAGGCCGGAGGTCAGTATGGCAAAGTTACTCATGTGAGAAGCAGGCACTGGGATAAACTATATTCCTGTAAGTTGCTCAGGCTTTGACGAAGAAGATGGTTTCTGTGTGAGGAAACAATTAGAAAATAGTATCTTGGTCACATCTGCCAGACCTTCATACCTCTGCAGTTCAATTGTATACACAACTTTATTCATTTGCATTCTTATCTCCACTGTGATTTATGCTTTTTTATGAAAGCATTGCCTTGTAAAAGTTTTTCAGACTATAGGTGTAGAACACGTTTATTGTAGCATGGTCTGACAAGAGGAAAAGAAGCTTAAAGTATTTGCAAAGATATGTTTGACTATCTGGTCTTTGCATTCCTTCCTCCCGGAATGAGGTTTGCAGAAGAATTTGCCAGAATATGGACATAACAGACTGTCAGCTAATGTGAAAAGGAGGATATGGAGGTAGGAGATAAAGAGGAGAAAAAGCACCACTTGGCAAGGCTCCTCGTGTAAGAGTAGAAAACGAGGAGGTACAAATATATATAGCAAAACAAAAACCCCATGCCATTCACAAATTTCATTTTGAAGAGAGTGAACCGTCTCATGGAACTGCAGAGACGTACGACCAGTGAAGACATTTAGATAACCGACAGCATTTTTGTTCTCCAAACTTAAAAGCAAAAATTACTGGAATAGTTTATTCTTCTGCTATGTTTTGGGTGCGAGACTCATGTTGCATTGGTTTACAACGTGTAAAAATCTGCCCACCTCTACCAACATGAGCTGTCGTGGGAGGGAAGGAATTCAAGAAAAGGAATGTTATTTCTTGCTAATACGGTCCCCTGAAAGGAGGAGTGCAGATAGAGCAGTGAAATGCTGGTCAATAGCAGTAAAACATGTTGAACTACGGGTGTGGATAGTGTCCAGATCAGAATTCGCAGAGAAATATTTCATTAGGGAGAGGTCATGATAAATTACAGTAAAGTGAAGGGTCATCCCTGCTAGACAGGAGAATAGGGATTTGGCCCACTAAGTACTGTGATAGTTATGCATTTATCCTGCTCTTTGGGCTGCTGCAAGAAAGAAATCAAACTCCTGCTGAGGTCAATGGTTCCTTTCCCCCACTATGAATAAGGCAGAATCTGACAGAGAGTTTGAGGACTTGTTGCCAGCCAAGATCCAGAAAGTACCTTTTTTTTTTTTTCCCTTAATCAATAAATTTGTCCTTTGTCGCAGTGCAGTTTTCCATCTTATTTTTTCTCTTCATAAAGAAAAGTTATTAGTTTTTCTCTGATACCAACACTGTATATAGAGCTGGATCTATAATTCATGAGAATGAAAACAGTGGCATTAGAAAGTAAACCTGTCATAAATTAAGCTATTATGCTTTTAAATGAGCAGTGATGGCAGTGTGGGGATGCGGAACATTTATTGTGATGCTAAATATAGGGATAATTCTAAAAGGTTTTCATCAATACTTGTTAAGAACAAAATACCGAAAGTACTTTGAGCTTGAATCTTTGTTCTCCGTAAATTGTATTAATGGTTTCTTTTGTTTGTTTTTGGTTTTGTGGGTTTTTGTCTGATTTTTTTTTTTTTTTGGGGGGGGGGTGTTCTTTGCCTTGTGAAATCCAGACTGTTTCTATCACTCCTTGGAGGAGAGCTGCATTTTGAAACTTGGACCTTTCCCCTCTCCACTTCTCCCCCGGCAGCATCACTAAGGACGACGATTTCAAACAGAGGGTGGAAGGAAGGGGCTGAGGCTGCTTCACGGATGCTCCTGGAGATCCCTCATTGTACGCACAAGTTGTTTACGAGGAAGTTTCTCCAAAAAGTGCCGCAGCTCTAAGAGGTGGGAGAGGCAGAGATGGTGCCAGCAGTGCCAAGGGGCCAAGAGGGGACCACTCGTTCCTACAAATTCCCCATCTGTTGTGATCTAAATTCACTTTTTATATGTTTACAAATGTCCCAGCACACACATTCTCAAGCTCCAAGTGCTGTCGCCACTGACCACACTGCAAATGAGGGTTACGTCTGATGACTTTATAGGAACCCCGAAAACCTGTTCCAATCTGATCAGGAAGAAAAGGTATCCCACTGCCTTAAACCGGACTTGCAAAACATAAGGATTTTATGGCAATAAAAGGAGTCAGGAAAAGATATCGCAAGATGAAATATGAAAGAAAAATAAAGCTGCAGCTTCAGCTTGTGTAAATCACTTGGAGCCCTGCCTGAGGTTTTCTATTTGAAGCTAAATATGATAGTTTTCTGTGGGAGTTGAAAAATACAAAAGTTCTCCTGGGATATTGTAAACATAATTCATGTTCGCTCAGGCAACCACTGACATCACTTCCGCCGCGCCGAGAGGCCAAGGCACTGAATGTGCCGGGGCTTCGTTAAAAATAGCAGCTTCATAAATCTGCCCATTCCTTTAATTAGGCAACCCTGATGACAGGATTAAGATTGAATGCTTTCATTTCAGATTGGTTAATGAAGTGCTTTCTAATATTTCTTATGCCGCGTACAATGGGCTGCCCTCAGAAGGAATCCTATCTGCCGAGATGCGTGGTTATTAATTGCTTCAGGTACAGCCGGGCTGGAAAAACGTCCTTATCGAAAGGTTAAAAGGGAAGATTATGTAGACATTCGATTATCTCCTATTGTGTTTGTAGACTACAAACACTTTGCAGGCAGATGAGACGGCGCAGGTCTGCTCATTTTTTTTTTTAAATTAGTTATTTAATAGAGTAAACATTTGATCGGGATCAAAGAACATTTTCATATTGTGTTTTTCTCCGCTGTCTAGCTTCTACTGAAATATCATTAATTGGAAAAAAAAAAACCCTCCAAACAAACCCCAAAAGAACAAAGTCATCCACAAAAGCTCTCCTTCTATTTTGCGAGTGAATCTCCCCATGATGAAAGAGATGAATTTGGTGCATCTGGGGAGAGACTAGCTAGCTGCAAGCGAGTTTCCACCGATCCGTGCTGCCAACTATGCTCAAACCACCCATAGGGACTTAAAGAAACTTAATTGCCCTTTTTTTTACTGGTGTCCGGGGGATTGCAAGTGCCAGGCGATTTCTCTGATAATATAGGAGATACAAGTTACCTAATAGCTGAGCTGTCAACACTGTCCTACAGGAGATTGGTGGTTACTGGTGTGGCCAAACAGATTACTAAGGCTGTGCGCAAATTCTATCCATTATATTCAGCCGAACGGTTTTCTGAATCCTGAGGAGTATTTATCATTTGTGTGTTGATAGTGTGCAAAAACTGCTCTGAAAACGGACGGTGCCGAAGAGGAGAAACCGTGCTTTGCTCTGACGAGCTCGCCGACTGACGAAGGA
This sequence comes from Charadrius vociferus, assembly GCF_000708025.1. Lineage (NCBI taxonomy): Eukaryota > Metazoa > Chordata > Aves > Charadriiformes > Charadriidae > Charadrius > Charadrius vociferus. The sequence continues at coordinate 719,744 of NW_009646934.1, read as the reverse complement.
AAAAGTCGAGGTGCTCATAGGAAATAACAACAGGCGAAGCGGGGCCAGGGAAAAGGAGGGAAAATCATTTTTCCTGCTCCTGAGCAAACGCCGGCAGTGGCCAACTTCTGAACATCTGGTCTCCCAGTGCGTTTTCTCACATCATGCCAATACCTGACTGGAATAAACAACTTTATCTAGATCCTTGTTTCTTACCATCAGAGGCCGATAAGAAAACTTATTCCTATCAGCGTGAGATTCAAGCAGAGGGAAGAAAGATTTATGCCTGTTTGAAACCAGCCTCCACCCTGCCTAATTGTTTAGCACTGTGGAGAAACGTGAAGTTTAATCATGCAGATTTTTATTTTCCAGGAGGCTGTAGATCACAGCATCAGTGCTGCTCTCACCACCCACCAGGCAGTCAGCATACAGCTCCAATTTGTTTTTACAGGGAAATGACAGTGTGCTTCCCCTCTGCAATTTACTGTAACGCTGATATTTTGTACTTCCACAGCTCCCTTCCTTCCCTGGGCTCTGACTGCTTGGGAAACCTGAATGTATTAAGTACTAAGCCCACAAGGTACTCCAGAGGTGAGAATAATTTATGTTCTGATGCACCAACCGGGGCACATTACTATTCTGACGGCATTTTGATTTTGAGATGTTTCCAGCCCCATTTGTTGCCACCTGTTCAGAATTAGTCCCCATCCAGTTGTTTGGACTCACCTGGATCCGATTCAGCTGTGAGGTCCACACTCACAACCTGAGACTTGCCCTCCTCCTCCTCCTGGATCATTTCTCAGATATCTTTTGGGGAGCTTCACCGGCACAACTGGAATAGCTACCGGTGCTGATACGAGGTGGAGAAGGAGATAGGAAAGGATCAGCTGGGAAAGGAAGGACATGTTTAAAACGTTCCCCTGAAGAAATGGAAATAGCTCCATAGGTGAGCCACCACGGCACCTGTAGGATCAGAGCCCAGCTATTCTTCTATTTTTGTCTTCTAACCTTTAAATCACCTTCAGCCGTAGATACCTGCAAACTTTACATTTTATTTGCAAGCCCTTTATACCCTCAGCTGTTTAAACAGATGTACTGCCTTGGATGGGGAAACATATTTGGAGAATTATCTATTTTCAGCACTTACAAGAGCATTTGAGCTGTCGAAAGTCTCTTGTCACATATTCAGCTTTATAAAAATTCTTTCCTGTAGGTGTGCAACGTTCTTTGTAAGAGTTTGGGAGCTGGGCTCAATTTTTACTTACAGTAGGCTCATCGTTCAGCTTAGAGCATCTCCCACAACTGCCTAGAAGAAAAATTCACACTTAATAGTATTGCATTATTATTATTATTATCTCACATCCAATGCAAGCTTGAATATAATAAATTAATTTTAATTTTCATATCTGAGAGAGCTTCACTATGTCTTTTTTGATCACTGAAACAGGATGAGAGGGATTTTTACTTTTTTACATATTTTTGGGTTTTTTTTATGTTGAGGAGCTCTTTGGCCAGGCAGTGCCCATCCAGCCCCCAAATGGGAGCACACGGAGGGGTGTGTGGGGGGGATGCACATGTGCGCAGGCACACTCAGGGTTTGGTGTAAGGCACAGTAAAACCAGTTATTTCTTTATGTGCAGGCTGGCTCTGAAGCAAGTTCAGTAAACCGGATGACCTTCCCTGTGGTAAACCAACCTCTTTCATATAAAACCAGTTTGATCTGGGGGTCCCAGCTTGAACAAAAGCTGACTTGAGCAGTTTAAAAGTTCAAGTGAAGTGCATTAGGGAGCTCTCAGTAAAGTTCAGCGTGACTGATGGTCTCTGCTCCAGAGAAGTACAAGAACTGGAATTTAAAAGGTTTTCCATTGCAGGCTTTCTCCTTTTATCGCTTCCAAGACAGAAGAAGTGAGATGCCCTGCTCTGTGCCTGGCTAGAGAACAACCTCATTAACCTTTCACACCTGTGAATGCCACATCTTCATAACAAGGGATGACATCCATTTGGAGGGCTGATTGCAACGGGGTAACACATTACAAAATAATCATACAACTATTTATTTAAAGCACTCCCACTACTTTGGCCAAACATAGCACTCTGAACAAGAAGTACCTACCACCACCTCTGCCTTATCTTTTGAGCATGTCTGAACAGGAGATTAATTTCTATGATACCTCTATTTAAGATGATAACAGAAAGAAAATAGCTACTCTAAGGGGATGTGGTATCTAAGTGTTTTGACATGCCTCTCTGTCTCTTTAGGCTCTCACACTATATCCATTTCTATGATATCTGAACACCTTTTGACCTTCTGAAAGATGAAAAATCATTCTTTCCTCTGTTTTTTTTAAAAAGTGTTAATTAAAACACCCTCTCGGTGCCTGTCAAAAAATCACCTACTAAGCAAAGGCCAGTAGATACTAGTTGGCAGCATTCCTTAAAATGTTTTCCCAAAGAGCTGGTTTGGTTTCCACTTTCAGTGACTGTGTCAATATGACCCTGTGTTTTGAGACAGAAAAATCTTCTCAAACTCATTGTAAGAATGCAGTTCCATATAGACAGGGAGAGGTTTAAGACTGCATGTTGTCAGCTGTGTCTTTTCCCCCTCGGTACTTCAATACTGTTTAGCAGTGGAACTCACAATAATTAAATCATGGTCCCATGACCTTAAATGATTAGAGAAAGTCTTCCATAGCAAGTACATGCGTGAATCATGCCAGGACTCAAACAATGGCTTCTTTGGAAGGCCAGTCTTCGAAAGGATTATGTATGACTTCCCAGCCTCAGTCCAAGTGACTGTCAGAGCTCTGGATTTCTGCTTCCCCCCTTTGTTTCCAAGCTCCTTTCTTGTAACTCCCACCCCATGCTCCGTAGATGGCACCCCTCTCCTCTGCTGACCTCTACGCTTCACCATGATGAGGAGGCTTAAGGTGTCCAGCTCTCATGGAGCTCCACAAAGCACATAAACACGTCTGGAGAGCCCAACTGACAATTGAAAGGGGCGTCCAGAGAACATTTTTCTTGGATATCTTTAGGCAAAGTGCTAAAGTTCACCCTCCTTTGCCCCCAGACAGTGACTTCAAGAATAATTTTAGGTTCAAAGGCTGCCAGTGAAAGTTTTCCTTCTCTCTCACCTGCCATCCCTTCCCCCTCTGACTAATTTTGACTGCATGCAGACATTTTTCTCACAACTCCAATCCCAGCATGTTTGCTGGCATAGTTTCAGCTATTTGGGAGCTGCCTGGAGGCAGTGGACACTGTGGGTCTGCCTCACCGGCGCTTAACCGCTGCGCAGCGCCGTGGGGAGCCGCGAGCAGGTCCCCCCCAATGGCAGCAAACCCCCTCTGCACACCGGTGCACAGGAGCACTGGAGGGGGTGTGTGCACCTGCGGTGAAGGGGATGTTCATCAAGTGCAGTGTGCTGGACAGTTCACTCATGTTAGAAGTGGGAAAACGTTCTAGAATGGAGATTTAATTTTCTTCTTTTTTTCTTCAAAATGCCTTCATTAACTAAAGATTTTCCATTCATTACAGCGGCCATATCTAAAGGACACAATGTGGTATTTGCAATAACTATATCTCCTTTATTTCCTACCAATTTCTGCTCTGTGTGTAAAATAATCTCTACTTTCTCACCTGTTATGAAACTTTTATTGGAAATAATAGAGGAATAGTAAATAATCTGAATCTTCTGTGTATTCAGTAATACAAATTAAGTACAGAAAAATCAGTACCCTTTTTCTGCAAGAGTGCTGATCTCATTCTCTTTACCTTTACAGGTGAGTCAGAGATCAAGAATGAATTATATATCGACTTTGATCTGGATGGAAGAGACAGAAAAAAAACACCCTGTAAGCATGAAATGAATTCCAATTTAAATCCTTATGGATTTAAACCCTAGGAAATACTCTGAATTGGATGTCATCATTGTCACCAATTGTAAACTGATCCTAAGGTCCCAATGTGTTGGAGTATGTCAAGGTACAAGTTCAGAGAAAGCTCATAACCAATATGAACAATTTCAAATACAAAAGAAAAAAAAAAAAAAAACCAAACAAAACCACCAAGAGAGGAAAGATGTGGCAAACTGGTGCATCTCAGACCTCACTGCTCTTTGCAGTCTCCTGATGTGCAGAACTATGAACTTTCCACTTGATTTTTTTTCTTTTTTTTCACTTCTGCAGCAAATGTTAAGATAAACACTTGGATTGATCCCTGGAAATATTCCTTTTTAATGAAGTTTATTAGGCAGTAATTTCCAGAAGGCAATATCACAGGGAACAATCCAGCACTGTCAGCAGGGGAAACAAAGCCGGGGACCTGCTGGGCGTTTTACAGCTCTGAGTAGTTTGCTTGTTTGTTTTTCATCCATCCTATTACAAGTCTTCACTGTGGTGCTTCCTATGAATCATACGCTAAATACTTACTGTGCAGCAGTTTACACATAAAAGTTATGTGGCAGGGAAGAACCAATTGCCTACCACCCACTTAAGCTATTTATAACTAATGAAAACACAAGGCGTCCATATTAATTAACGTCTATTGAAGAGCTTTTTAAATGGTGCCATAATCCACTGACAAGAGAAAGGAGCTGGTTTGTTGACATGTCATTTAACACAGATACTAATAAGATGCTTCTTATTTTTAGGTAATTAATTTCTGAGAAGAAAAGGAAAGTCTCTTATAACTTGCAGTGATTTATTATTGGTTTTATACTAAAGCATGTGTGAATGTACATGGCTTTTTTGTCATATTTATAAATTATCTTTCTAGAACTGCCACGCACTATCCAAAAAAGAGAAGGAATGAATATGGAAATACTAGAAAAAAATAAAACCACACAAGCCTTGAATGCTTCAAGAAACTGGTGAAGGTTAAGGGCTGATGGCCTCTAAATGCAATGTCGTGCTATGAAATGACGGGCTGAAAGAGTTGGGGTTGTTCAGCCTGGAGAAGAGAAGGCTCCGGGGAGACCTCAGAGCCCCTTCCAGTCCCTAAAGGGGCTCCAGGAGAGCTGGGGAGGGACTTTGTACAAGGGCATGGGGTGATAGGACGAGAGGGAATGGCTTCACGCTGGAAGAAGGCAGATTTAGATGAGGTATTAGGAAGAAATGTTTCCCTGTGGGGGTGGTGATCCCCTGGGGCAGGTTGCCCCGAGAAGCTGTGGCTGCCCCATCCCTGGAGGTGTTCAAGGCCAGGTTGGACGGGGCTTGGAGCAACCTGGGCTGGTGGGAGGTGTCCCTGCCCAGGGCAGGGGGGTGGCACTGGATGGTCTTCAAGGTCCCTTCCAACCCAAACCATTGTATGACTCTATGATTCCATGAAATGCCATGGCCTCAGGACTTTTGGTAGCAGCTGTTGGTAGCAGGCTGTGTGGGAAAGGACAATGAGGACAAATCTGTCATCCTACATATGAGCCACATTCCCTTCAGATATACCACTAAAGCTCTCATGCTAATAACAGGTGAAATTTGGGCATGTGGGAAGGAGCCTTTCAAACCTGCACAGCTCCAGCCTTACTGTGCTGAGCCCTTGTCCCGCAGTACCTGCTCTGGGCTGAACGGGAGCAGATTGCGGGTGGGTTTATGCCTTTCAGGGTGCACTCTGTCAAACAAGCAGAAGGGCGTAAGTAAGTTTTAATGGGGATTTTTTTCCCTGCATTTTCTTTTCCCCTTTCTCCCAGTCTTTAAGGTGAAGGACAGGCAAAACGTTGAAGGCAGTGTTTTTCTGAAGTTCACGCCATGCAGTTGTTAGCCGGGTGTTGTCTTACCAGCGGTGCCCGAGAGACAAACCAACAAACACAGGCAGAGGTAAAAGGTCCGCAGCGGTCAGCTGGACCCTCAGCAATTCACACGGCTGTTGCGGGACCTGGAGGAGCCGGGCCAACCGCGCTCCCCTGGGGTCAAGGCAGAAACAGGATCCCTCTCTCTAAGCAAAAGAGAGGTGATAAAAATGGTTTGGGTGGGAAGGGAGAAGGTGAGAAGAGAGCATGAAAGGTATTTGTAATACAGCCTGGGAGGCAAAGCTTTCTGGAAACTCAGAGTGATCCAAACCTGGAATAAAAATAGAAGATGGGAGATCCTCGGCTCATGTTTCATAGGGGAAATGGATCCAAGCGGTGGAGGAGCAGGAGGGACGGTGCAGATGGAGGCAGCGGGGCACGGAGCGAGCGCTGCGAGAACGCAAATCTCTCCTTTCTGCAAAGGCAGCTCCGGTTTCATTGCTGTCCTAATGCTTTCAGCGCGAGTGCTTAGCCTGGTGTGAACGCTTTGGAAAGTCCCAGCCGTACTTCCATCGTGTCTTTTCTTTGACCCCAGGTTCCGTACACCAGGCTGTCTCACGAGCAGCCTGCGAACTGGATGCCAAAATTGAAGGTTTGCAGAAAGGCGAGCAGGTGCACTTGCAACTGAAGGTAGCTCTTAAATTATAATTAAATGAGAAAGAAAATAAGTTGTATGGCACACTGTAAACACGGTCCTTGTGCCTTTTAGGGTGAGGAATCAGGGAAAATGGTATGGCCAGGCACTGCCCAGTGGGGGACATCAACAAAGCATTTGTCAAAACTTTAAGATGTGCCTTAAAATAGTGAATCTGTAAAACTGATAACATAGATGAAGACTACATGAGTTATTTCTGCATGCTACAATGCCCATACGTGGAAAGCCTGCCGATCAGGGTGTGTGAAAGAGGCCTCCACCCAAGGGCCATGCTCTGCATGGATCTTCTGCTGTGCTGCCGTTTGCCGTCTCCAACTCTAACCGCTGCGGCTTTTGGCAGAGACGCATCTGCAGGAGGACTGTAACTGGAAATTGGATGAAATTGGGCAAGAAAAGAAGATAAAAGCCTGTGCCAGCAGAAGGTATGCAGTCCTCATGAGAGCCGTGCATTGGCTGTGTTGACACACATGCTTTTCACGCAGAGTATCTCGCAAGTACCGTAACAAGTCAAGGCAACATATAGTTAGTGTATAGTTGAAGTTTCCAAATACCAGATGTCACATTACATCATTTCGTAGTGAGTAATGTTCTCTCATGTTATGCAATGTTATGAGCAGTAGTCTGTTATTTCAGAAGTTGCCAAGAGAAAAGCTTTGAATTTTTAGAGGTTTGTATTTTCGTTTGTTTTTTTTTTTTTTTTCATAGTCATTATTTTTGCAACCGGATCGGCCTCCCTTTTTATTTACCTACAACATTGTAGTCTACTTCCCCTGAAGAATGGATGTAAGTGCTTCTGAAACTGCAGGCATGAAAAGCAAGCCAAATTTTTATTGGGTACTAGGCAAGGCAAGTGGTAAATAACAGCCTTGCTAAGTGGTTGATGGGAAGAGCAGCGCCAATAGTTTTTACTCACAGAATTATACTCTCTTTCTGCTCACGGATGGGTTTGCTCTAGAATAGTTTTTCACACACACATGCAACATTTCATATTCCTGCACTGATAACAAACCAGTTTTTGCAAGTGATCAGCCCCTCAGCTGGTTGGGAACGATGGGATAAGCTACCAGGTGAGCAGAGAAAACACAGACTGGATGAAATTGCAAGTTCAGACCTGCAAAAATCAAGCAACGGGCTTGCTGTGGCCACATCCAGCACCAGCTGAAGTCACCGGGACTGTGACGACACAGCGAGGGAGAGAGCCCATACAAAGGTGCTGAGCACCGCTCAATAGTGGTATTCAGCTGACGCTACTGGATGTGCCTCAGGCACAAAAGGTGGGTTCGTCTTCCCTGACTGTGGGCATCTAGGCTGGAAATGTCACCACTTGAGTCTTCTCCTGGTCTCCTTTTAGAGTCCGCAGAGATAAGCAGGCACTTCCGATTGACTCCTGACCTGACCTACATTAGCTGCCTTAGGGACGGAGAGCGAAATGAGTCCTACCCAATAATATAATAGGAATAATCTTTAGGATAGGCTTTGGTGTGTGAATGGATATGAGGCAGCTAACGAGGACCTTCCCATTGACTCCAACAGGAAGCTGAACTCGCCTCTTGTACCCCAAATCTCTAAGATAATTTGACAAACAGTTTCATTCAAAACAGCTGCAGTTGCAAGGAGATCTTGACTCATGGATACAGTGCCTCAGATTTGCAGCCCTGCTCCAGTTGTAGCAAAATACCTGAGGTGTCCAGTGAGCAAAACATGGTATGAAAACCTGTGGATCCTCTCCCTCCTCTGGGAAAGGACTCAGGGAGGAGCTGATCCTACACACCCGCGCGCTCCTCGGAGGTTCAGAGCACTGCAGCGTTTGCTGGTGCCAGATATTTCCAAGATGTGGGTTCTGAGGAATGAATAATTCAAATGGCTTCATCTATCTGCTGAATGCACTATTTTAAATAAAGTGATGTGTGCGTAGTAATGGCAGGAGGGGGAGGGCAGGAACCTTGGTTTCCTTTTGCTTTTAAGGTCAAAGATTGAATCATGTGCTAACTGCTGTTGCAAGCTCTGCCTTTTAAACGTGCCCAGAGTTATGACCTTTCAATTGTAGTCTAAATACCGGGTTCAGTTATAGGATCATCTTAGTGCCCTGTGCATGATTTATAAAGTCACGTGTCAGTGAGTAGTAAAAGGGATTTACAGCAGATTGTAGGTCAAAAGGGTTAGGGCACACTGGAAATATTGAAAACAGAAGTAAATTTAGCATAAATGAATGTACTAGATGTTGAGTGGATGCCAGAGCATGTATGGGATTTAAGCCATTGTTTTCTATGGTCCTGAGCCAAAGTACAATGTATAATGGTCCTAGATTGGTGGATTTATGAGTGAATGATTAAAAAAAAATAGTAATCAAAGCTATCAAAAAGGAGAAAGAATCTGAATGTCATTGCTCTGACAAACAATAAAATTAATCCAAATCTAGATCTCAAAGGTAAAGAGAAATCTTTCAGTAGGTAAATTTATACACTTCAGAAAATTTCCACAGAGCTATTTACATTTTGTCTTCTACTCAGAAAAAGCCAAATGTCTCTCACTTCTACATGCTTGGGCTGCACTTAGCATTTTAATGTCATCCTGCAAAATCAGCAGTTTATTTAATTCTTTGCAAATCATAAGTGCCCAGAACACGTAGGGTCTAGCCCTGAAATGTTTTAGTAATAAGATTTAATTATGTGATTCTGATAAGGAACCAACGGCAAGCATTTGTCTTGTTCTCTATGTCACCTGATCCCCCCCCACTTGACCCTTTGGATGAAACAGTTAAAAAAGAAACAAAAACACAGCCAAAAAGATAAAGCAAAATCTTAACTAATGTGGCATCTTGTGTATTTGCTAAATTCTTTGCTGTCAGCAATAAAAGAAGAAAATCCTCTGAGGCACAGAAACGCCAGACCCCAGAATACCTGCAGGCGTAGGAGATAACAAGCCATGATGTCTTACAATAACTTTCTCTCTGCCTCATTTCTGCCTCAGTTCTGCTGCGAAAGAACTTTGACTTTCAGGTTTTTATAGCGGGAGGTTTCCATTTTCTTCCTCTTTAGCTGGTTCTGCATGGGGACCAGACGAAGGGTCTCACACCAGTTTTCCATCCCCCCTCCTCCTGCCCCCACCTTTCATTCTGAGGCAGTGCGGAGCTGCTGCTGGGAGAGTTTTCTCACATGTGCTATTTCAGTCTGATGCGTCCATCCTTCTGATGCTTTCCTTGTTTTTAACATCCACCTTCCTGTCCTTCACAACACTGCCCTTCCTCTCCCTCTTTCCTGGTTTTGTTTGATGACACCCATCTCTCATGTCTTCCAGAGACGCGGCACTTTAACACTGCTTCTGCTGGTTATCCGCACCCTTCAGTAACCAGAAGAAAATTAGGAAAATAAACCTTTTGATAGCAGCTAAGGACGTTTAGGTAACACCTGGTGGCCTGTTGCCTCAAGCCACTTACCGTCAGTGCTTTGCAAGCGTAACTGTTCAGGGAGTGAGTGTGGGTTTTTCCCTCAGCCAGAGAAAAGCCGATGAAAACCCTTTACAGTTACAGCGATACCTCTCATTTTGCTTTCGCACACTGGAATAAGCTATACTGGTTAAACCACTCTTCAAGCGAAGGGGAGAAGGTTATCCCTTTGGCTATACTGACATGATTTGAAATGACAGAAATATAAATCTAGTCTAGATTTTAGGGTTGGGTTTTTTTGAAAATCCTATCCCATGTGTTTGCTCACCTCTTTCAGAAATGCTAAAGGAGTTTGCTTACGTTTGAGAGGGAATAATTTTAATGGGAAAGAAAGCGCTACCAGGAGGATGTGAGCCAAGTATGGTAACATCAGCCCCCAGCCTTGCCAAGTTAATAACCCCCCCGGCTGTCAGCTGAAGGGTGGGAGTAGGTGGTAGGTGGTGCTGCTTCCCCAGCAGAAGAGGCATCAAGCAGAGACAATGCAAACGCCTCTTTTTTTTTTTTTTTTCTTTTTTTCCTGCTTTTATAATAGGACTCAGAGTTGCTTTACATCCTTTCAATAACCCAGACTAGCAAAACTCCTGCTCAGCCAGAGCAGCGCAGGAAAGAAACGCCTTTTGGGTCCAGCTTTAATTATGCGGTAACATCAGCACCCACCTTGCAGTCCTGACGGAGGAATAAATGGCAGGCAAGAAGGTGTTGGGCTGCACATACCCGGTACCTGCCTCCGCGCGGGGCTCCCGCCGGCTGGCGGGAACGCTCTCTGCAGGGAAAACTTGTCTTGCCCTTTGTGCGTGCCAGAGCACGGTGACGCACGCCTGTCTGTGGCAATTTGCATGTGCAAGGCACTATAAGAACAGCCTCATTTTTACAGAAAGAAATCAAAAGCGCATCTAAAAGATCCTTCAAGCGAACGCGCTCAGGTTAGGCGGATTCTGCTCTCTGCAGGCTGTGCCGAAAGGATGTTTGGGCTGTGTCAGTGCTTGGGACAGCCCTTCACAACTCACTTCAGCAGAACACACTTCAGTCTTGAGCTCATCAAGCAGTTATCAAGCAGATGTTGGGTACGACAAACCCGGACCGTCCCACTCAGTAAGAATATCCCTCATTTTGGGCATCTGTGTCGGGTTACTGTCTGCAAGGACTTTGAATCTCTTCCCAGGAAGCTGGTGAACCCACTCCCTGCGATATGCTTTTATGGAATTTATCCAGACCAGCAGGGAAAGGGGGAGCGGGAGGTTTCTACCCTGTCTGGCAGCCCCGGGGGGGCAGGGGGCACGGGCACCCCTCAGACACGCGCGGGAAGAGTTGGTGAGACCTTCCTGGAGATTTGCAGCTGTTAAAACCAGTAAACACCAGAAGTCAGCGCACCACCAGAGCAGGCTGAAAAGTAAATACAGGAAGTTGGCTAAAAACTGAAATGACAACAACAACCCCTCCCCCCCCATGTAAGAAAATAATGATTTTTTTTCTTTTTTTTTTTAAATCTTCACAAATTGAAGGGAGTCACGTTTGAAATAACTCACACAAAGAAGAACACAAAGCCTGGCCCTGCGCTAGCAGGCTTTCTACATCGTTTTTAAAAAAGCAAGGGCTATAGAAAACTAAGGAACAATAGAGCGGACCTACGTGTTTGTTTTAAGCCGCAGAAGCTCCTGCGATGGTTGGATGTTGGAGGAGCAGGAGCTCGCGCTGGGGTTGCTGGTGATTTCCCCTTTGTCTATTCAAGGTAAACTGCAACAATAACTTCCTGCTCCCTCTCCTGTGAAAATACCATGTTTGTGGGTATGAAAATAGCTCCGTGTCCCATGGTGCTGCTGCAGCCTCCAGAACACTTCATCCCTGGGCACGGAGCTACTTGCAAACGGAGGCGAAGCTTTGGGGGACAGCTAATAAATCAGCTTTCAAATGCCAGATGCCCCCAAGCTATATCTATCCAGCAATTTAAAGCATGAAGAGCTTAAAAGTCATAGGCCAAGTTCTGAAGGATATTTGACAAATAAAGATTTGACAAATAAAGACAAATAAATAAAAACACACAGGAAAATCAGTTTGGAGAAGCAGTATTAGTTGTGAATTAATCCCAGCAGAGAGAGTCAGGTGGGCTCTTTCTGCTACAAATTTGGTTTTGGAAATTCATCTTTAGGATCTCTGTCCCCTTCCTCTGGAGGTTTGTGGGTCTTCAGGATGAGGATTTTTATCAATTCAGTATTGTGAAAATGGACAATAATAAGAACTAAGATCAAATACACTCTGGAGTATGTGAGAAAAGCTGGTGGAATAAGACCTCAGATTTCATAAATAAAGTTTAAATGTTGATGCTAAAAATTGTCCGGAAAAAAAAGCAGAGAGTACCGCAATAAAACTTGTTTCAAATTCATCTCTACTCCAGGCAATTTTTCACTTCAGAGAAGTTTCAAGTTTTGTTTCAATATTACTAAAACTAATTCTTTCCATTAAAAAAACACTAATGCACAAATAAATCATCACTTCAGTCTGACAGAAGATTTTTCACTTTGCGTCAAATGGTCTGTTTCTGCTCCAGAATGAATAATCTTTGGTCTTTCTGTGTTACTGGAAACAGAAACAAAATTAGGTTTGCATGACACAAGGTGGAGAGTTTTTCCTCGTTCTTTCCTTTTTCCCAGACCCACCAGGCAAACAAAACACTGAGATATTTGTACACCTCCTCTAAGGATGCCTGTCGGGATTTTCAGGAGCACCTAAGGATCTCTCTGCATCCGTAAGCGTTTAAACAGTCTTTTTATAGCCCTAACAATGCCACGAGGCTTTCTCTAAACCAACGTGCTTCTTGACCTAGGATATTGTCAGCTAATCCAGCTGAGAAAGAATTGAGGTTTCCTAGCTCTTATCTGACACCATTTCCAAAAGACTAGGCTGTGCCTAAGCAGGTAATGTACGTTTAGAGCCCCCTCAAAAATGTTCCCCGACGTGGCTTTCTACAGGGAAACGATAGTTTATTTGACAGTTGCAGGAATCGGGATTTTGTCGACATCTGTTTTATGAGTCATGCCTGTCATGTGCCACGATAGCAAGCTGTGCTGATATCCTAATAAAAGTACACCTAATCATCCAGGTGCAGCAGGGAAGCGGAGCACATGCTCAGTGCCTGCTGTATCACACGTCTGATTTCACTAGTGGGTCTGTACCACCCATTAAAAGAAAACGATGAGCATCACCCAGCAGCTAAACTGAGTAATATTATTTGCTACGTGTTCAGTATTTGCATTCAGCTACAGATATCAGCCAGCTAGGAGATGTGAAAGATTAGCTCAGCCACAATTATCTTTTCCTCTGAGAATATTTTTCCACCTGCTTCCTAACCCCCTGTTGGGTTTTTTTTTTTTTTTTTCTATTACCATGTTCACATAGGGCTCGTGTTCTTAAAATGGTTAGTGAAAATCTTTTGTGCTCCTTCAACCCCTATTTTAGGAACCTCTATTTTTCCTCTTTCCTGGGTCATTCTTAATAGCATCGCCAGACGCAGAAGGATCTGTTAAGCCTATGAGCAGACAGGGCCGCGAGTCACAGTGAAAGGGGCACTTCAAGGTGAACTGAGTAATGAAGACTCCTGCAAAGAAGGAGACATATGTAAGCGATGACATCGCCACGAGCCAGATCCTTACGTGGTACAAGCCCGGCTGTCACGCTGGAGCAGCACAGACACCTTCCTGCCAGATTTATTGTGATGTTTTTCAGTGCACTGGTCACGTTGCATTCACGATCCAGTAGGTGCTGGGAGAGAGAGGTAGCTTTTTTCCTTTTGAGCTGGTTATCTTCTTTTTAATGAAAAATCAACTATTCCGAGAAAGCCCCAGATTGCAGCATAAACTTTATTTGGTGCACAATGTGTAGACAGTTCCTTCATTGTGTAAGTACCTTCTACCTAATCCTCAATCTTGTCAATATGTATTTACCCTTAATAACTTGGATCTGGGTCATCACTTTGTCTTCCATTTGTTTCAGTGTGTCCTAAGCTGCGGCTCTATTTCTGTCCAAGCTAAATGCTCGGTATTCCCCCTAAGACCTGGGCAGTTTCCAACTTCTGTCTCACAAAATAAAACAAGCTATAAACAAAGACTCATTCCAGCCAGGCACTGTATTGTGGGCACAAAGGCTTGCCGGTATCTGAAATTTCCCACCCTTAAAAGTATGTCAAAGGTATTTTCACAGCTTCTGCCCTGTGTCATTTCTCCAAAACATCTCAAGTCATTTTCCTTTAGGAGAACAAGGGAGAAAAAAAGCCACACACACAAAAAACCCCTCCAACCCTATAATGCATGTGTCAACAGGTGAGATCTAAAAATTTCATTAGAAAAAAAAAAGGGGGAAGCAGTAACAGCTGCACGCGTGTTTGGAGGAAATCAGAGGGGCACTTTCCATCTGGCACGTGCTCCACAGGCAAAAGAGCTTTTATAAGACTTGGAACTCAAAGACCACTTATATTTTGGGGAGCAGGCTATTCTTGTACTGCTCATTTTAGGCAGCACAGCAACAGCTACCATTCAAAATACCCCACCATCCCTCCCCAGGAGAGTTCACACTGTAGCTAAAAAAAGTCCAGCCCTGAGTAGGAAGATAGTCATGGCCAAGGTAAGGATGTCTTGGTTTTGTTTCAGCCAGAACCTGTTGTGAAATTATCGATTGGTTTGGGTTGGAAGGGTGGATCATTGAGCTCCACCTCACTGCCATGGGTAGGGACACCTGCCACCAGACCAGGTTGCTCCAAGCACCATCCGACTGCTGGGCTTGACCCTTCTGTCTCTGAGCTTGAGTACTTTACCTGCTGATTTAGGGTCTGACACAAAGGAAGGAATCTCTGCTTTCAACCTTCACAACCACTGCGGAAGGAACCTACAAAAATGAATACAGACGATGCAACGATGCAGATAAATACTTCCCTTCATCTCAACTGCACCTAATCCTGCATCATCTGGTACACGAGTACAGACGATGTCTGCACCAAAGAGCAAACTGGTTTTGCTTTTCTTATATTATCAGGTTTGCCTAGGAAATATTTTTCCTCTGCCATGGAACTTTTCTCAGACTTTGACAAAGCACCTTGTCGGCGATAAAATGAAGTTAAGACGTCAGAATAGGTGGGTGCCCGTGAAGGGAGAGGCAGAGAGCAAAGCAAGAGTGAGGAACAGCCTGGGAGTTGAGATAATCACTTCAAATATGAGGTGATCCATAAGGCCTTCCTCTGCCCTACTCTTACATTCCACGTAAGGGCCATAACCACAGCAGACTGTGGGCTTGCCCTCTCTCTGGTTTTAAGGAGAAATTCCATCCTGGAAATTTTTATCAAATGATGTTTTCCCCAAACCAGTACGTCGCTATGGAAAAAATTGTTTCAAGAATTCTGCCTTATCTGACAAAACGTAGGGAATCACACACACACAAAATCCCCTAATATTAGGTACCTGCATCACAGCGAGCCCAGGCTGTCCTAGCCATGGCCACCGCTGTGCTAAGCCCTGTATTAATAAAGAACCCAATGCACAGTTCCTGCTCCAAGTAGTTTACACTGTATAAATAAGAGATTGACAGTTGCAAAAGCACAAGGGAGCATTTCACACTTTCAGCTGTCAGATCTGATTTGACTCATCAGCTCTCACATTCACTGGATTTTGCACAATAGCGCTCATATTTAAACTTGACATCATCGGCTGGCTCGGCGTCAGCTGACCACCGCCTGGGATGGTCCTGGTTTTGACGGTGTGTCATCAGACCGCAGAACAAATTGCATCTCCTCACCCAAGCCCCGACCCAGCAGGGCATTTAAATGTATTTTTATCTTTACTCAAGCAAATCCATGAAGCCAAAGGCATTATGCTTATCTGGCCACGTTACTATCTCTGCAGCGTGCTTTTGGGGACCCAATGCATCACTGTGGCTCGAGTTTTCCACGGCCATAAACGCTGGTGTATGTCTGGCTGAAGGTCGTAAACACTTTGTTCTTTTGGGGTCTCTGTAGAAGTGTGTAACTAGCTATATTTGTGCCAAAGCAGACTGCTTTTTCGCCCAAGAAACTTCGGGCAAGCAAGCAATTCAATTTTAATTTTAATTTTTTAGGTTTTTTTTTAAACTGAAATGCAGTCACATTTCATTTCAACTTGAAATTGTGATTATCGATTCGGGTTGACACGTCAGCAGTCCTTTTCCGTAAATCAGGGAGCTGAGCAGCCCTGCTGTTCCTGCTCGGCGCCTCTTCTCCAGTTCCTACCACTGATTTTATTTTTCAGCGCATTTATTTTTCCTGTGCCCTCTAAAGCAGAGATGCCTTACGGAGCTTGGACCTGTGGAGTTCATCGTGCAGAGGTCAGCTCTGCCGCCTCTGAGCCACGTGAAGGGCTGCTAGCCTGTGGGCAATTCAGTGTAAGGCAAGGGAAGATAATAGCGTGCCGCTCAGAATAGCAGGAGCACAGAAAGAAATCAGAGGGGTCAACAGAGACTCTGCAGAAGAGAAATAAAAGCTCTGGCGAGATTGCCTATTTTAAAAACAAGCAACAAAGTTGTTTCTCAATGTCCAAGCTGGAAACAAGCTGATCAGCCATAACAAAAAGCTAACGCAGCAGTTCATTCCAGCAGGCTGAGTGCCTCCAGGACTCCGCTATTCCCGTGCCAAACAGGAAGATAGCAGCTCATCAAACCTGCTAACAGAGCATTTCTCACTCACTCGTGTGTATCCTTTGCTGTTCCCCAAAAGCACGAATGTATGCCACACAGTCTGCTATGTGGCAAGCAGCGTGATATTCAATATTTGTGCTTTCATTCAGCCGCCCCTACAAGGGCGAAGCTACAACGAAGCAAATCAGCCAAACCAGTTACTTAAGCCCACTGGGAAGGAGCCACACGTACTGGAACTGTTTGTATTTACCACTGTACATTCGGACAGACATACAGGGTGGCTCTGAGGTCCATCTGGGCCATCACCCTGTTTTTGAAGAAAAAGCGCGAGAGAAAAGCAAGCCGACAGCCACACTGTGACAACCTGCCGCCCCAGCTACCCCCAGTCTGCAGCTGGAGCACGCAGATATTCTTCTCCCAACTCCAACCAGCTCACCTAAACAAGGACAGGAGAAGAAAACGCAGAAGAGAGGAAAAAGGCGACAGCTTTGTGGAAGCAAGTGGTTCCAAAGCGCTCCGCTCTTTCTGGTTCCGCTGCTGAGAGCCAGAGGGAACGGCAATTAATGCTGGGAAGGTATCATCCTACAAACAAAGGTGGCCAGAGTGTTTATTTTAATTGTTGCACCCACAGCTGGGGCTGAGAGCCATTCTGGGATGGGGCATTCCAGCTCGTGGTTCCTTCTAACCTTCCCAGCTTCCATATGCGGCTTCCACAGCTGCCAAGGCGGGTTCAGAGTGGTACAGGGCGACTGTACTCACAGACACGACCTCCAAGAGAGACAGATGTCATTCGCGTTTTTAAACTGCGCCCTGAACCTGTCAATGTTGGGATATTTTCTGGTTAAAGTGCCCTTCTGGGAACCAACCTGCAGCCAGAGACAGAGAAGGTGGCTGCTCCTTGTAAATTTGGTGGACGTTGGTCTGACCACCGCTTTTTCCATCAGTTATTCAAATTAAGGCATGAAAATGGATGCAAATGTTGTGCGGGGTGAGGGGGGGAGGTGTGTGTGGGGAAGACGACACCTTTTCTGACCTGCAGAATTTCCTAGCGAGCTTCAGAAGCAGTTACGAATGGGGCAGGTGGGAATTATGCTGTGTTTGGGTTTTGTTTGGTTGCCTCACGTTGATTTTAAAATCTCCAGGTAGGAGTAAGGACTGTATCTGCAGGGTCTGAATAGACGAGTGCATCGACACGTGTAAGGGGTTACTGTGCGCATGTTGTAAACACACGTGTGTGTCTCACTGGTGTTATTCCTGAAAACAATTTCCCAGTGTTTTTCTTTTCACGCTTTTAAATGTAAATGTTGAAAGTTCAGAGAACACTAATAAAATATGAATGATGAACATTCCTCACTCCCTGGTTTAAAAAATGGCCCAAGTCACGAGTAACATAAAACCACAGATTTTTCCCAGGAGTAACAGTAGAAACTTCATTACTTGAATCATTTGTAATCAGACTAGACAAAGCAGAGCAGATTGTACTCTAGGGTACAATCCTGAATCACTTCCCTCCCACCCCGAGAACTTTTCCCCAGCTGTTGGCATGTGTCTTTACTTACAGATTACTTGCCAAGACAGGTCCTTTGCTTTCCTAAACATACCATTACTAATGAACAAACTTCCAAATCACAGACAGCTTCCAAAATATTGCATCTACTCCTATCTGAATATTCATTTATGTTCAAGACTACTGGACTAAATATTATTCACATGCCTTTAATCCCTGAAATTTATTAGCAGTATGCGCTCTTCTGATTTTTCTTGCTAGTCAGCTCATAGAAGTCAATTGGCAACACAGATAGAAAAGTAAGGAAGACCTGATCTGTAAAAGAAATTGTTTAAAGTTGTCATGGAGCTTAATGCTCAAAATCTCAACTAATGACCACAGAAAGCTTCCGTTTTCCCAAGGAGCTCATGCCTGAACGACATGGCAAGCAGTAAGTAGGGTTTGGATTTCTAGCTTGTGTGCTTTAGTATGGCTGAAACGGACTCTGCAGATTTTCCTGATATCTCCTTGAGAGCTTCCACGTCATTGCAGAAATGTAATTCTGCAGTCTTTGTTATACAAACCGTGTTGACAACGAAAATTCAGTGTAGCGTGAGGATAAACATGGCTGAGGAGCACGAGTCCAAGAACTCAAAAAATGCAGAATACAGATCAGATCCAATGGCAGGGATCCCGCCAAGCCCCAGCACTGGTCACCCTGGCACACGGAGACCCAGCGAGTCTCCACGCTGGTTTTGCGGTGGATTAGGAGCTGCTTCTCTAAATACAGAGCTCTTCCTCTTTGGAAAACAGCAGTGATTTTTAATCTGGCCTGTGGTGGTCCTGGCACCTTCAATCTAGGAGACCCATAAAATGTGGCTAAAGAAGCTCGAGTCTGCGGAGACGGATACAAATACCAGCCAAGCCATAAACCAGACTGGCTCTTCGGTGACAGTTCTCCAAGCGCTGTAGCCCCTTAATCCATAGTTGGAAGTTAACACACATTTCATTTCAAGTCACGTTAAGCACGGTCATACTTTCGCACATGCTAATGTAATATTTAAAAAAGAGCTTGTATCAGATAACCGGAGTAAGTCACTGGGCTCTCCTGACTATCTGCACGCGCTTTAACTTTCATCCAAACTTTTTCTGGTTTGCTTCTGGTGGGGTGCAGCTCTGCACACCCCAGCAGGTGTTCCCCACAGCCTTGGCTGGCTCCGGGCATGCAATTCAAACCGCTTTGAAATCAACAGTCTTTGTTCGGTTTGTAGGAACGCGCTAATACAATAAAGCCTTAACAATTAGGAATAGCATCGAGTCCCCATGAATCACTTTTCACACTGTTTTTGCATCCTCTGTGTATGTTTGTCTTTCTTCCCAAGGCTATTCCCAAGCTATCGCTTTCCCCTGGAGTCCTATTAGCGCCTATTCTTTGTATTTACTAACAGGAAGCGTCACAGTTCTGTCCTCACCAGCTTCACTCGCAGGCCCTCTTAATTATTAGTATCTTTTTCTTTTTCTTTTTTTTTTTTTTTAAAGCTTATTTGGCAAAATCTATGTTCCTCTATTCTTCCTGGCTAGCAGGTTATTTCTTTCTTCCTCAAGGTGCAATCCGGTTTCCTTTTGTTGTTAAATTCCCTAATACTGATACTTTCCTGGATATTGTGGGAACGAGTCCTGGTTGACAACTAACTTCTTTTCATTTCCATCCTGATTAGCAAGCAAATAATAAGTGGAAGCATAATTTACGGTTTGATTTAAGCCACCTCATTCACATTTGGAAGGAAATCTAGGATGACTAAATCTTGAAAGGGAAGGCAGGATAAGCAGTATTAAGAAACTGTCAGGGATCGGAATTGCATTAAATGTTCCTGTTTTATTGTCGTAGGCTTTTGGTCTCTTGCATTAACACGAGACGATACTAGAGAACCCTTTAATCTAAATATATGAAACCCAGAAAATAAGATAGAAAATCTGACCATGAAGAGAAAGTTAGGTGACTGGCAACTTGCACCTCGCACCTCACTGTCTTTTGAGTTGATCAATATATTCCTTCATTAGTGTCTTGGCACTGTTCCCCTGTTGACAGCCATCCTTTTTTTGAGGCATGGCTTTACATTTATACTCTAAGCCCTTTGAAGCTTTAAAAAAAACCCAAACAACCAAACTCAACCAAGCAAAAGAACCCCGACAACTATAAATATATATATATATATATGGATATAGTGTTATTCAAATTGTTAAGAACCTTTCCTGTCTGCTGGATGCTTAGAACCTGCACTCTCCCTTTTCAGGGGCAGCTCAAGGTGTTTGGCATATCAGTCTTTAAATCTTCTTCATAGAAGCTGATGATCAGCCAAACATCATTAACGTTATTTAGCACTGCCTTTAAGAGATGGTGGGTTTTTTCCCCTCACTGTGAAATGTTAAAGCAGGAAATCTCTCCTTCCTGATCTGCCCAAATCAAAACAGATCGACAGAAAAGAACCGCTGCTTTCCAGCCCTTAAACATTAAATGGGCAGTTTGCGGTTGTCTCTCGGCTGTATAACTCGCGGAGAGGTCAGGACAGGATTCGATCACTGGCGTAACTGCTAGCCAGGATACAGAATCTCTTTCAAACTTATTTCTGAAACCGAAATATGAATCACTATTAACATATCATCCTGTACTTTCTCTAGCTGCAGCTAACCTATCCGTGCGTCTCTGAAAATATCAAGCAGTTCCACGAATGGCATTTATCTAATTTAGTCTGAAATGTATGTGGTGTGGAATTTTTTTGTCTGCGGGTGAATATTGCATTAGAAAAAACACCACGTTACACTGTCATACTCCCTGTGTGCAGACTGAAGGGTGCCTCTCATTGACTGCTCTCACCCTGGTCCGCACGTTGGGATTACGTTGTCCTGGAGCACCCGGGACCAGCCAGCCATAACCTCTCCGTGGCAGATGCTCTCAGGAAAGTTGCCCTAATTTCCCTTGCCCCCTTTCTGTTCACACTCTCTGATCCTGAACAATGTTTTTTGTGGCTTTTCTCCTGAGTTTCAGCCACGTGAACTCTTATCTGTGCAAAATCAAAGTTCCTGGATACTTCAATAAAACAATAATGCGTGAAAATGTCAGCAAAGCATCACAGGGGGCAAAAACCACCACCTCTCTGACAACTAGACTTTATTGGTTAGTGCCATCAGCTAAGCCAAAGGATGGAATGTGTCAGAGGACAGATCACAAGGAAGGCATGTTCAAAGGAAAGCTTGGAGAAGGGAAAAATGCAAACCCCGCACAAATTGCATGCATGCCCCAGCAAGCAGAGCTGCGCGAAGGTCTGCAGTGTCAATTGGGAACTCATCTTGGGCACATTCAAGGCTCCCCAAAGTCTCCTAAATTAATCATGGCCTCGCTTAAGCCTGATTCAAGAGATGCTTTTAAGCTGAGTGCAACTGGATGTCTTAATTGCTCTTTCAATTAAAAGTGGAATGGAATAGACTGTTTTGCTTGCCACATTCCAAAGGAATCCTAATTTTGGAGTAAAATATAGATAGTAACATTTTGTACTTTCTCCTATGTCTCAAAAAGGAGGGAAGAAAAAGGAAAACAAAAGTCAAAAAAATTATATTGGAAAAATTTTGGATTCCTCAACATTTAGCAAAGTCAAACTCACAGCAATCATTCAAATCCCACTTTGATGAGGCTTCAGATCAGCCTTGAGCAATCTCCCAACATTCAGAGAGGAAGATAACAACACTTGATTACCAGCTTCTGTGCTACAAGTTTCCGCAGTGATTATTTGTGGAACTTTCCCTTATACCTAACATAATGACAAATGTTGGTCTTTCCCAAGCATGTAATTATTTAAGCTCAGCTTGTGTCAGAGTCCGCAGTTGAAGCACCCAGCGGATAAATCTCCCCTCTACCTTGAGAAGACACTGACAGTTGTGAAAAAAGCACAGGTAAGGCAGGTCTGACCTTACGGCAGCGTTGTAGAACCTAACATCAAGCACAAACAAACACCTTGTGTAGAAGAGCGATAACGGTAACTGTCACAGTCCCTAGTTAATATTAGCTATTGTGCTGTGTTGTACAAGTACCCACAACCGTCTCTAGTGGGTAAGCATAGAGGACCGGCCGTGCCTGTGCTCCAAAAAGGAGGAAGGTTCATCAGAATGCCAAACGGTCCTAAAACTCCCAAACCCTTCTCTTTTGAGGCCAGTTTCTTAGCAGGTGTAAAGTGACAAAATGCCCTTATGCATAAAAATACACCCAGGGAAGTAAAACATAGAAAAATCTGACCTCTGACAGAACTGTTATAAATAGGATATTTGAGAAGTTTTCCATACAGCATCAGCTGCCCTTTAACCCTTGAACTGCAAGCATTTTCCATCCATCCCTCTGGCCAACTACTGTGTGTTTGTGTGCACACACATGTGCATATATGTATGCACATGCACACAAACACATTTCTATACCCTGGGACCATGGAGTACGTCTGGTTCAATGCTGCTTTGATAAAGTGCTTTGTTAATACCCGTACCCTGATCACTTGTTGCAGCTGAAGACATGCAGTGGCTCGTTAAATGACCTGTTTGCTTTTTGCAAAACTCATTTGCTTTAATTCAAGGAGGCCAACGTGCCCATGGGTGTGATTTGGGGACCTGCGAGGAGCTTTACACCTCTGTGGCTGATGAGGAGATATAACACATGGGAAGCCAAGAAGGGAAAGCTCTAAGGGATGTTTGGATTTCATCCTGGATGAGAGCTTACAGCCTTCGGGTTCTTTGCTTGGTTTTGTGTTTTGCAATCGTCAGTCACAACAGAGTCCCTATGGGCCTTAGCTTCACCACAGACCAGCGCAGTGACCTCACCAACATCACTCCCAAATTGTGCCCACACATCGCAAAGTAACACAACGCTGCTGAGCCCTGCAGCAGACGGGAACAGCGAAGCTACGCCACATCCCATCAGAGAGCCTGGGACTCTGGAAGAACAAGTTTATACGAACATCAAGAACTGACCGGTAAGTGTCAGATGCACCCAAGAGGAGCGGTGAGCATGGCGTTGGGTGCTGGCTTCCTTCATTGAACCGCCCGTGCAGCGTGTTTCAAGCTCTGGGTTTGACAGCACTCGACCACATGCCTGGGAACCGCTGCAAGCGTTCAGTCGTGAGCACTGGATGAGTACTGTGGCAGCAGGACAGCAGAGGCATGCCCTAAAATTAAAATACATGTCCCAGCACTCCAAGGAACATGCCTTTGAGTGCTGAGAAGTTCCTGCCACTTTCCAAAACTCATTTAGAGCTTTTTGTGCCTGTGAAATTCAGGAGCAAAGTCCAGTCTCCTCGGCGCATTTCCCAGAGCCCTTCTTACAAAGGAATCGCAATGTGCTGTACCTTCTCCCCCTGCCCGAGGGATGCGTCAAAGGGAAGGTCACATCCAAAACACAGGGACACCCTAAAGCACTTTTTCATCCACCTTCAAGCCAGCCAAAGTACACAGAAGTACCCTCCAGAGGTGGCAGATGAGTGGCTGGGGGAGGGACGGGCAGGGGCTGGAGGGCTCTCGTTGCCTGGGTGGAGTTGTGCGCAGGTGAGCACTATTTATCCAGGTGGGGATAGAGCAATTCAACAGAATGAAATAGTGAAAAAGCTGATTTGCTGTGCCTCGGCAACTAGAAATGAGCTCTTCCTCCTACCCTACCTATTCGAGTGTTGCACAGGTGTCTGTTAAATGCGTATTTAAATCAATGGCTATTTATTACTCATAAATAGCAAAGTTATCACCAAGTACTGGGCAAATATAAGCAATATATCTCCTTGAAATGTTGCAAGAATCTTTTGTTCTCATCCTGGGATCTTCTGATCAATTTATACTGGGGAAATTTATCACAACCGAACCTGAGGCTGCATGTAATGCCTTTAGGAAATTTCATCCCTTTCTACAAGTCATCTCCAATGAAATTGGCTGGAGAACAACCTGGCATCATATCTCAAGGGCAATAAAAAAGGAAAACTGAAAACCTTTTCATTAAGCAAGTGTTGAATGAATCAACTCAGGAGAGATATTAGGATCTTTGGCAGACAAAGCAACAGAGTTCTTAATTGTGTTTGTGGTGCCTTTGCACTTTACAGATGGGATATTATTAGAGGCTGTGCCTTGGTTGTGGACAGCGACATGAAATCTGACTGGTTTCACCATCAAGTTCTTTGCACCACTTTTGACATAAAACTCAACCTGGAGTTCTTGCCAGCCCTGCGTGCACGGTCATGGCACAGCTTTGACTTCGTTTATAATTAGCTTTGTTTGGGCAAAGCCAAATTTTAAACCTAAACACAAGTAAGGAGAAAAATGTGAGAAAAGAAAACTTTGGGCCAGTCTACCATTAGAATGAATTTATTAAGCTTTATCAGCAGTCTGAAAGCTGATGTATCTCACTATGGCCTTTGGGAAACGGCTACCTGCATCCTGAAAACTACATTTTTAGACCACGCTTTGCCTCTTGGCAAAAAAAAACCCAACCCTATCCTGGGGAAATCTCTCTCTGCCTTTATTTGCTGTCTGGAGAAATGACTGTGCTCTTAACCTTGGCACCTCCAACCACAGTCTCAACCAGTGTAGGATGAATCACTGGTGAGGGCGTGCGTGCGTGGAGCCTTGCTTTTGCTTTTTAAGGCCGGGATTTACAAAGGACCTAAAATAATTAGGTCCCCCAAACCATCTAACCCCTAGGGGCTCTTTTGAAAATCCTAAGCTAATTTCAGCTCCTGATAAGTGTCCAAATGTTTGGATCCCTATGGAAACTTTCCTCTGGAGTATCTGAACATTAAGGTAGCGGTATTTGTATTCCCACTCCTCACGCATTTCCATTGGTATCATTAATATATGGCAAGAATGCAAGTACTAGGAAAATATGTTCAGAGTCCCTGGCCGATTCTTCCAAGATGGTGCTGTTGTAGGAAAAAGGATTATGTGAGTTAAAAGTGCACAGGGCTCAGCGGTCATTAAGAGCTACAACTGCTCCTAGCAAAAATACTTTTTGCAGCTGCACTTTGGAGAAATGTTTCACGTGTTTTCAGTTGTTTGGTTTCTTGTATAGATGTCAATATCCCTCGGCAGGCATCTCTCTCCACCTGCCATTTGGCAGGCGTGACCCAAGGTGGGTGGACGCACGGAGTTTGTTTAAATGATGAGATCTGTCAGCCTTTGGGGGAAATGTGAAAGGAAGACATTGAGCTTAATGTAAATGTAGCGTAATCAAAAGGGGATAGACACATTATTTACTCTGCTTTAAACTGCACTTCTCCTGGTAGCTGTGATGCCAATGTCCGGTTACGTGTGACGGTCCTGGGACTTCCCAGGCGCCGATGAACAGCCCTTTGCATCCTCCTGCTGTACATCCACCTAGCTCTGCAAAAGTCCTTGCTTTGCAAACCCAGACATCACTAAAACTGAAAGGATGACCTGCACATGGCAGTATTAGAGAGTGCCACTGTTAAAGCCGCAGTCTTCACCACGATCTCAGTCAGGTACGACCCAGAGCCTCACTTAAAAAATGTAACGAAGCTGCTTCACCATGGCAACTGGATGTGCAGCTGCGGAGTCTGACTTGGGATGAGCTTTCTCTGCCTAAAAACTTCTGCTCCTCCCTTCCGTGAGGACAGGGGAAAGGCATCATCCTAAAACTCAATCTTTTGCCATCACTTGCAAAGGCATCTGGTTTAAAATGTCTTTTTCATGAATTTTCCTGAAACGTTCATCAGAGGTTCGTCACTATGGACTGAGATTCACTGGCATTTGCAAAGCCAAGCACAAGAAAAAAATATTATAATGACATTTTAATCGATTTTAAATAGATTCTTAGAGTTTAAGTCAAAGCCAAACTTTTGTTCGTGACCTTGTTATCATATTTCACCTTGATCTGGAACCTATGAATAAAATCCTGTCTCATTCTGAAGAAGTGAAAGTAGGGGGAGTCCATCCCATTTCTCAGTCGTTTGTTTTGGTAATTAAACACCGTTTCTTTAGTCAAAGCACCTGTCTGTGTGGCCATATCCCTCCCATGCTATGAGATACAGTGCAGAGAGCCTGAAAACTCACATTTTGAACCAGCAGCACTAGAAAG
>NW_009646934.1:686410-693591 GCF_000708025.1 Charadrius vociferus | reverse complement strand
ACAAAGGGAAGTCTAACTTTGCAGCTTTGCCTAGATTTAATAAAGACTCACCCTTTGTTCATCTCTGAGGAGAGAAATGCTGCATAAAACCCAGTTCTACCCCACTCCGAGACGGCAGCTGCTTTTTAACTGGTTGTTGAGGTCATGGTGCCTCCAAACCTTCCGCTAATCTCTCTGGCTGGGAGTCAGGCCATTGTTGCTAGGCTCTGCAACAGGCTCAGCCTATTGCTTTCACCACCCACTTGTCCAATATTTCCTTAGCAGTATCCTTTTCTAAGCAAACGCCAATCTGTAACGCCTTTGCATGCGGTGGAGATTAAGGAAAAAAAAAAAAAATCAATAGCATTAAGCCTCTGTATAGAGCTTCTAATTTATCTAACAAACGTTCAGCAAGCAATAATCTACTGGCTTTCTCTTTTGGCTGTCTGACTTCCCCTAAACTTGAAAAAAAAACGTGTTAATGAAGTAACAGCAATAAGATAAAAATTTGAATAAACTCTGTGGAGAGACAGGAAAAAAAATCTCTCTGCCCTCTCGGAGTGACAAAAGACGTGGAGGCCAGGGACATTCACAGGGACAGCAGGACACCAGATAAAGCTAATTCAGGGAGCACCTCTTCTGTATTAAAGGTAAAAATAGGAATTTATGCTCATACTTGAAATTCAAGAATATTTTAAACTCTACCGTCACATCAGAGACCTCTCTGCTCCCTGGCTCTTTCACAGCATGCAGGAGCACACGGGCTGATCAGTGCACATGGCTGTGTTGCCGCAGCATCGAGGATACAGAGTCAGAGAGCTGGACCTGGTGGTAGAAGCCATTTCAGAGCCGGGGAAAAAAAAAGTGGCTGCTGCCCCGCACCGTTTCTGCGTGAGAGAGGAGACAGGAATTTTTTGCAAAGAGAAAATGAGGGGGAGCGCAGGCAAGGACCGAGCCAACGTGTCAGCCTAAGGCAGAAATAGAGGTCTGGTCCTGCAGGCCAAGACGAGTCTCAAAGACAAAACCAAAGAGCTCATGTTTGCAGCGTGAAGTCACGGAAAGGGGTGCAAAAGGAGACATGGCACAAGGAGCCTCGCAGTTTTGGAAAAAGTCGTCTTCGCTGCAGCGCTCTCAGTACATCTGGTTAAGCCAGATATTTCCTGCTTTTTTTTTTCCCCCCCCCTGCCACAACTGCTCAGGAGGAGAAAATACGAGACCCGCTGCATTCGTGACTGCCAACATCCATGCTCTTGAACTGGGTACGACCTTTGTGCAGAAATGGTTGCCAAGTGACAATCTTACGTACTAAGATTTGTTTTAGCAACATCCTAATAAAGGTTTTGCTCAACAGTTTTTGAAACTTAAGTTTAAAACGAAAGGTAAATACAAGCTCTTGGTAGAAGAAGATAATATCAGGAGAAAAAGGCAAACAGGCACGTATTTTGTGTGTGAAAAGAAAAATATAAAAGTGACCATTTATGAGATAGTATTTTATATCTCCTCCTGATTGCAATAATTCATGATGATTTTGCTTTAACTACATACAGCACATTAACTCCAGAGAGCAAAACCCAACTACAAATGCAAAACTTCATTAAAAGACGTCTGCTTTCAAAAGCAAAAACTGGAAATGACAATCAGGGAATCTGAAAAAACTTGTGCTAGCCCAGGTCGGGCTGTCCCCTTGAGAAGATTGCCTGCGTACTGCAAATCACTGAAAACTTCAAGGGAAAGCAAATGACCGCAGTTCAAAGGGCTGTTAGTCGGGCTAAAAAAACCCCACTTTAAAAACTGACCCCCAAATACTAAGGATAGAAGTCTAATTGGAAGAATGCCAAAGTGGGACTCTCTTTAAGACACTTCCAGTCTTATTGACAACAGTGGCAGTGAGGATGTGTGCGAGAAACTTGTTCCTATCCTGTTTTTCCTGATCATTCAAACCTCCGCCTGTCTGGAGCAAGCTGCTCAATACTCCAAACCTCTTCTGAAACAACATTTGTACCAGTGCCACAGGGAAAAGTTGCTATTGTGAAAACTGTGGATGCGCTCATCTTCCTTTGTTCCAAGACCGGAGTACTGTGGGGTCCAGAAAACACATCAGGTCATCAAATCAAAACAGTAAATCTTCCCTTTTACTTAGAAAGACAAAAATAATCTTGACTTTTTAATGAGCTCACACAACACCAAAAGACATTTCAGACTCAGGAAAGTATCTCATTTCTGCTGGCGAAACGCAAGGCAGCAGAAGTTGGACTGGGCTGCACTTGGATGGGCTCTAGTACTACGTGCCGAATCCAACTCCATCACAAAGAGGGAGCATCTCAACTCACAGATATTTGGTAGCAACACCCCACAGCCAGCTCTCTCTCCGAACTCGGCTGGTACAGAGGCACTGGTGTATTTGATGCCAGTCTTAATATTAAACACAGAAGGAAAATTACTTCTGCAGAAATAGAGGATGGACCTCCTGTGCGAGAGATCCCAGCTGCCGCAGAAAGCGTGTAATCTCTTTTCATGATCTTAATTTTAAAAATTGGCTTGATTTTTTTTTTTTCTCATGTGTCCTCACTATTCCTACTGGAAGGGATTTCCAGCGCCTGTCTATTTATACCCATTTCTTCTTGTGCCAACATTGTCTCTTTGCTTAAATAACTTTCCTCTGCCTGCTGCTTGCCTCCTTGATGCACTCATAGGCAGCTGTCAGATCTCCTCTCAGCCTTCTCTCCTTAGGCAAAACAAGTCAATCCCATTTCATAACCTCGGAGAAAGAGTCCCCATTTCCTGGATTCTTCCTACCCTTTCCCTACAATGAGCTCCTCTTTTTGGATGTGGTGATGAAGGTCCTCCACAACCCTTCTGCTGTGCAAGTTTCCCATCCAACACATTTTAGGATCATATCACAATCTGAGGACTCAGAGGAAAGGTCGATGGTTCTTTCTTTGCTTTCACCCCTGCCAGTAACAAAACAATCACTGTGTAATAAGGCAACAATTAATCACATCCATTGTGTCATGCACAGGCTTATGAGAAAACACTGTGTATCATATTGCAGCATATTACTACATTGAGCTCTGCAGCTCTTCCCTTTTGTCATTAACAACAGCAAACGAGGACATTGCTTTTTCTTCTACAATTTTAAGACCTAGTTAGAGGTTCAAAAATAAGCAAATATATATGCATATTTATCGGATAAAGAAGAACACAGATAGGTAAAGAGAACAGCTTCCCCTTCATAGCTTGGTAAAAACAATTCATTCCTTTTACTATCATCATTACTGCCTCTGTCTTTTTCATCAACATCACATCTATTGAGGGCAGAGGATAGTGCACAGGCAGATGAACGATCTGTTTCTCCTTGAAGGAAAGTCAGCGGTAAAGCGCCCATTGACTTCATGTGGCAGCAAGGAGCAGCTTAGGCTTCTGGTTTTTGTAACAGGGAAAAAACCTGCTGGAATAAAATGAATTTCGGTGATAACCCAGCTTAACAGAACATCCTTATCCGAGACAGAAAAACTCAGAAAGGCTTTCAAAAGATGCAGATAGAAGTTAGCTGCAGAAAGAAGAGTAGGAGTCAACAGTACAGAAAACGCAACTGAGAATTCTTGCTGAGGAGTAACACTTCACCCTCTGCCCACATTGTCTGAGGTCCACATACCAAAACACTGCGCAGACCTCTATTCGCACACTTGTCATTTATGCATCTATAGATGGTCTTTGCTGCTAATGAGCACACGTGGTATCTTCCTAAAAAAAGGATGATTTACACGATGTCTTTGGAATATACCTTCCCACAAAAATCCTGACGCGTATATCCCAAAAGGCCCCCTTGGCAAACACAAGAAAGTGCAGGAATAACAAGATCTTGCAGGAAAAGTCTGACCAGATGAAAACGAAAGTATGTTAGGATTAACAAATACCTGGCTTATGTCAGAACCTGTTCAAGATAAGAGGAAATACTGTTTTTTAATGAAATCTAAGTACGGCCCTTGCAGATGTGGAAAGAATGTAACAGGAAGATATTTTCAATTCCCACTTGGCTACAAGAAACAGGTTTTGCAGACAGGTTGTTTTTTTATTTTTTTTTTAATTTTAATTCTCTTTTTCCCAATTCCCTGTCTCCCTCTCTGCTACGTTTCCTGCACAAGTGCCCTCTGCTTCTGCCATTGCAGGCTCAGGAGCAAAGCCAGCTTAACGCCTGCTCGAGGCTGCAGAAGGCGTAAAGGCAAGAGGAAGTCTGTAACGCAATGACTAATTCTGCTCCTGATTTGGAACCTCTGATACCGCACGAATGGCAGCAACAATAGAATTCTGTACACACAGCCTTATTTTTTCCCGAAACCAACCTCACTTGTCCTTCTCCCTTGAACAGATGCTAAAATTGGGGAAAAAGAAGATTTCATGTTGCTTTGTTTGATTTCTATTACTTATGTGCCTCATTGTGTGTGGCATTTCCCTCCCCCCTTTTCCTTTTACTTCTCCAGTGCAGAAAGGAGTTATTTATGAGGGAGATAAAGGAGAACGTATCCTATAAGAGAGCTTGTTTGGCCTGAATGCCATGTTTTGATAAGTGTCCTATGTGAAAGAGAAATGAGGTTAAGTCTTGAACTGGAGTGAACTATTTTTGTACATATGAATTGGATAGTAAAACACTGGTGCTCGGTGGAGATGGGGTTAAGGTTCTTAGGCAGCTTTATTTAACTTTGAAAAAAGATTTACTTTTTTTTTTTTCTTCAAAGAAAGGAGTCAGTGTTTCATACTAGGTAAAGCACACCTCCACCTCTTGATGGTTAAAAAGTCTAACGTGAAATATCAGCTTGTACTTAAAGTCCCTGCAAATGTTTTGGGTGGGAAAATTCTGTGGAAATTTGGGTTGAGTTGGGTTACATTTTTTCCTTACAATGACTTTAGTACAATCCAAATTTCCAGACCAAACAGCATTTTTTTCCCCCTGAAGATTTTTCATCATACGGTGACAATTTGCAATGTGTTATTTCAATTAATTGTCAACTATTTCCAGATCTCTGACCAGATTACTGTATATAAAACCGTCACTGCTAGTCAATTTGCTTTTCTTTCCTCTCATTTATTTTCCAAGACAAGAGCTTTTGGGTGACCATCTGCTTGTTATTTCAAACCTGACTATTTTTGTTAATACCTGATGTCTCATGTCTCATGCAAAGGCTCAATTAAAGATTGATAAGCAGCTTTTTTGTTTTGACATAGGTCCCCTATTCTAAGCAGCAATACTTTACAATTCTGAGTTACTTTTCTGTTGCAGATTTTTTCAAGCACTTCTTTAAATTCTGTTTTAGACCCACGTTTGGCAACCGTTTCTAAATATCCTTGGCTTTATGCATTTGGGTTACCTTACAAAATGAGAGAGAGACATTTGTGAGCTAAAATATAACCATTTGAGGAACTAGGGTCTTAAGAAATGTAAGGCTTGGGCTCCATCTATTCTTCACTACTGGTTTCCATACAAAGCCTACTCAGTTTTCAGACCAAAATAGTTTTATTTGTCTAATGACCAACGCTGCTCTATCATTGTTAGGGTCAGGCTGGGTCCTTTCCTCTCTCTTACCTCTAATGCGGCTGCTGTCAGGTAAAAAGCTGCAGGCAGAGTGCCAAATACCAGCCTCACCAGATTTTAAAAGTGGTGTTTATTTTCTTAACTGTATTGACTTCTTGTCCCCCCTGGTAAGATAAAGCAGCTCTAAACCCTTCCCAGCAGTCATCTCAAGTGGCAGTGACTTAGTAGCTTGAAGGGAGGACGGGAAGAAATAACCAACACACAAGAAAGTGTCTACTAGTGCAGCGATCTGCTCCCCCGGCTCCGTGCAGAGCTATGCAGGGAGCAGCGTATGTGCGAGTGCAGGGCTGCGGCAGTGGGATACACAAAACTCAGGTGCTGCTTAAAACGAGCTTTGTTTCCGCATCCATTCTCCTGCCTGTATAAGATTTGATCTTGTCTCACCTAATTTTCGTGACCAAGCTGTGATTCTTGCACTAAGAACACAGTCATTTTAGGGTTTCAGGTAGATGGAGAGACATGAGCTTACCTGGAGAGTGATTCCGTCTGCCTAAAACATTAATTACTCACTTTAACCCTCTGCTTTTTGTATCTTAGCAGACAGACATAAATATCTAAATTTAGGGAGCATGAACCTTAGCCAGGAACTTCCCTCTCTTCGGGTGGGAAGGTGCTCTCGTCTCCTCTTTAATCGCTAGCAAAAACAGTTGACTATACTTTATTTTTCCCATCTACACTAGGCAGAACATCATATGTAAGCAAAATCCTTAGCTTTTTTATTTTTTCTCTCTCTCTGTTTTCCTTACTCTGTTCATATTTTTCTCATAAAGCCTGTCACCAACGGCCAGTTTCTTTCTATTTGCAATGGAAATTTTGGGAATGATTGGTTTAGAAAAACCCAAATCCTAAATCATTAAGCAATAATTCTGAGAGATTCTCTTACTAAATAATAAGAAATTTTATAGCAGGTTTTTCGACAGGACATATTTCACTTATAAAAGCATAATTTCTTCTCCCTTAGGTTATAAGGTGCTTAAATCATTTTTTGAAGGAAGGAGGAAACAGCTGTGGCTAAGGCACGCTTTTTCCGTCTGTCATTTTTTTTCTTTATTTTCTCTTTCTGTGCATGCAGCACGCTCCGAGTGAAAGCATGAGCAGCAGTGCCAATATTAGAAGTTAAAGAATGTAAACTTGAACCTGGACGATTTTGGTCAAGGTCCGAGAGTAGGATTTCTTTTTTTCCCATGTTCTCTGGCTGGGCTGGAGGTCACGGTTGTGCTTTCGCAGTCGGTGTGGAGAGGCAGGTGCCGGGGTGCGCTAACCCCTGCCGTACTGGTCCGTCCCTGCAGCCTGACTCTTCACCCAGCCTTTGAGCTAAGCTATGGGGACATTTCTCAGCTGCTTTTGTTTAACCAAAGGAGATACCTGGACCAAACTTTTAATCCACCAAAAGGAAGGACAAGCAGTAGGTCTGATGTGGGAGCTGGGTTTGATTCCCACATCTAGTTTATGGGGATTGCTTTAGGTTGAGACTACTGGAAATAAAAAGTTTAGAGGGACATGAGCAAAACAGGCTGATGATCCGTATTTGGTTGAGATGGTACAGCCAAAGTCTTCCCTGCTTATCTAAATGTGATTTGTTTCAGATTGCCCCTTTGAATACATGACTTTC
>NW_009646934.1:659435-686252 GCF_000708025.1 Charadrius vociferus | reverse complement strand
TCCCTACTCATCACCTTCCATAGCAAACCTCTCTTGTACTTCAGTAACAATCCTCAGCTCCATTTTCAGGAATCACCATGTTGGATCAGATCCACACTATGTTGCCCATGAAAATGCCTAATTCAATGTTCTTCAGAGGAAACCTGAGGATGCCTGATAATAAGAAGGTGTGGAAATACAGCTTGGAGATATACCATCCGCATCATCATTACTTATATCTGTTTAAGTGCTAAAATCCAACAGGTTCAAATTAATTCAATTATTTCAAATGAATAATATTCATTAAAATACTTGCTATGCTAAGTCCAGTCCTCATTCCGCAGTAGAAGAGTAAAACATAAACATGACAATGTGGAGAGACAGCTTTCCATCAGGGTAAAGCGTGGGTGAAAATTTCTAGAGATTTTGATTTCATTTTTCCCCTAATTCCTTCTGTCTCTACTAAGGAACAGAACTGATGAACTCAGAGCTTGAACACAAAGAGAAGTCCTGCCCTCTCCTGCTGAGGCGAAACCTCACACAATAAAAAATGATGATTATTTGGGTGAAAAAAGGAGCGTATGATCCCACAGTTATCGTTCACTTTTGTGCCAGCTAAAACCGGATTGGCATCTATCCCAAAAAAGCTAGCACATATTTTGATTGTGATTTTCATTTTCTTCTTCCTTTAAAAAACTGCCCCTGCAAAGTCAGCCAGGATTTAAACAAATACATCTATAGCATGATAATACTGCCATTAAAAAAATAATTAGGAACATGGCCTGAAACAACTAGCTGAAGACACTCGAAAACGTAAATCAGCCCAAGTATTTGAATAACAGTAAGGTGATGATGGAGACAATGTGAGGTGGTCTTGCTTGAGAACCAAGAGGTTTGTTTTGATAGAAAGAGCATCAAACGGAGTAGAGCACGGTCTGTGTGCTCCACTGTGTTCTCAGGCCGATCCATCTCTAAGAAAACTGTCAGAAAGGGCAAATGAGCAATATAATTCTTCCCACTAGTTACGTTCTGTTGTGGGAGCAAAGCAGCTTTTAACTGACAAAGACAGATCTAACCTCTGAAATCCAGGCCTCTTATCTATTTTTTTTTTTTCATGAAAAACACTGATTTTTTCTATTAAACCTTTTTTTTGGCTTTGAAGCTATTTGAATGCTATTATTTCACAAGAGGCTTACATTTCTCCTATAGATCCCTACAGACTTTTTATTGATGGAGATAAATATTACCCACGTTCCTTTTTATCATTTGCTGTCAAACATGCCAAAGAGCTCGACTCAACCATGCATTACAAAGGGAGTTTTTCAGTCGGTTCACATTTACTTCTCAGTTTCCATCTTTATCGAACCATTTAAGTCTTTTCCACATACGTTTCCCAGAGCCACAGGAACTCAGTGTGGGCTGGTGCGTCCCTTCTGCTGGAGAGCCAAGGAATGAGGAGGCAGCCTAGAAGGGAAACTGTTGCAATCTGGGGAAAACGCTAAGAAGAATCAAACCTACGGAGCCTTTCAGCCCATTGCACCTTTCTGCTGTGCTGCTCACTCCTCCATCCCAAATGTTCCTCCTTGCTGGAGGTCCCAGATTCAGTGTGAAAGCAGCCAGTGACTTCCCCAGCCTTCTGCAAGGTGGTGCTGAGCCCCTGCACGGCCACGCGCCATCGGTGTCCATGCTCCAGCCAGCAGCAAGCCCAGGACTACCTTCTCAAACCATCATTTATTTCACAGCCCATTTGTTTACAGTCCACAAGCCTCAAGCAGGGTTTCCAGCTCCATCCCTGTGTCACTCGGAAGGAGGACAGCCCGAATAAAGCACCCCAGAGTTTCCGTCCATCATCTTCAACCAGTCCCGCTCAGCACCGCACAGGACTGGACGCCAGTTTAATCCCGGCAGGTTGCCAGTCCTAACGCCCGTTGTTGTGATGCAAGGTTTTCCTCTCATCAGGTTCTCTGATTCAGCACGGAGAAGGTCGTACAGATCTTCCTCCGTGCTGAGTCACAACCTGTTCCTCATTCTCTCAGCAGGAGCTGTGTCTAAGGCAGGACGTTCCTACACAAAACGCGCAGGACTCGGGGAACGTGAGTCACTGTTGCAAGTTTTTTTATACCCTGCATGAAGAGATGTTAATAATAGCTGTTCAAAAATTGATTACAAATACCAATTCACGTCACGATACCATTTCTTTACCCTATTGCTAAGCTTTAGTAGTTACTATACTAATTGGATAGGAAGTTTAAAACCAGAAAATAATTAGTTATTGGCCACGTTATGCCTGTGAAATCTTACTTTTGGTTTTATGTACATTCACCAAGACCAAATAAAGCTCTGAAACTTCATTATTTTTTGTAGAAAATAGCATGTTAGTAGCGCTATTGACATTGGCTCAGAAAACTAGATCCTCATCAGGAACAGGGAAAGCTGTTGCTTTTTCTATCATCAGAAAGGTGGGGAAGTCAGGAGAGATAAGACAAGGCATATTTGGCAATGCATAGTATTACCGCAGATCAATATTTTTCAGACAAAATGTTTTTCTTAGTTGAAAAATGGTCTGCTTTCGCAAATACGATTTAGCACATGAAAACAGACTTCTGGAACTTTTTCATGTTTTGCGCATTAAGTTTTAATGAACCTGAAATGATTGTTTTTAGAAAGAATACCATAGTTTTCAAATGTATCCTTGCTTGCAAGCTTTATATGCTTGATTAGAGGCATAAACTATTCAAAGTGTTTTGTTTTCAACTTGCAAAACATAAACACCTTAAAAAATTCAGGATTTTTCCCTCTTTTATGAACACTATCTTGTTCATGCACTTTCAAAATGCATGGAAGTGTGCTGTGAGATAAAAGCCAGGAAAACGAGCATAGAAAATGATTAAATGATGGGGCCAGAAACAGCCGTGGATGAGGGTCCTGCTAATGCAAATGTGTGCGTATTTGTGTCTAATAGGAAAGAGGATTCTTGGCCTAAAAAACATCATCCTTAAACCAAGGTTAAAGGTTTGCAAAGTTGTTAAAAACCTGAAAATGCATCTTTGAATGGAAAGTTTTAGTCAGCTTCAGAAACAGTTTTCATTTATAACGCATGGAAAATTGCTAATCTTACCAAGTTTGTCACCAAACCAGTGCTAAAGTCTGAATGGAAAAAGTTTTGCAGTCATTTCTGTGAAATGTCATGTAATTCAGAAGAGAAAGAAAAGGAGAAAAACAAGAGAGCGCTCTTTCTGTTTTTTTTTCTTGCATGGTCTGGTAGTCAGACTCTGTATCTTGTAACGAGGAGCCTGGACTCCACTGACCCTCTCGGGAAAATCCTTCAGGTACCAGGAAAACGTTGTTGATGGGGAAAGAGCTTTGAGAGAATACCTCGCGTGACCTTGGAGTCGAGTTCCCTTGCTTCGGAGATTACTATTTCCCGTACGTAAAATTAGGAATTAAAAGTACTAATTACTTTGGTTCCTAACACATCTGAATGAACATGGTAAGTACATTTTATACTAATCCGATTAACAGATTTTTTCCTCTTTTTATCTCAAAAAAAAAAAAAAAAGCACTGCAACCCATTGTTTTGCTAGTTAACAATTCTGTGCTGTTACTTTGGGGCCAAATGCAAATATAAAACAGATCATTTCCATGTAACCAATTTCTGAAAAAGAAAAAAAAAAAAATGCTTACTGCCTACATAACAGACTTCAATATTAATACATCATGCAGACAGCCAGAATGCAAAAGAGCAAAGCAAGGATCCCACATCACAGAAATGTAACTAATGCAAAGACAGAGTAAATACCAATGTCAAAGGAAATTCATTAGCTAATCTTATCTAAAGAGCCTATCTAAATGTGTCAGGTGATAAAAAGCTAGACCAGCTCAAACCGGCTCTCTTGAAGATGCCTGCCTGTTTGAGCCACGGAAAGAATGAAAACGCACATACTGTGTTACGTATCACTCGGTCCTCGCTCGGAGCACCATTAAGCAGCAGAAGCAACAGTTTGGAGATGGTAAAAGTCTGTTGGACCACAGAGGCAGAAAATAAGAGTTGCAAAGGCTCTGAAGCTTAGGGGTCTCTGGGAGTTATATAAAAACCCAGGGGAATTACACCTTCCCTTATGACTATTTCTCTTTAATCAAGAACGTCCCCTTTCAGGACCAGCTTAAAGAAATAACTAAAGCAACCTGACATTTTTCTATTTAAGTTCTTGTATTCTTCCTGGATGTTTCACTCTGATTTCACCTTTTGTAAACATCTCTACCGATGCCTTAAGCTTGACAGTTTCTTGGAAATACTGTTTCTCACTGTTGGGTACCTTCTCTATCCTTAACGAAAAAAACCCTTACACGTTCCCAAGTTCATAGACAGAACAGCTGTGCATCTTTATTACACATATGCTGCATTCTGGTTTTGCTCGTTAGCCAGCAGACAGGAAAGTTTTATTTTTAGGCAGATGTGAAAGCCCTAATTTGTTGCAGAGGGGAATAGAGAGCCTAATAATAGTATACAATACAGCCAATGCCAAATTAATTAATGGAGACCAAAACAGGTTACAGCTTATGAGCCAAAGCTACTATTTTCCACTTCCCTAGCCTTCCCCCTCTCTCTGAAACAGCGTAGTAGAGCTAGAGTTGGAAGAAGGACACCCTACAACATCTACTCATTACTGCAGGCCTTTTGCCGTGTGCTTGAGGTACTGTGGGTGAAGTTTGTCTTGACCTTACAATGCTCTGATGGAAGACACCGTCCTGCTTGTCAGCCACAAATGATTTCTTCCACGACTGACCAGCACGGTTCAAGTCCCTTGTTCATAAAGACATCCCATCTCGCTCGCAGACGAGCCAATGTGGTGGGAAGGGGCACGGAGGAGGAACCCTCAGAGCTTCAAGAGAAGGTTTTGAGGCACAGCAAAGCTTCTGCGTCCACCTTCTGGGTCAGAGCCTCCACTGGCCGGGGCAGGTGACCCGGAGGGAGGCTGAGAATAGCGCTGCCTCCCTCTGTTCTCGGGTGACCACACGTGTTTGCTGTCAGCTCTTTCCAACTAGGAGCAGGAGCCTATTTTAAGCGCTCCCTTTCCTCACGCATACACTGTTGCCATAGCTGCAAAACTAATGCACATGGAAAGAAAGGTTCTTACTCTATTGACTCAGCAGAGAGGCATGTTACTGAATCTCTCCGTTTCTTAACTCATGTAAGTGAAAGATAGTGGGTCAGATCCTTCCCCAGCTGGTGCTAAAAAACGGCATGGCTATTGGCTTAGTGAATCCCTATTAATTTGCGGCAGCTGACACACTCGCCCTTTGTTTTCCATTGCTACGCCTTTCAGAATTGTTCATGGTATAGCATAATTAATTCAACTTCTCTTGTACCCCCCCCGAAGGATATAATCTGACAGAGCAGGAGAAAATGGTATTTGCTCTCCCGCTGTCCACCCTTCGTGTATCTGAGGATTCAGGTAGTGAATGCACATGTCAGGTATGTGATATATCTCAGCCTTTAACTTGCACCAAGTTTCCAGGGTCACAGACAGCAGTTTTGGGAATATTTAAGGTAAGCTTCAAATGCCCTGGCAGTGAGCTTTCATTCCAACCTGGCAGTAGTACACACGCTAACAGTGGCTTGCCCTGATTTTGCTCATGTTTGCAAACTTTCAGCCAACTCCGATTCAAAGATAATTGTTAATATTTTGAAGCTGTTGTTTGCCAGGATACTTTAAGAAGACACCATCAACGCACTTGAAACAAGCCCGCTGCAGGTTTGGCTAGCGTTTTGAGAGGATGCTTGATTTAAATGTTTAAATTTTCCTGCCCATTCCTAATCTTAAACAGAAAAGAAAAACCAGCACAACGTTAATAAAAGGCAGTCAGGTCTTCAAGTGATATGAACTTGCATATCTCCTTTGCCTTCCAAGTTTATTGAAGTTTTAGAGCAAGGAAGACACAAATGGGTCTGATCCAAAGAGCAAGCAGTTGGCTCAGTGTTTATAAGCCGTAAGAGCTTTTGTTATGCCAGTTTTCCAGTTCCTTGACTGAAGGTAGTGTCACGCTGAGGTTCCTTGTGGAAGGGATTGGTGTTTGGGTACCAGACCCTAAATAAAAGGACAGCAGTGCACTGTGTGCCTTAGTGGGGTGGGGACAAAGATGCATCCTTGGTGCATCCAGGAGCTGGGGGGCTATCTGGGGGGTAAGGACTAGATCACTCATTTTGCTTCTGGTCCTCAGAAAGTGGATGGCACAGTGAGGACTACTGGAATAGAAATTAGTGATCCATGATGGCAATGGCACTTGGAGGAGTGGAGGCTGTAGTTCTGCTGAACAGCTGGGTCGCAGAAAGAACTGGGCATAAGGAGAGAGAAGAAAAAGATATCAAGGGCTAACACGGGGTATAATTTCTGAAAATGATGCTAATGTTGAGAAGATGAGAGACTAGAAGGGGGTTGAGCAAAGACCAAACCCTTGGAAGAGGGGGAAGGAAGTTTTCCTGCATTTTGTCATTTTTTGCTCTGGCTTGCGAGTCTGACACTCTTTACTTAATAAACTAAGAATAGACGAGTTAATTATCTGCAAACCTGGGACTGACTCACAATCCCTGGCT
Source organism: Charadrius vociferus (assembly GCF_000708025.1). Taxonomy (NCBI): domain Eukaryota; kingdom Metazoa; phylum Chordata; class Aves; order Charadriiformes; family Charadriidae; genus Charadrius; species Charadrius vociferus. Next base: position 679,678 of record NW_009646934.1, on the reverse strand, counting down.
AGTAGAAGATAGATGTGAGACAAGCAGATTTTCTTCAGGAGCCAAACAAGATTACAAAATGAGCCCTAGAAGCACGTTGCATTTTGCATCAATAAGCTGAGCTAGGTGATACTTCGTCCACTGCTTGGAAGTACCTTCACTCAGGCAGGTTGCCCCTTCATTAACTACTAGAATGTTAGAAGTGTTGCTACAGAAGCAATAAAGATTAATTCTGGCAAAACAAGATCCCATATATTCCAAGTCTTTTGTGAAGCGCGTTCAATATAGCTGCTACAGGAACTAGTTGTACAGAAACAAACTGTATTTCAGAGCTTTACTCTGGGTTTGGGGATTATTTTTACTTTTTTTTGCACATTTTGCTTTTTCTTTGCATAGCCATGGCAGTTAGGCAGAGGCTGTAAGAGAGACATACAGCACGCACATTCGGGTACAAAGTGTTCGCAGTGACCCAGAAGAGCACCCCCGCTTTAATCTGAGTATAAGAGATTCAGACTCCTATATCTCATCAGCTACTCTTCAAAAAGATGAACGACCCACTTACCTGAATACTGAATTAATTTCTATACACCCTCATATTTCATTTAGATTTCTGTGACTTATCTGTGTGTAGGGCTTTGCTGTTTTAGGCAGCAATGCCCACTTTTGTTTATGCCGAGGAGAGTGTGTGAGACTTCAGCACCGTTAAACTCCAGCAGCACAGCTCAGTTTAAAGCTGTCAAGCGTCAAGATATAAATATTTCCTCCTAGCTATTGCTGTTTATAAAGTGATCCAGCTCTTTAAAAAGTCAAGCTATACCGTATACTCATGTGGCTTCCTGCAACAGTTAATTCCAAAGGCTGCTTAAACATGTATGATATTTTTCCTTTGACATGCTTTAAATGTATTTGTCATTAATCTTGACCCTTTGACTGTTCCCCGAGGGACAATGAAGTGATCAGACAGCTGTGCCCCTCATAACTTTTAATACTTTAATTAAATCCCCTTTGGACCTTTTTCCCTTCTCTATTCTTTCTTTAGTCAGCCACCAAGAAAAACGACCACAATTTTAACATCTAAACACTGGAAACTATGAACATATAACAATGCAGAAATAATTTCTTATTTTTCAATTTACTTAATTATTTTTAAATTTAATTTCTGGAATGAATGAATGAGAGTTCTATTTTCTTCTGAAAATTCTTTTTGAAGTCACAGTGGTTTGGCCTCATGTGTATAACCATAAACAGAACTGTACAGCTTTGGACAGATACTTTCAAGAGAGAGTTCAAGTTCTGCTCTTCCATAGTTTAACAAGACAATAGTCTTTATAAAACTTTTACCCACAGAAATAGTTGATCCGTCCTGAGAATGATCAATCTCGTTTAAAGGTAACAGCCTTGGCTTACAGATAAAACAAACCCTATCATTTTACTATCCTATTCTCGTGTTTTGCATCCAAGTTTTGGTATTTGGTATTTACTGGCATGTATAGGAATTGCCGAAAATGTCAGTGAATTGGCAAATTGTAAATATCACTGACATTAAAAAAACCAAGAAATTATTTTCCACTGCCTCAAACTTTCCATTAATACGCTGTCAAAAGCGAGTATCACTTTTGATTCTCTAACTTTTCTTGGAGGGATTAAAGAAATCAACCAGGAATAAAAACCCTGCTAAATTACTTTGCAGTATTTTGCACAGTGCAAGTGGGGCCACATTACTAGAGTTCAGTTTGGTTTTGACACCTTTTTTCCCCTGCTATCCTCTAAGGACTACGGGAACACTCCTAATTTCAATTAAATAATAGATTTGTGCTTTCTTTGTAAGGGAACAGGTAAATCTCAGCTCAGCAAAAGGTCGTTTTGGCTGTTTCTATTAAAAAGTAGCCCAGAAAAATGTAAGCTTTTAGCTACTTTGGTCTTTTGTTGCAAGCTGACAAACTGTTTACTTGGAAAACATCACAGGAACCGGGGTCAGTTTGTCACTTTGCATTACAATGGTGAGTACCTGCAGTTTCACAGCTTGGTGTGGAGAGGTGTTAGGTTTTACTTACTTTTTTTTTTTAAGCTCACTAGAACTTAGAAACCAAAGAGAAGCTCAGCCATGGCTCAAAGGGAGCCAGCTCGAACAAAACCCCTGCAAACACAAATTGAATTTGTGGCTACCTCCCACCCACCCAGGGTAAAAAAACAAACAAACAAACAACTATTTTGCAGTATCCAGAAGAAGCAGGAGAACTTCTAAACACACAGACTATGATATTGTGATTGCTGTCTTCCTTGGACTGAGGCTCTCCCAGTTTTCCCATTCTGCAAACCATTCTGCTCTCTTCTGCTCCACGCAGGACCCCGGAGGTTTTCACCCATCACCTGTGAGTTATGTGACCGTGAGACACCTTATTTCTCTGCAATGCTTATACAAAGGAAACTAAATTACTGTGAATAAGTCCCTCCATTCAGAAGCGGCACCCAAGACATGCTAACACAGCAAAGCTTTTACATCCATCTGGGAGCTCGGACACCTCTGAACGCACAACAGTTATTGCATAGACATCCCTAAGCCTTCAGCACAGCCAGGAAACAATCATATTTTTAGACCTAGACATCCCAAGCCCGGCTGAGCCCTGCAGATAAATTATCAAGGAAGGTCATTAACTTCTGCACACCAGAAAGACAGCCACAGGTTTTTTTCTCATTCAACATACATTAAATTAAACCTGCCAGTAAAGATGCCTCTAGGGGTAGTTCTGGTGCGGAGTCAGGACAGCTAATAAACAGTTACCATAAGCTCAATTCCTTTTACCTTTGGGGTGTGAGGGGCCATGCCCTGCGATAGGGAAGATCCGCCGCCTCCCACAGCAGCTGAAGGAGGACCTCTAGGCTCCACCACAGAAATGTTTCAATGAAGCAGCAGTGGATGGAGCAGATTTAGACTAACATGGCAGAGAGGAAAAGGGTGTCCGAGATAAAAGTGGCTTATAAAATAACTTGGAATGTCAGCACATGATTATGTTGTTTTCCCCTCAATCATTAGTTAGTCTGCTGTGTTGCAAAACACCCTGAAGCTTGAGAAACTGCTAATGGGCAACAGCTTTTGGAATGTCATAAATGCTAAGTTTTACTGGACTGGAAAGACAACTTATTGTACAGTCAGAATTCAGATGGGGAAATATTTGGACACTTGCAGCTTGTAATAAAATGAGAGAAAGTGGATTAGTAAGTTTTGTAACTCATTAAAAGGGAAGAGCTAGAAAAGAAAGATTTGTGGGAAATGTGCACTCACGACACTGACAGCACCTTGGACTGGGTTCTTTCGTGCCCCTTCTCAAAGTTATTTACACCTGGTCAAAAATAACACCATTAACTGCCTACGCCCCATCAAGAACAGCCTCACGAGACATTTTGCAGATGAGAGAATCTGACAGATGATAGTACCGAACCTTGAAGACACGAACTGTGAATGCCTGAGGTAATGGGCTTTGCTTTATGGTCTGAAGGTGTGAGAGAAGCCGCCGTGTCTCTCAAGACCACAGCATCTTCAAAACGTCCAGCATGCAGCTGCTGTGCGCACAGTGCTGAGCCCAAACCCAGATGACTGTGGGCCTACGTGGCTTTTGGCTGAAGCAAAGAGTAGGATGAGCTTGTATCTGCCTTCAATAAATCATGTTGACTTGCCCCAAGACTAATCATAATGGAATGAAAAAGCCTTTTACTTTAATAAAGCAGAGGGCGATTCCAAAGGTAAATTAGGAAGAGGTATATTATAAAGAATAAAAATTCCTTTCAAAGGTATTGGAAGACACTGAAAGGCTATAAAATACCTCGTTGGCAGCCTCTATGCCTAGCATCAGCTTTCTGTTCTTTGTTCTAAGAGAGCTAAGTTCACACTCCTCAAGAGATAGACACGCAGTAATGAGGGCTGTTACTTACATCAAAGTTGACCTGTTAGATAAACAGATTTGTTTAATGATTACATTTGCCTGTGCCAAATGAAAACACATAAAAGTGCAAGATTCAACAGCTTTGTATATATTTTTTTGCTTGAGCTGCACAATGGAAATTGTTTGTACTCTTGGCCAAAACAGTAAGGCTCCCCCAACTTTGAATTTGGCAGGGACAGAGCTTAGTCCAAATCACTCTCCAGTGATTGCTGGAAAAGAAATGCCAACAATTTGTTTTTACGCATACAAGATGTGTCATGTACAGTACAGAGTGATCCTAAACAATTTTAACTAACCATCTGAGGGCTCTGCATTAAGATTGGAAATTCTCAAAAGCCACTGGAACTGGGTCTTCCCTGCCGGAGCGCAGTTGAGGAGTGGTTTGTGTATGGTATGTAGCAGCTCTGCAGAGGACGAGCCACCACCAGTCGAGGTTGATGGAAGGATTATCATAGACTTCAGTGAATGTTGGGTCAGGGCTCAGATACAGCCTGATTACAACCTCTTAATTAGGTCTTGCCCATGACATCTGCAAACTTTGCAGTAAGTCATATTATTCAATAGCAGCATCATTAGGTAAAGACGCTTGTAACAGTTCTGTCATTAAGGCAGATCTGAAAAGCTTTAGCAGAAATTAGTTGGAATTGACAACGTTCATTTTTCCAATAATATGAGCAGTTAAATAACCAAGCTAGACTGATAATTTTCTGTACTGTATCCGTAAAAACATCAGCTTTTCATTTTCTGATGTTTGATTTTTTTATTCTGACACTGTGACAGTTTACATATTTATTTGCTTAGTCATTTGCCTTTGTGATTCTCAGAAATGTAGGTATTGATTTTTACGCATTTTCTTTTTTATACAAACATCGCTTGTTACAGCCTACTTAACACGACTTTTCATGACTATAATGCTTGTTTTTGCATGCATGAAACTAATCAAAATTATAATAGGACAAACGTTTGTCAGATGTTGAACCCTGTCTTACTAAATGTGTTTGTCAAAGTGGCAAGTACGTTTCTGCAAGCACAACCGCCACCTGATAATTACAACATAAAAAGCTCTTTCCCCCTATGGAAAACTAAGCAACTTTTTATATGCTGTAAGTGCACAGTTGCAGGCTAAATATTGTATTTGGTTTTATTTTACCAACAGACAGCTTAGCTCCATAACTTACTGAGCCTTGTAAAGCACTGTATTAGTAACTGTTGATGTGCTTAAGTCTAAAATAGTTTATAGGTGGTATTTTTTTTCTGACAATGCTGACTAAAGTTACCATTTGGTATACTGGAAATTCCTAAATAGCACCAACAACAGTGCACTAATAATAACCTGAGTGACTGCAAGAGACTTGAGCAATGACCCTTCTCCAGCCTGTTGCAGGGAAGGAACCCTATTGGACAGGAGTTAGGATGGTTGGTTGGGATCTTCAGATTTATTTGCTCATCTTTATAATTTCCGGTAATTTTTTTTTTTTTTTTGATTTCCCAAAATATTTAGGACTGATTTTGGAGACGACGCCTAACATTTAAACCATGCAAACCTCATATAAGAAGAGCCAAATGCTTTATCGGTTGTGACCAGAAGCGAGGGAGGGCAGCATGGCCAAAACTCTTTTGTACATCCTTCATAGAGACGGAAGCCTTCTGCAGTTGCATGTTTCTTGCCTTGGTTATGCTTAGCAAGGAGAAAAACCTCCCCATGACACAAAGCCAAAGTGTTCAAATAACTCCAGAAACTGGCAACGTTATCGCTGTACCTTTACCTCTGTGCCAATTACTGCACCGGGGCTTGCTCGCCTGACTTGGATGCTGTGTCCATTTACAGAGCATCTCATGATGCTCCCACTTAGAACAGCACAAAACCTGAATATTTTTCCATGCTAGATCTAATTGTGAAATGATGCAATCTTCCTATTTTTATACCTGGAACAAATTACCTTTGTCTCATACCACACACTTCTAGTAGGAAAAGAATGAACATTGAGTTCCTTACATTGATTAAGGCTCTGGGCAAAACCGGTTGTTTTACATATTTTTTTGACAGAACAGTATGACCATGGTAGTATAAATACAAGATTCTCATTAATACAGGTCTTAAAACCCAAAAGTTTTCTAAAACCTGGTATAAGTCTAAATAATGGAGATACAGATGAGATTCTGATAACTTCTGGAGGATCCCGAAATGTCTGCAGACAATAAGAGTAATATATGTAATTAAGACAAAGCTATAAATTATTCTTACAAAGGATTATTTTCTTTGAGTTAGAACCACATGTGAAATAACGTGGAATCATTTTGGTCATTTTTACATTTACTTTGAAATGCATTATAAAATCCAAACTAAAGAACAGAATCAACCACTCCAATTTCCGTGTTTTATTTTAGCCAGAATCTTACATTTCAGTAAGATTTTAGCAAGCAGGTGAAATTACCATCTTCTGAAAAATTACTACTGTTTCAAAGGTTGTGATGAATACAGATGTATCTCTTTTCTATTTTTACTTGTGATAATTCGCCAGGGACCTCTCCCTAAGCTTACTCCAGGACCTGGAGCCCGAGCAGCTACCCTTGCCCTGAAGGACAGGACACTTTTGCTTCGCCAGCTGCATGAAGGCAACGGTTATGCTGAGGTACCACAGCACCGTTCCTCCTCCCTGTTACAGTTCCCCTCTCCCTACAGCTGAGAATGACAGAGACATCTGGAGGGACAGATGGACCAAAGCAGTGAATTCTCAATGACCCAAACTGTCATCCATCCTTTCAGTTAGCTAACGGCAAAGGGATCTCTGTTGTGTTCACAATCAAAAATAAGGTGTTATATGGGTTACAGTAACAGTAGGGTGGAAAGTAAGACCTGCCTAACCTTTCCCCATGCGTATATTTATTTTACAGCCTTGTTTTTCCACAGTTGCCATTGGGTGTAGCACCACAGCTGTCCTTGCTCGCTGGCAGTGTATTTTTATTCACTTATCTCCAACCTAGCAGTTATTTTTTTCCATCAGTGCTTAGTTTCCAATTCCCTCACCCTGACGCCCTGCAAAGAAGAGAGGGTCCTCTTTTCACCTCTGAACTTGGTCCTTTCAGCAGCTTTATCAGGGATGCACTGACTTGTGCGGTTTGATCTGTGGTTTTGGACAATCCATTTAGCCTCTCTCAATGGGTTTCTTGTTCTCTAAAACATGCCATGATCTCTCTGCTGGTGCGAGACTTCGCCATTGACCTGTTCTCTCTTAATTTTCCCTGTGATCTGGAAAATGCCATGCTTTCCCAGTTATTGGTAGAAGCTTCAGTTTCACTTGGTTTTAATGCAAAGCATATTTTCTTTTCAGCTTGTTGCTGGGTCATTAATCTGGATTCATTCACACAAAAATTATACAATCCCTAAACTATAATCCAACCAATTGAGAGGTTTTGAAGGAGTCAAAAGACTCAGGTTCCTCTTTCTACCACAGAGCAGACTTTATGACCTTGACCATTTGTTTTCATTGCTTAAACTTCCCACTTGTAAATCAGACATCTCTCTGCGCTGCAGCACTAAACGGATAAACACGGTGAACATCAGAAGTGTTCAGAGAAGCTCATATATCATGGAATTGAACATTTGATCTGTAAGGAGAATAAAATTGAAGAAAGAAGAATAGTCTTGGTGAAAAAAAAATCACCTCTCAAGCATAGAGCTTTCTGATCAGCGGACAAGTGAACTGCTGGAGCAGCTGAGAGGACCAGCAGAGGAAATAATGAGCCAGAGCAGATGTGGATCCCAACACCTCATGGCCAAGGGGCTTTCCTGGTCACTCACACAACTCAACAGCAACCTCTCTCACAGGGAACTGGTGGCCACTCAACCAAAAGGTCCTGAACCAGCAAACTTGGATCAATGGGGAAAATAACCATTTTATTGATCTTGGCGAAAGAAACAAAAGTCAGAGGGAGGAGTTTGGAGGTGGCACCCACAAACCCATCTTGTAAATCTGGTCAGACTTTGAGCTGGTGCATTCTGTAAATAGTTCTCTTAATAGAGCACGAGCTTCGTTTTACAACCACCCTTTACAAGCACGCTTCCATCCTCTTATTCTACACGTGATACGTGAAACAGATTTAGGTACCTAATAGTAGGCACACAGATAAAAATTTTTGGCCTTGGGTTTTAAAAGCAGAGATGGGGGAAGAGTCCCAAAAGCAGATCCAGAGCATCTTAACAAAGGGATGGGTACGCATATGCCTGGAAAGCACCTGTTAGTGGAGATTAGCAAATAAATCTTTGAGGAGTGGAATAGATGAATAATTCCCCTACCAATGACACAGACAATACTGGAAAGAGAAAATGGCACCCATAAAAATAATTTGTAAATATACAATCCTGGACCTTCAGACTGGAAAGCTTATTTTTAAGCAGCTATTTTTATGTGTTGTATGTTTCCACTTAACATTACAGCCCTAATCATTTGCAGCTTCGTAAAAGGGTTGAAGCCCACTTGTACCCACCCCTATTTCCATAGACAGCCCACTGGTGAGCGTTATCTTTCTGGCTGAGCAACTGCTTGACTTGTTCACACAAAAATAAGCTCCATACACTCAAATGCACTTTTCTTTGCTTCTCTGCCTTCACTTCATGACAGTAAGTGCTCTCACATTACACTGCTACTTCTCAGCATGCACATTTAGAAAATATGTGAAAACATTAAAAAAGCAACCAGCACAGCTTGCCCTTGCTACAATGGGGAAATCATGTTTAAGACTATTTGTTTTCCAGCTGGATGTACCTTCCCAAGCATGGTTCTGAGTCAGAGACATCAATTTCAACATAACTTTTGTATATATCTAATAGTTGCTCTGCGACAGATCATAAAAATACCTGTGTATGAACTTGGAGCAGCTCCCATTTTTATTAATTCAGACATAACTGAGATTCTCAAATTTTCCTATTCAACTCACGGTTAGGGTAAGAAGAGAAACTTGAGTAAAGAGATGTTCCCCAGGAGTTTTTCAATCAGCAGAGAAGACCCGCTGCTGCAAATGGGTACCTGCAGTTTATCAGGAAAGGATATTACTGAAAATGCATTTTCCAACTGTTGCTGCTCATTGCCCTCGCTCTACTCTGTCCTCAACATCTTCAGCCACTCACTTAGCACGCAGCGTCCAGGACACAAGTTACCCTTCCACATCTATACAATCCTGGTTGTCTTTCAGCCTCTGCATGGAGCCCTGCAGTGGAACTTTCCGTTTCCCCCATGGAACAGCTGAATACTGCTCTGCACCAGAGCAGTGCAAAACAGTTAAAGCCTACGTACATCTCAGTATAGACCTTTCCTAAGCTTCTCCAGCTGGCATTGCTTAGGTTTATTGGAGGCTGATAGGTTATGCTGCTTCTAGGAACTTAAAACTGCTGTAGCATGAGCATTAATCAGCTGGTTTAAAGTGGAAAATTCACATAGGTTAAGAGACACAAGAGTCTTAAAAACAATAAAAATCATATATTTAGAAGTGGCACAATCTGGGACTTATTGTGTTAGGTGGCATCTCCAGAAATATGAGTGGTGTCATCCAGTGTCTGTGCCATATATGAAGATGGTAAAAATGCTACAGACCAGAAATCACATGGGCAAGAGCTCATGTCAGTGAGGACTGAAATATTTTAACACTTAGTCTAAATAGAGTATTGGCCGGAGCGTCCCCCTTGCTAACCTTCCACTCAAAGTCTTTCTTATGTTGCAATAAGAGTTCCTAATAATCCAGCCTAATTACAAATCCATTTTTGCTTATCCTTGCCCTTTCCCAAAAGGGCAGAAGAGAGCTGCAGCAGAGCTGGCTCAAGGCTGCCACGCAGCAGCAAGGTTGAATTTTGTCACTCCAAGAACAAGAGGCAACTGCTGGGCTGCAGCTGCTTGGAGGGAGGTAAGAGACGCGTGAAGAACCAGGATGGATCCCAGATATGGTGTTCTCCTGTTACTGCTGCTGAGCAGGAGAAGAAACCCTGATCCTCCACCACCAGCTTGGATCACCGAAGCACTGGTGAGGACTTTACTGCATTAAACTGCCTACCTTACCATCAATGTGGTCTTCACACAGTTCTGGGTCCTGGTGGACAAGCAGATCAATATGAGTGAACAGGGTGCTGCTGTGGCAAAGCAAGCCAACAGGACACTGGGTTGCATCAGCAAAGGCATCACCAGCAGGGAGAAAGAAGTCATTATCCCACTCCACTCAGTGCTTGTCAGGTCACACCTGGAATACTGTGTTCAGTTTTGGTCCCTGCTATACAAAAAAGATGTGGACAGGCTGGAGAGGGTCCAGAGAAGGGCCACCAAGATAAGCAAAGGACCGGGAAGCCTGCTGTTTGAGGAAAGGCTGAGAGAATGGGGTTTGTTCAGCCTTGAGAAAAGAAGGCTCAGGGGAGACCTTATCGCCACGTTGCAGTATTTCAAGGGTGGCTACAAAGAAGATGGAGACTCCCTTTTTACAAAGAGTCACATGGAAAAGATGAGGGGCGATGGGTACAAGTTACTTCTGGGGAGATTCTGATTGGACAGAAGAGGAAAATTTTTCCCAATGAGAACAAACAGCCACTGGAATAATCTCCCCTGGGAAGTGGTGGATTCCCCAACGTTGGACACCTAAGATTCAGCTGGACAGTGTGCTGGGCTATCTTGTGTAAACCATGCTTTTGCCAAGAGAGGTTGGACCAGGTGATCCTTGAGGTCTCTTCCAGCCTGGTGTCTTGAAGTGACAAACAAAACTTCAGGCTCTCAACCTCTCTTTTGCACTTTGCCACCTGCAAGGTGGGGTGAAGTGAGCTGAGAACAAACATATCTCCAGATTACTTTTCAAATGGTGGCTACTGTTCTTCCCTTGTCGGTTTTCCATCAACTGTTCCAGAATTTATTTCCAAAAATACAGAGTGAGCTCTGAAGGGTAGCCAGTATCTTTGAGCAGCTAGCATGTCCGCTTCCCCAGCCAACTCCTCTCTATTAGAAAACAGAAAATCATCTTGTAACTGATAGCAACAGTGGGTGTAACCTACTCTCTGTGGGGAAAGCTGAATTAGTGCTTTTCATTCCTTCTAATCCCCCTGAGCTCTAACACCCCTCATGGAGACTCTAGCAAGGTCGAAAGACTTGAACACGATACTAAGCTGGTGAGCCAGGTGGCTGGCAATATTCCTTTCATCCAACCCTATTTTTGCTTACCTGCCATTTTAAGGCCATTCATAAATATAGATCAGAGGGTTCATAAGCAATAGGATATGGAACACCTTGCAGAAAGATTCTAGCAACAAAAAAGTTCTCCCTTTTTTCTGAACTTTTCCATTCTCTAGTAAGTATTCTCTTTTATATGTGGAAAAAGCCAAAGCCCAGAGACCAATTCTTACCACACACAAAATATTTTATACTCCACATACAGAGGTTACATTTTACAAAGTACGGGATATGAATCCGAGATGCACACTAGAGCCAGCACTGACAGCTCTTCCAGTTAGTGAGCAATGGTCCTGCAGGAGATGTTCAATGAATATAAGCCAGAGTTTCTCTGCTCTGTGCTCAACGTGAATCTCTTGGTGGATCATGTGCTCAGCCTGTACTTTTAATAGGGATAGTTCCTCTGGAGAAGCAGCATTCATTACACATTCACTCTGCAGCTTGTCTCAGAACAACCTAGTTGCATGCCTACATCCAAAAAAAAGCCCCCTTTCAAGAAGAGATCGTTTTTCTTAGAGTCGAGCACAGTTAAGGTGCAGAAAGCTGCAGAAGTGCACATAAGATGGTCTTCAAAACAGATGTGAGCTAAGTTCATCCTCCCATTGAAACTTGTGGCACAAGAAAAAATAGAATTGCACAGAAAAATGCTATATACACAAGAGCTATTTTGTGAGCAAGTGAAAAATGATTGTTACAATATTTTATCCTAAATTATCAGTTACTGACAGCTTTGGTGAAATTAGTTGATTTTTTTTTTTGCATTTTTGAATCTGATGTCTTAGCAGACTCCTTTATAAAAAAATTAAAAGTCAAACCAAAATATGAAGAATTATCTTTCCAATAAAGTTTTGTGCAAGACACTTCTTTTTTCAGGTCTCAAAATTCCAGTAAAGGAGGTCACAGACAAGGGCATACATAGAAAAATAGTCCTTGGTTAGCTGTAATCTTTGGTATTTCAATGATATTTTCTAGAACATTCATCTATCTCCCTGGCATGAGTGGGGCTGAGCTAGCCCCCAAGCACTTTTGAAAATCCCACCTGTAATGATTAATTATTCACAGCATTGCATGCAAACCCCTATGGCTCTGACAATTCGTTGTAATAAATTAGGCACTGATTGGATTTTTCCTTGCATATATGCAACTTAATGTTATTTAAGACATGACTACCCAGCAGCATCGCATGCTTTCATAGAAACTGAAAACGTGAATTTGGGATCCAGTGCACTCACAGGCATGTCCACATTGGGCCAGGTCCTTCTCACGACTCTCTAACAAAGTTGCTGAGGGTTGCAGAGATTGTTTTGGCCCTGCTTATTCTTATGTATTCTTATACATATATTCTTAAGTATTCTTATACTCCATGGTGACATGCAAAGTGCTAAGGCAGACTACTCTGCATGCAGATGGGATAGGGGTTTGTGTTCCTGAACAATACCCACTTCAAAGCCACAAGAGGACAGAATTTTCTTTTTTTTTTTTTTTTTAAATATCTGTTCATTCTCTGTGCTGTTACTTTCTCAAAGAACATTCTAAGAAAGCAAGAGACCTACAGCTAATACAAAATTAAAGCATTTCTGTTGAGCATCCACTCAAACTCCCGGTCAACCTACAGACACTGGATGAGTGCATAGCTCAAAACCCAGCGATGATCAAGTACGCTTCAGCTAGGCAAGAGCACTGAGACTGCCGCCCTAATCCTGAAAGCAGAGAAGTGGCCAAGAATCAGGTTGGAATATTTTAATTTTTTTTTTAAGAAAACATAAATAGACTTGATTCAGTTAACTGATGCATTCACCAGATGTAATCCCTAACCAATGGATTATGCACAGTGTTCAATGCATAATTCCGATCTGCTCTTTATTTATAAGAGAATAAAAAGGATCAGGTCTATTTTTAACTTCCTGGAAAGTTTAAAAATAAAGAACAGCTTTCAATAATGCATTAAACAGCAGGTTTCAGCCTTTCTAAAGTGAGCCTGTGTGTATCAAAAAGGTGAAGTCCTGCGGCTCCTCTACCCACACCACAAGTAGGTGAATTAAGAACAGCATGTAAGGAACAAATGAAGATTGATGTATATATGTTGATAAATACAGGTGCACTACACATGCATGATTAGATTTAGGGAATGGCAGGGAGTCTTAAAGGGGCCTGGAGCTTATTCCCACTTCTCTGAAGAAGCATTAGGCAGAAGGAACAGAAGTACACATGGGCATTTCACTCGTGATGGAAACACATGCACACCCTGGATGTGGATCTTTAACATCTCCCTCGGCCAGCTCTGCATCTTTAAGAATTTGAATACCTCAAGAGGGAATGGGCACAAACTTGAGCACAGGCAGTTCCATCTCCACCTGAGGAGGGCCTTCTCTGCTGTGAGGGCGGCAGAGCAGTGGCACAGGCTGCCCAGAGAGGTGGGGGAGTCTCCCCCTCTGGAGCCATCCCAAACCCGCCTGGACGCCGTCCTGTGCCACTGCTGGAGGTGCCCCTGCTCTGGTGGGGGTGGCACTGGGGGAGCTCCAGAGGGACCTTCCACCCCGCCCCAGTCTGGGATTCTGTGTGATTCTGGGATTCTGTGAAGTCTCACTTTAAGAGATCTTCCATCATTTTTTCCCCCCTCCCGATGCATATTTTCCCAGTACATTTGTGCCTTGTACCTTTCACTATTTAAAATTCAATTCAAGTTTTCAGCCAGACTAGGCTGGGTTTACATTAGTACATTCCACAGCAAGCCCTGGGTGCTGGGGAGAAGGTGACCGGTGGTCACAGCACCGGCATTTTTGGAAAGCTCCCACCTGGTTTCACTGAAATAAGGAGCACCGGGGGCTGCGACAGAGCCATTCCCATCTGTCCCCAACACCACAGCCTCTGTAACCACCTTGTCACACTGAGCAGCTAAGGCATGGGCACCCCAATATTTTGGGGGGACAGTGTCCTGCAGAAGGAAGATGTGGGGAACAGCCTTGGTGGGAGAGATGTTAACATCACAAGCCACCATTGGTAGACCAACCAGGGTCAGGAGTAAAAGCCATCACTTGTGGTTTCATTTCAGGGGCATACCAACCAATTCCTTCCTTCTTCAGAGAAACACTGACAAGGGATACAAAACACTTTGAAAAAAATTGCATTTGTTAAGTTTCAGCTCAGATAAAACCTCAGGTTACGGGTAGCCCATAAAACTAAAATTCAGCCTGGGCCCTAAAATCATATCAGATCCTGTTAAGTTTTCTCCCTTTCCATTTATTTATTTCTCCACACTTAGGAAACATTTTCCTTTAGGCCAAGAAAAGGAGATACTAATAATGAAGCAACTAATTTCACAGCACTGAAGTGAAGGACAGAAACGATATCCTGGCCCGCTCGGAGCAAGAGAAGACAACGCCTAAGAAGCATCATCTGCACTTGGTTTGAAAGATGGGCTTTCTATAAACCAAATTAATATGCATTTTTGTCCAGAAACTCTGGAAGAACTCTTTTGTAGAAGTAATTATTTTAAGTTACGTATTAGGTGACACACAATGATTGGGTTTTTTTTAATATTTTCTATATGTATAGCTCTATGCCCATATACAAAACATTACCCACCTGCCGAGTTTATAAAGCGTACTGGTTTGCATGACTTGATGACCATTACAGCAGCTGGCAATTTGAAACCAAACCCAACCGATACTGCAGCGCTGCAACACCAGCACAGGCACCAAGGGGGAGAAATCCATTCCCATCACACTGGCAGAAAAAGTGGACTTTTATAAGAGCAAGATCAGTCCGTAACCTGACAGCTCACTCTCAGCCACGGGCTGCATTAAGACTAATATTCAAATTATCCAGCGATGCTGCAGTGGACTTGCTGGAGTGCTAACTGCTGCCAGCGCAGGGTGCTGACAGGCTCCCTTGGCAAATTTGGCTCACTGCATTACAGCTCAACTAAAGAAGGACAATACTGACTAAAAAGATGAGTAATTCAGTTTTAAATCCCTCAGGTAGCTGTCATATCCATCCTTCCCTATACCCAAGGATGGGAAATACTATGCTATACAAATACTATAGCAAATTTAGCTGCCAAAAGCTAGTAACAGTCCGGCTTTTCTTGGCACTCTTTATCTGCCCTGGCTTCCATTTCCCCATATATTTTAAGCACCAGCTTCTGTGCATATTGGTACCTTATGCTTAGGCAGTTGCGCACTGTAAATATAGAAGACTTTAACCTAGGGCTCAATCCAGATCTTCCTCCCCCCCCAAGTATTTTTAAGGAGAAAAGGTCAGAGTATTCCAGTGAACTGACGCACTCTGTCTAATTTATACAGCAAGAAGCTTAAAATTGTGCGTCATTTGACCATTTTCCATTTGTTCATGCTGAGATTAAGAGATGGGCTTATTGTTGAGCTTATAGTTGAAATTACAACTAAGAGGGAAAAAAAGGGTTATAGGAGATCAGTAGCTGCAGCTGGGCTTTGATTTATTGCTGCCCAGTCATGGCAATATAAATTAGAAAACTTGAAAAAAGCAGCTCATAGGGATTGAGAGAAGCTGAGTAATTAACCATTTTTTAAGGTAAAGGTTTCCAAATAAAACTGGGGAGCCAGGACTTGCTGTGAGCAGTAACAGCTTGTTTAATTGCCAAAAAGCATCTGTGACAACGGAGTGGTATGCAGCTGCAATCGCAAGGGAGAAAAACCCAGCGTCAACATCAGAAATCATTTGTAAAGCTGAGGAGTCAGCACATTTTATCCTACTTCATCACTGCACTGTACCTCTCGGGTCAGACAGATGGCAAGCTTTATGCACCCACCAGAAGACGGCTCTTCCCTTAGATACCCCTCGAGCATTTCTTCCAATGTATGGGATGTTTTAACTGCATGAATAAGTTCAGGACCAAAAATAATCTCAATGAGTATTCTTGAGTTTTGCAGCAGTGCAGACAAGTCCAATAAAATAACCCAAGCTGGTCAATGAATGGGTGTTTGTTCCCAGCCAGTTATTCAAGTAGGTTATTGTGAGTGTGCACACATTTGCACAAAGTGGACATCAAACCCTGAGCAGATTAAGCTCACATATTTCAGCTGAAGTTAGTGGAGCCGTGGAAATTTCTACAAGCCAAACTGCAGAGAAAGAGTTTAGAAGACCTTTTCCTTCTAGTAGCATGGATCACTAAAGTTCTTCAGGTTTTAGTAAAATAGGAAATTAATGAGAACGCTTGCAATTCTCCAATTTCTTTTCATAGCCTTTTAATTTGTATACGATGCGAATCCCAAATTGATTAATATTTACATGATAGCGGTAAGAAGGGTAGCAGATTTGCTGACATTTTCCTGGAAGAACTGTTGCTATCTATAGCATTTTCCATTTTTATCTGGGGTATTTTTATGGGACTGGAGACAGATGGATTTTCTGGTAAGGTGAAAATAAGAACATTGCCATTTAAATAATGTGTTTCCATGTGTGGCAAATCACCAATACCATAAGATTTTGCTCAGACTAAACGTATTTATTTTTCATCATTGAATAGCCTCCTTCACTGGTGGAAAAACAAGCAATTATCACCCTTTAACTTTGCAAACTTTTGTGAACACTCAAAAAGATGAAAACTGACAAAATTCTGGTGCCAAATGCTGCTCGAGCTGCTTGTGACAGCCAGTCTCTGTGCAGGGTAGGCATTTTGCTGTATAGAGAAAGATTTATTATGAAATATCCATTAGCAAACTTTTTTATAACTATGAAAAATATTTGATGTTTTCCAGAGCAGTGTCATTCTTGAGTTGAAGTACCAGAAAAATAGGAAAGTCTGGCCCCCAGAGGGACCAGAGCATCAACCTCAGAAACGTGCAGTCTAAAACAGGTCACCTAAGCAGGAGATTGCAAAATCCAAGCGTGCAAGATTCATGAGCCAAACTTGAAAAAGCAAATAAACTCAATATTGGTTCAAAATATGTTATGGAAGAACTTGTTTATTGTCCATAGTTACACCTCCTGCTGTTTGAGTTTCATGTTTTCTTGACCGTCCCATTTGCTCTGTGTCCCACACATGCTGCTGTCCCTTGTCTCTTGTTTTACAGGCAGATTGCAAGCACTTCAAGGACTCACCAGTATCAAGCCAGGGACTTTGATGGGCTATTTACACATCCATCTATTATTGAGCTCCACACATGACAGGTTCACATAGGTGATACAGGAATACAAAAGTTTTAGATCATACGTAAACCTACATGCAAGTTAAGTTTAAGTTGAGATTCAGACTTGAATCTTCAAGATACGGTCCCCAACATTATCAGAGTCTGGTTGTGCA
This sequence comes from Charadrius vociferus, assembly GCF_000708025.1. Taxonomy (NCBI): domain Eukaryota; kingdom Metazoa; phylum Chordata; class Aves; order Charadriiformes; family Charadriidae; genus Charadrius; species Charadrius vociferus. The sequence continues at coordinate 662,276 of NW_009646934.1, read as the reverse complement.
CATATGCTCATTTCAAAGGAATGGGATTTCATTCTCAAATCCAGTCCAGCAAAGGGCTTATAACACTTCTGGTTTCAGCACAGGCAACGGCTGCGATGGGGCTTTTCTTAAGCAAAGAGACATACAGGCTTTGTCTGCACAACTGAGGCAGTTTTCCTCCATGAGCTTTGCTTGGCACAGCTCATTTTCTACAAAACCCAAGCTCTGCCCATTCTTTGAGGCCCACACACTAAATCCGTGCGCACAACTAACTGATCTTCACCTGCTCTATTGGCACGCAGGTGTAGGATGCTCAACAACATTCACATGGATACAGTTTTCTTTGGATTACGTCTCACTAAAACCAGCCAAGATTCTGTGATGTTACTTTCTAATTAGAAATATCACTGCAGAAATAATGCTTAATCCTAGAGGTCCTCCACATTTGCAGCAAAGTATCTTACAGTCTTCCAACCTCCAGGGTATTAAGAGGTGTTGTAAGATATGGAAGTAATTTTATCCAATTTTGAAGTGACAATCTGAGGCAGAGACAAATTACTACTGTCTAGCTCTAGCACAGCATTTTTCTACTGGAGACCTCAAAGTGCTGACAGAATAAAAAATTCAATCCAGGTCTCTCCAGCCCAGTTTAGCATCCTCAGCGTCAGACCACCTGGATTCCAGCTCCTGCTCTAAAAGGGGGGTGCAAGTGGGACTTCTCCTGGTACTCATGCTCGGAGCAAGTTTCATTTCTACTCAAGATGCACAGGTAAGAAAAGGAAGCGACACAAAAGCATGATGCGGCAGCTCATTAATTATCCAGACAGATAAAGCCTGTATCTGTGTAAAGTTGTCTTTTCCAATGACAACTAGAAGAACCTAGCAGCATGTCTGTACTAATGATATTTATTTCTATTACGGGGCAAATTTATGAGCCTTCTGTCAGATAAGGAGTTTCAGAGCTTTACAGAAAGATGTATTTAGCCATGGATGCACTAAGGCAAAGCAGATAAAGTTTAATGTCTAAACCTATGAAGATTTAAATGTTATTATGACATGAAACACATTGTGCCAATTTTCCAACTCTAGCAAACATACTAAATGTCATTGTCTTTCTAAGAAGAAAGGATCTATTCTTGTTTCCTTTTTTATTGACTGAGGAAGATTAAGGGTAATCTCACTAAATCCTCAGTCACCCCACATGATACACATTTTTTGGACATTGCTGTGTCATTCAGAATATTATATTCAGTAACAGAAAACTCTTGCTTTATTCATCCCAGCTTCTTTTTGACCCTCCGTTCCTTTCAAAACACCCCCATGTCACACACTTCTGGTTTTGCCACCCAGTAAGACCAGATTAAATTTGGCACTGAACCCCAGGGTGGCCAGAGCCATCACATTTTTACTTTAAATCATTAGACACGTCCAGAAAGGACAGAGGCCAAAAGCAAGATATTTCCTTCCTGCTTTGGCTGCAGGATAGAAAGATAAATTAAGCTTGCCAAATTGGATTCATTTTCCTGCTCCCCTCTGCTCGCTCCCACCTCCCATTAGAAAAAAAAAAAAAATAAAAAAATTGAAAACTAAGTCCCCAAACATAACAGGTATGAAAAAAAAAAAAAGCACTAAAGAGAAATCCTTTCCAGCTCCATGGCAATGAAGTCTCATTTCTTCAGGAAATTTGACAAAGATAAAACTTGCTGGAAACACACGTATCAGATGGCAGCATCACTGACCATGGGGAATTCACTTACTGTATCGTGATCTGTCAAAAGGAGCTGGCAGAAGTGATTTTTGTGCCAAAGACTATTTTATTCCTGAAGTTACTGGGGACTAGTCAAAACCACAGCAGAATCCTGCTGAGAGGTTGGATTAATAATTACAAGGCAAAGTAAGGGAGGCCAATTCCTCTGATATAAAGTAGTCTTGCTGAAGCCACTCTCTATCCCAAGAACACCACATAACTACCTCTGGGATTTGGTACCCAGGAAAGAGCAAAAGATTCTTATTTCCCATAAAAGCTCATTAGCTGCTCCCTACAAGTCTGCTCTAAAGGCAGCGGAGCTTTTCTGTTGGCTCAGTTTGTCTTTGGATGAGCTTCCAAAAGCAGCAGTGACGTGGGATGCTGAAAACACAGCCTTTCATATCCCCAGAGGAACACACCCGCGGGCACAAAGGCACCTGCTCATTGAAGGATTTGGGGAAGCATCACCCCAGACTGGTCAGCTGCATTCATCCCACCAGTGATTTAAAACCTTGAGATCCTTGAGACAGTTTCTTAGGAGAACGCCAGGGCAGGTTTAGCCTCTGCTAGGGGCAAGAAGCAGCCCTCATCACAGAAGTCATGGGGAGGGCTGGAAACTCCAACCCGCACGCGCTGACTGTAGGCATCCCAGAGGAGACCGAAGCTCAGCAGTGAATCTCTTCTCCAAACACGACACTGGCCTGGGCAAGCACGCAGGGATCAGCCTCAGCCGCTCAATGGAACCATTCAGCACAAAAGGTTCCATTCAAAGGTAGAGGCTTTAACCTATCCATAATACAGCGCAACGATAACAATGGCAAAAAATTACAATGTCAGGGGAGAAATATCATGCCATGGCAGGTGGTATGAACTCCTTGGACGTGAAGTCATTGACTTTTACACCAGTTTTTCTTTGAAGGTAAGTCCTAGCATTTATTTTGAAGCTCAAAGCTCCACAAAACAAGCCTTCCCCATCACACCGCTCTAAAACTGACAACAAGAGAGGAATTCCGGAGAAAAAAAAAAAATAGCACCAAAGAGACTTTATCCTGGTGTTTTCGCACTTAAAGGTATTTAAGCCAAGCAATCTGTGAAATCTATCAGGGAACCCATTT
>NW_009646934.1:648584-659324 GCF_000708025.1 Charadrius vociferus | reverse complement strand
TTCCCTACAATTCTTTTTTTTTAATAAAAAAAAGCAATCAGATGTACAAACAGTCAGTAAGAAGAGCAAGATAGAGCAAGCACTTCAAAGCAGAAGGGCCAAATTCTGCCTTCATGCAGTTATATGAACACTGTCATTGATGGAAGTTTCACTAAAGTTTCTGAGCTTTGAATTTTTACTCAAGTGTCCAGAAGTCGCAGTCCTTATTTTAACAAGTGGGATGTTTATCTGAGTAATGATGGCACAATTTCTCATGGTTCTAATTAGAAAATAATTAGAACAAGAATCCTAATGCAATGGTAGTGCCATGGCTTGCTGCTTATTTCTGTTAATAGAAGCCTGGCACCAAATCAATATACTTTCCCATAACAAAAAAGACCCAGTACTACAGAGTCATTTCTAATAACTTCATTCAGCATCCTACAAAGTAAATTCTGATGATTTAATTGGAAGTGATGTTTTTAATAGGAGGCTGTTTTTGCAATTACCATTAAAACCAAATGTCCCTTTTGCTTTATCTAAGCTATGCCTTTCACTAATGGTGTTCTCTTGGATTACTGTCTTTTTATCAGTTGTGTTTTTGAGACTCATAGAACCCAATTTGATGTTCCCAGGTATTTCAAATGGAACACATCGTACATTGTTCAAAAGTAATATTATTAGAAATGTGGCTAGATACATTGTTGTGCAGTCTTTTTTTAGAGAATTGGAAGATTCAGATTCTCTGAATCTGACCTTATATTAAACAACTTTTAAAAGTCTAAGGACAAGAATCATTTAATGGAAAATATTGTTTGGATTCCAAACAGCCATCATTGGCTCAAAAAAATTCACCATTTTCCACCTTCTTCCACTCCTGCCTAAAACCAAAACCCAGCCACTGCTTCATGTGGCCCCTGCCATCCCCATGGCTGTTGAGAAAAAAAATCTCTGCAGGCGTAGGGTAACCGCCAGTTGTGTTGCGTCACAGCTAGTGGGGTGACTGAAGAGCCATCAGCTGTTAGAAGAGGCAGCCCCTCAGCTCACTGAAATCAGCAATAAACCCCCCTTACAACTTTTTATAATAGGCATTACCCTCAGCCTGGAGCAGGAACAAGCCTTATAACTACCTTCTGTCTGCAGATAGGCAGTGGAAGCTGCCAAACTATGAAAAGTCACTTTAATTTTTATGCTTATGTCAAAGTCCAAACTCTGTTTTCCTGGCACAGGGTGGTGGGCAAAAGTGATAGATTTCTCCTCTTACTGCATTTGAACCGCAGCACACTCTGTAAACGGGGAGCTTGTTCTCCCATTGCGATGGGAACTGAAACCACCGAGTAACGCAGGCATTGCCCTCCACAGGCATCAGGCAGGGACACCTCTTCCACGGCCTGCTTGTGCAGAAAGGAGAGAGTTAACTCCCAGAGATGTGCAAGTAGGAAAATTACCTCACATCTGTATTATATCCTGTACTGACAGGTGTTTTGTTGCTGTAACACTCCCTTAATTTATGATCCCCCTGGTACCGAAAGACTTATGTCCCTTTCTGATAAAGCTCTGAGCAGCTCCAGCAGTGTTTGCTCTTTATTTGAGCTGACAGTGGTCACGTCATTAGAAGCACTTGGGCCAATCCAGAATTTAAAGTCAAAGGGATGTCCTGCAAATACTCTCTCACATGTGGTCCTGCTCCAGGGGGACATCCAGTGCCTAAAGGGGCTCCAGGAGAGCTGGGGAGGGGCTTTTTACAGGGCATGGAGTGATAGGACGAGGGGGAATGGCTTCAGACTGGAAGAGGGGAGATTTAGATGAGATATGAGGAAGAAATGTTTCCCTGTGGGGGTGATGAGCCCCTGGGGCAGGTTGCCCCGAGAAGCTGTGGCTGCCCCATCCCTGGAGGTGTCCAAGGCCAGGTTGGACGGGGCTTGGAGCAACCTGGGCTGGGGGGAGGTGGCCCTGCCCAGGGCAGGGGGTGGCACTGGATGATCTTCAAGGTTCCTTCCGACCCAAACTGTTCTGTGATTCTATGATTCCACCAAATTCAAGGGCATCTACATGAACCGTTCCCCAGGTGAGCCAGGTTCACCGCATCAGGCCTGAGGTTTTCACTGTCGCACAAGAGCTGGGGCTCCATGGCTTTTTCACTATCTAGACTTTAAGTTCCAGTTTTCATTTCTCAACCAATACTAATATTTGCTTTCATAGACTAGTTTAACAACCAGTGCATCAAGCATCTCTTTGCCCAAGATCACATTCTGATGCCTGCAGCGGGTATTTTGGTTTGGCTCCTGTTAGAGGAAATCCATAACTAAAGAGCAAAAGAAAATCCTTTATGCTAAATGCATCTGAATTTGCTGCAGTTTCTGGCTTGGTAACACATTTTGCCTTTTGTTCAGAGAGAAAGCGTGCGTTGTTGGGGATTACTGTAAGAAGAGCAACAGAACTTGCATCTTACACCCGTGAGCTCCCACATCCGCCCTAACCATCTGTCACCTTGGCATTATTCTTCGCTTCTAAGCTCTTTGGGACAGTTACTGCCTTTTCGTTTGGTCAGCAAGACAACGACAGCTGCACCGCATTTCGGATCCCAAAGTGGAGGTAAATAATCAGTCACGCTCCTAATAAAAATAATCATAATTCCACCTATTGCAGAGGGCGGTACCATGACTCAGGCACAGCACACTTCTGCTGGGCTCCAGCTGCCTGCTAAGATACTGTACAGAGCCAGAACTGTTTGCCATTTAAGGATTAATGTAGAAAAATATGCCAAAGTTGGAATACTGTTCAGTACTTAACTGAAACATCAGCAAGAAAATTGCTTTAGGAGATACATGGCTGGATTCCTATTTATCTTTCTTTTTTATTAAAAATGCAACTAATAAAATAAAAGGCAGCTATAAGACTTCAAGCACAGTAGAGGCAGCTGAATGCAAGCGCTCTTGCCCAAACCAATGAGCCCTTTGGAAGAGAATCACATATGTCAGCAAAACCTAATTTGCCCGAGCACAAGTGAGAAAGCAATTTTTTTGCAGGCTGCAAGGAAAACAAACCAAGGAGAGTAAGATTTCTCAGAAGAGAAGGAAAAACAAACAAAAGAGGAGACAAAAAATGAGACTGAGAGGATAGAGGAAAAAGGTGACAACAGATAAGCTACTGAGAGTGAAAGAATTACAGTCCAGGGAAAACTTACGGGCTGTGATAAAGCTTTGTGTGCTGGAGTCAGAGTAAAATTTGGGAAGGGAAGAACAAAGGAAAAATGAAGACAGATAAATGCTTTGCATTTTGTTCTACCTCCCCTGCATGTTATTCACATGGATACCTTTTTTAAAGAGCTCACCAAGCGAGGTCCAGCCGTGCCCTGCTGTTCGGGCTCAGAAGGAGCAGGGCAAGAGCGCGATGCCAACTGCCTCATCCCGTCACCCGTTATCTAACCACTCGGCATCTGGGTCAGACGCTGTCATCTCGACATCGCCCCACTCCACCACCCCAGCCTGATTTCATCCCAGCTTAATAAATAGCCCAGATGTTTACAACACGTTACAGGACAGGGAACCACATGCCTAAAATTGGTGAGTGAGACTGTGGGGCTGGGTTTATCCTTATCCTGTGCCATTTCACTTCTTTCTGAGCCTTCTGAGCTGTGTCTAAATTCTAAAACCAAATGAAATTACAGTGCAACTCATTATAGGCTTGTGAGTTTAATTACTTGAGCCATCCCCTGCACTCTGGCAGCTTAGCAGCTGAGCCTCCTCTTATGGAGCCATCTTTGGGAACTCTCCAGTGAAGGATTGGTGGTGATCAGCATCATTAAACCAAGTTACATAAAGAGCAAATCACAAAAAATTGCTTTTCAAATTGCCTTGCTTCTGTAGATTCAGGAGGAAGAAAGGGGTATTTTATTTTGGTTTTATTTCTAAGGAAGACGAAAGCTAGGTAGCTGCACTGACCTGGCTGCAATCCCCTTAGAACTTCGTGCCTTCTGCACCCTTTAGTTCTGCTCATGCGTTTTGGATGAGGCAAGTGGCCAGAGCGTGTTGTGTAAAGGAAAGCCAGCCTCTCAGCACCCAAGCTCTAGACACGCAAAAGGCTTCTTTTCACACCCAAATTCGAGGCAGGAATGAGGCCGTCATATGAATTATCTGTGAAAGGAAGAAAAATCCACACACCTGATAGAAGGGAAAAAACACAAATTCAAAACTGCTGCCAGACCCCACCAGCAATCACGGCTTTGTAAGCAACCGGCTTAATTTCAGCAGGGGCAGGCATGCACCTGATCATCAGCATTCAAGCCTTTCTACCGTGCTGGCAAAACCACTGATAAGCACAGAATTAATCTGCAGGAACCTGGGAAGACATGCCATCTTTTTCCATATAAGGCCTTTGACGTGAACTATATCATTATGATAAAACCAGTTATCTCTGGCCATAAACCTCAATCCTTTAAAAAAAGTAGGTCTGCCTTGCAATGAATATAGCAAGCCTCAAGGCAAAAAGCACTGCCTCAGCCTCAGCCTGTTCCTAAACACTGCTCAGAGGTGGGTGCAACCGACAGGTGAATACACAGAAATGAAATGCTCATCCCAGAAAAGGATGGTTTCCTTAACTCCAAATTTCACTCCAGCTTTCCCTTATTCTTGCGCAGGGCAGGATGCTCTGAAGAGGAAATAATGGCATTCCCGAAGTTCATTACTCATTCCAGACCCATTCCTGAAGACTTTCAAATTAACAGGTGGAATATTTGCTACCCTTTAAAAAAAAAAAACTATCCCACTTTTTAACTAACGAGTGGTGGCTGGTATGATACTGCTACTGAGCCCAGTTTCTTTTTTGAATTCTCCATTATTTCAAAATCTTACAAACTACCATCTGTGGAGACACTCAGTGAGCATTTGGTGATGGGCAGCATGTATTGTTTTACCAAAGCAGTAATAGCAACAGTTCTAATACACATATTCAGTCACAGAGGAAAAAAAATCATACTCCAAACCAACTAAGAAACTATGTGAGAAGGAACACGCAGCCTCTCCAGGCAGAGCAGTGTGAGCTGCTTCCTATTTGGAGTCATTCTGACTGGTCAACAACAACCTAAGCCAGCAGATGCTTATTTTCCATTTTAACTTTTATGGTGTATTAGATTTAGTCACCTTGTCTGGCACCAGTTATGAAAGAAGCATTAAGAAAACATCTACAGAGGGGCAATTCCATTTTAACCTTCATAAACAACAACAAATATGACCAATGCCAGTTGGCTGGCCACAAGCCTGCTATTAAATTAATAATAATAAAACCCAGAAGAAATAGTTCTGGCAGCGCCTCAGATGTCCTGCTCGCATTTATATCCTGAGTTACTACAGCTCAGCACTGGACTGATGGTTGGCTGATTAAGGAAAATGTTATCATAAGACATAAAATTTACAGCTTAATTTCATCTTGAGGAAGGGAGAGAAAAGAGATCACCTGTAACAAGCTAATAAGAATCAAGGATGGTGGTAGAAAGTAAGAACAAGGTTGTAATTTAAACCCAGTATAAATTATCTGCTTTTTGCAAACCAGTTGTTAACCACTCAAAAAATGAAAGGTCGAGAATCACCGCCTTCAAATAGGTATTAGCCTCAGGAAAAAAGAAATGAAAATGACTAAAGGACCATTTCAAACATCCCAAATTGGGCTGCTTCATCTCACTCGTGTAACAAGTGGTGTTTTGGTTTCTCCATCCCAGAGCTATGGGGAAACTTGAATCTTAATAAACAAATAAAGAAAATGCAAGTTCAAAGCAGACATCAGGAAACACTCGACACAATCATAAATATTTTATTGAGGCAGAATTGCTGTTTCATTCAGGAAATTATTTGATACCATCAAGGGCTGAATAAGAGTTGGAAGTAGAAAAGGGACTGGGCAGGCCAAAAAATTACTCTAATTGTCAGAATCAGTTGACTTCATCCAGATCAGTGGCTGCGGCACAGAACTTTAAAAAAAATACTATTTTTATTTGCACATTTACTAATTCAACACTGAAAATGGATGTGAGTAAGCAATGAGAATATTGCCTGCCAGGTTGGTATGGGTTGTCAAAGCAGATTAGGGGACTTAAACAGCCTCTACGAATTTCGGTAGGAGACAGTTTGGGCTCCTTTGTTTTAACATTTTCCAGCTTTTACCTCAATATCACTGATAAATCAGTAATCATTATATCACTATTCTCCAATTCAATCATTCTGGACGTCTTGTTCATATATCTGCTACTCTGCTCATTTTCTTTACATCAGTTGGCATCGAAGATTTTTCTCATTTTTAGCTTTTGCCATGTCACCACCTGCAAAGTAACCTCAGTCTTTTGTGAGGGCTTTGGTAGAGCAAGCTCCGTCTTCTGCTTCTAGAAAGGTTTTTTCTGGCTGTTTTTGTTCTAACAGCCACTGCAGTATTTTTTTGCGTACGCTCCTGTAACAGCTGGGATGTCATAAGCAAAGTGATGCAAAATTGCAATGCACCAGTTACCACAGAACTGTTTCCTCGCAACAGTAGGCAAGAGCAGAGGGATGCGTTGGTTATTTTGCAGTCATTAGTAAGTTCTCCTGTATATTCCATGCTTCAGCATCCACATTTATTCTCATTTCACCCCCACCTGTGGACAAAGGAACTCTCAGTATGTGCATTTTGAGAATGGGGTTTTTTTAGCTGGTAAAAGTTTCTCGAGGGAAGACAGTGGCAGTGCTTCCCAGGCTGAGCCTGTCCCCTGGCCACAGCTTTAAGAAAATACAGGGGATGATAGTCCTCAGTACCCGAGTTATTCTTTACAAGTGAAATTCATGACCGACTCCACACCTTCCCAGCCTTGCAAATCCTCCAGCAAGAGATGAGAGCTTCTTGGCACGCAGTAGCCATCATCTTTCATTGCACAGGCTGAAGAAACTATTTTCAGGCTGAAAATGAGTCACAAACTGTTCCCCAGAAAATGCCTTTGCTTATCTTCCTGATCCCTTATCAAAGGTAAATATTTAAAAATACACTTACAATCATAGAATCACAGAATGGTTTAGGTTGGAAAGAACCTTGAAGACCATCGAGTTCCATCCCCCTGCCCTGGGCAGGGACACCTCCCACCAGCCCAGGTTGCCCAAGGCCACATCCAGCCTGGCCTTGAACACCTCCAGGGATGGGGCCTCAACAACCTCTCTGAGCAACATCTCCCTCTCCTGTCGACCCAGACCTGCCAAAAACTCCCTGGATGGCTTCTGCCATTCTGGCCAGCAGGCATCCCCCTGTGAGGGGCTGGGAGGCTGTGAGGAGCTCATAACTTATCTTCCAAAATAGAAGCATTTGTCCTCTGGAGGTGCCTCTCTAGACTCACCAGGACCTACAAAAGTGAAACAGCTTTTATCGACTAAAAATTAGTTATCTAGGCTGAATGGATTGTATCGTCATCTCCCCATTCAGGCCGTCCCAGGGGTGACACGATCACTCCGCAATGAAGGGACGTCCCCAAATGTGCCCGGCAGACCTGGCTGCCCCGTGCCAGGCACAGGGTCCGTCTCTCAGCCCCGTTCGGGCAGGAGGACACCCTGCACATCTGCGGGCTGCAGCCAGGCCGGGCTGGTGGTCACAGCACACGTCAGTTCTGCAATCTGCATTTACAATCAAACTCTTGCCTACAATGGGAAAAGGTTAAGAAAATAAACTAGTGAGGAATTTCCTGGTGCGTTTAATCCTTTACAGCACGAGATGATTAAGCTATCTATGCATGAAGAGGAACATTACCAACACTGACGGGGAAGATGGCCATTATCCCATGGTGCCTGACTGATCACAACTCCTTCCAGTAAATTAATTAAAAGCCGCTATTAAAAGAAAACACAGAAGCTTTCCCCATTGCGTTGTTTGCAGGAACAGTATTACACAGATAATGAATCACTACAGGGTGAACACGAATGCCTTCAGAGTTTCCATAGGGTTTCAGTGAGCAATTAGTCCTAGTATCAGTGCTGCTAAAACAAGGTGTTACTCAGTCCTTTAAAGTGACTATAATTATATACAACCAGCCTGGAACTGAAGACCCAAACACGTCCCAGGTGTCGCCCTCCTGAAGTTAAACAGTCCTATTTTCAAACACAAAGGTGTTAGCAGAGATGGAAGGTGAAATCCATGGGCTATATTTATTGTGGAATCATCTCTGCAAGTATCACATCGTGTGCTGGACAGTTTGTAACAGCACTTGCTCGGCAGGTTGCCTCCAGAGAGGTATTATATTTGATTAAAGGGAAAAAGCAGAAGAAATATACCCCATATTGCTACTAGCAGATTTTTACAAAGGCACACAGATATTATCTTTTTCTGAGCCTTTTCTGACAATTTCAGAAAATGTTGCTTCCATTCTGATCCTACAGGGAAAGGAAAAAGCTCTCATTGTTTTTATTTGAAGGGATTCTCTTAAAATTTGTGGTCAGCTTGTTACACTTTGAATCAGCCTTTTTCACCCTGCTTATTTCCTTAAAGTTGCAGAGCTGCCACCAGCTTAAGATCTGTGGTTTTCTGAGTCCTGTTACTGCAGGCTGCTGGTGTGACAAATCGCTCATAAATTACCAAAAGATACAAAAAATATTCCAGGTGGATAAAGTGCAGGGGAACAGGAATTATTCCCATATATGCACTCATGCTTGTGAGCGTGCCGACATGTGCCTGCGTATATCGTCACACAAGCTACTCGTAATGGCAATTAAATTCTCCTCAATTAAGGCTGTCGTTGCATAGAAAGCCCCCGCCCCCGGAAAGAGGCCGCGGGTGGTTTTTGGTAGCATCGGGGCAGTACTTCCCAGGGCGAGAGAAGGCCGGACAGCGCGCACAGCTGGTGCCCTGGCAGGGAGTCAGAGGCATCAAGGGATGTTCTGGGAAACACTCAAGAAAGCAGCACAAGGTTAATAAGTGGCTCCTATTTAGATTTCCCCCGCTCGGAAGGGTTTTGCTGCCAACTGCTGCTTCTTACATCACAGCACAGATTTTTTTTTCCCCCTCCTACTGACATTCATAGTATCATTATGATTCCCCAAGTGGACATTTTCAGATGCAATTTATTATATTCTCTTTAACTCTACAGAGTTATGGAGAGCCTTGGGACATCCCCTGCCATGCGGCATTCCAGTAACTGCTGCGGGGATGGATGACTGTAAAAGACGGTTATAAGATGAAGCAGGAAGGAGTGTGATGTGAACTTATCGCCTGTTGTGTCAGCCTTAGGTGCAGCGCTCCTTCCACTTTTACATCCGGCACTAGGCAGAAAGACAAAATGTTTACAAATATTTTCCAAAATGTTTACAGAAATTTGGGAGGAAGACTGTTTTGCCACCAACGCAAGGTGGCCCCAGCAGATTGAGCTGTGCCAAGGGTTACTCACAGCTGAACACGGGGGTAGGAAAGAGCTTTCCATCCTCAGCCATCATTTCCAAATCCATTTTCTATGACAAGGCTGGAATAGGAACAGGCAGGATTTCGCAGACCACAGGACAGTACCCTGGGCCACTGGCTGACCACCTTTTTTTTTTTTTTTTTCTTAGACAAAACACTTGGGAAGCTTAAATGGGTGGAGTCCTCTTCCTTCAGCATAAAACACTAAGTCTACCTCTTGATTTCTATGACTTTTAAGCTCATATTAAGATAATGGACAAAGAACAAATGAGATTCTATAAATTACTGTTATTTAGAGCAATCAAGCAGCTGGAGGGACCGAGACTTTCATCTGCTTCTTGCATTATAGTTAAAAGGAAAAGCTACAACAGCATTCCACTGGAGAGCCTCACCTACCGGTAACTGCCGTGCAATCCAAGAAAGTGAACGCAGTGGGCGAGAACGCCGCACACAGTAATAACACAGAGTCGGTTTCCTAATCCTGAAGCCACAGCTTCCACTTTCACACTCCACTTCATACAGGCTCACACAGAAAAAGCCAAAGTAACAACGTGGCAGTAAACGATGGAGCTTCCTGCCAAATCAAGCCCAGGAAGCGCAGGAATCCCAGCCATCACGAATCTACACCCCTCCGGATTTCCAGCACAAAACAGAGGCAGTAAATTCGCTCTTCATGACAAACAAACAGCAGCCCTGCTGAAGCTTGCCCGGGAAAGGCAAATAACCCCGCTAACGGAAAGGCACCAGGAAAACATCTGTGTGACCGACTGACATTATCTCCAAATTAATTATTTCAGCCTAGAACCGGGTAAGTTACAAGAAAAAAGATTTGGCCTTGATCAAAGCTATTAACATGTTCAGGTAAAACCCGACAAAGAATTTTGGCCAACACAAAGTCATAGAAAAGCCCAACTCGAAAGGCACCTTAAACGATGATTTAGTCCACCCTATCACGGGAAAGGCAGCCTAGATGAGAACAAAAGCAATACGCTTTCAGAAAAAAAATGCTATTTAGCTATTTTATAATGGAGACTTTCAGATTTTCATTCAGGAAAAAAGTGAAAAGACAACCAAACCCATGACATAACTAAACCAAAGGGCGATACAAAAACCTCCAACCAGAAGCAGAGGCTTGAAGTGAGTTGTCATCAGAACAGTTCATCCAGCCCTTTGCCGGGCTCTGGAGATACCTTTGAGATAAAAGACCTTCTCTTAACCCCCTGCTGCTTTTAGCAACCTGTTTGGGAGCTGTTATTGCGCCAGTGCTCGGTGCTGCGCTCCCGCAGCTGGGCTGACAGCAGCGTCGCGGAGAAAGGCTGTGCGTAAGCCGCAACTGAGCATAACTTGGCTCATCTTCTCCAAACC
>NW_009646934.1:603380-648538 GCF_000708025.1 Charadrius vociferus | reverse complement strand
GCCCCTACACTGTTTTTATTTTAAAAAAAAATATACTTCAGGAGAGAGGTACATAGATGCCAATTATTCACATCGTGTGATTCACAGGGGATTTACCTAGAAAGCTTCCACTTTGCTCCTGCACATACCCGATTGCATAGGTTTGGTTTTTATCAAGCACCCTTTCTGTATTTTTTCAAAAGGAAGAGGAAAAAAAATCTGTCTTTGGAATTATGGAAAGAAACAGTGTGACCAGAAATTATCAGTAACTAAGTGCCATCAAACAAGCAGCTTGTGAGCTTGCTTAAATTGATGCAGTTATCCGACCAGCCAAGCCTTTTTTTTTTTTTTAATGTAAAACCCTCTTCCATAAAAATGGGGATTCTCACTTAAAAAGAATGATTCTATTATATATTTCATAGAAAACAGTAGTCCTGAACAGCCTCTTCTGTACCAATTCCTATTAAAAAAAAATTAAAAATCAAAGGGAGTATGACATGAAGTGCACACCCAGTAATCAGGTTTGACTGGGGAAGGAAAGCTTTGAATTACATTACAAAATGTTCCACTCATCACATGTTCCAAGTACAGCCTCTAAATGGGCAGAGTGAAAGCGTAGCTCAGGCATGGAGGCTTTACCCACCTTCCCGAATTGCTCACCTGAGGAATAGTTCCTACCTCTCACAAGACCTCACAAACACCTCCGCTGCACCTACACGAGCTGGAGCAGTGGCAAAGTCATGCTGACCCCAAGGAACTAGTGAAAACAGCTGCCTGCCCAAAACAGCCTTCCGTTATAGGAGATGCTTCACCTGGAATTTCAAGTCACTGAAATGCACGCAAATGCAAGAAACCCGTTCCTATTTCACTTCTACCGTCTTCCAGGTAGAACTAGAATAAAGATAAAAAAGCAGGGAGAAAAGTCTGTAGATAGGAGACGTCAGAAATAGAGATGGAAGAGGGAAATGGAAATGTTCTGCTCCTTCTCTTTCCCAGGGAGAAGTGAAAGCGGTGAGCGCAGCCCGGGCTCCGGCAGAGCGGGGCCTGGACCAGCCAAGGACCTCTGCTGGCTGAGGATGCAGAGCTGCGGCCGCCTGCCAAGTTATCACCCTGCGCCGGCTCGGGAAAACAGCACAAGCCCCAGCAAAAAACACTGTGAAAAGTGTCGCTGCAAACAAGCCCTTTAAATTAACACTCCTGGCGAGCCAGAGATCCATAGGAAATTTAAATCACTGATAAAGGATTATGCCCTTGGCCTGGCAGTAGCTGACCGATGTGCAACATCTGTTTACTGACATCCAGGACTTCCAGCTTTTTTGATACGCTGGAACTTCCCATCTTCCTTTCTATTAAATCCTAGCCATAAAAAGGAATTTCCCTCCATGTTAGCCAATTCTGAGAAATAAAAGCCCGAATAAAAGTTCCCGTTCATTAACAAGCCCTGCTCTTCCAATGAAGACCAATTCAAAATGATTTACAATGAAAAACAGGAAATAAAAATCTGCTTTGTGATTACACCTCCTTCTTAAAATACAGCACAAAGCACCGAGGGCTACGGAAGGCTTTTCGACTGACTTTGCCTTCTGACAGGCTATTATTTAATGACAGTATGCATTAGAAATATGCCGGTGCTCTGGGATTTTTCAAGCAGACAAAGCCTTTTGAAAACTGCCCTTAAATCATGTGTGGTGGACAGATCCTGGACTTGCTGGTGAATAATTATATCTGGGTAACACCCACAGAACGGGGCCAAACACTGACAGTGGCCAAGGCAAGCCAGAAAGTTGCCAGTCCAGGACTAACTCACATCCTCAAGAGCAGGAGGAGAAAGTAGAACAAGCTATAGAAAGCAGCAGTGACTGAGCTGCTCTGCTCAGGTTTTATCACAACAGCAACGCAATAATCTATGGCAGCATCTGCTCCGGCAATACCAAGAACCTACAAAGGTCAGGTACCATCAGACTTGCAGCGCAGAGATGTACGAGGCACTTCGAAGTCTAAAAAAGCCTCAATGACTCCAAGTGAAACATGAGCACAGGGAAACAGAGACACAGCCGAGGCCATGGAGCGCGGCAGCAGACAAGCCAGAGAAGAATTGCATCTCCACATTTCTTAGTTTCTTATGCAGTGTCTAAGCACAGGATCATTCCCCTACCTAGTGAGGTGCCTCCAACATCATCTCTTTGCATGGGAAAAGCTGTATTATTTTAAGGATCAGTTTCAGTTATGTTGCTAAACAGCCCATTTATTTGTTGCTACGCTACAGGGCAAATATTTTTGCCATTTGGTTTGTTTAATCACAAACAAAAAGCTATGGGGAAGTAATTCCCTGTTCTGATTTACTACAGGGAAAACCTAGCCTTGAAACGAGAGCAGCTTGGCTTCATGGGCAATTCCTAGAAGTTAAGCACGGAATATTCTGCCTGGTGCCAAGCTTCAGGATTACCTTCAGGCAATACGCATAGATCAGGGAGGTGATGAAAATTCAGCAGAAGCCCTTCCCATCCTAGGCACCAAATGAGACATTTTCTCAACCGCCTTCTACCTGGAAAGAAGGCGGCAGCGATGAGCAGCGGCTGCACCAGCACGACGGTGTCCACTCTGGTGCTTCAGCACTTCGCTGTGCTTCCACCGCCCCGTGTCACAGCCAGATGCCCAACGATGACAGCCCTGACAAATCAACAGCATTCCCCATTCCTGTCACCAGCTGTGCAAAGCGCTGCCCTCCCCACCTTCCGGACCGAACCAGTTTTATTTAATGAGATTATCGCTATTCAGCGGGTCAGGCACGAGCGGGTGCTGCGCTGGGTGGGAGAGGGGTCACTCGCGTTGCTCCCAACTTGATTTCAAGCCAAGGCTTGGCTGACTTTATTCCTTTTGTGGGTGAAGTACTGTGCCCTGTACCGCATACACAGCACTGCCACTTCTGAAGAGTGTTTTGCAGACAGGATCTCATCCACAACCGAGCGCTTTCGGTATATGACATCAGAGCACATTAAACTTGCTGTTAGTTCAATAGAAAATTCATTGGGCTTTTCATTTTGATGCCAGAGCGAAGAGGAGAAAAAGGCTTTTATGACTTTATGAACTCTGATGTTTCATGGAAAAAGAGTTCAACTCACCCTGAAGTGCTTAAGTACTGAGATCTTGAGTTATAAGTTAACATAAAATGTTTCCAGGAAATATGACCAAATTTAGCCCGGCAAAAAAGGGCTGTCAAGGCAATTCTCTAGCTCAGATCCCACTTAATATTTGAAATTGTGTTGCACTGACCCAAAGGCACAGTAAGGAATTTGACCCACAATATTGTCCCTGATAAATGCTCAGTAATTGTTACTTTCGTTAGAAAATCAGACACATGGACAATAGTTATTAAAAATAATTAACGATCCCCAACAATTTGGGGATGAAAGAAGAAAATTAAGTGGTTTTCAAGAAGTCATTACTCAAGAAATTAAGTGCTAATTTTTTCCCAAAGCATCACAATAAATAGATATGATAAAGCTGATAGAACTAAATAGCCATAGAAACACTATACCTTATCACATCATCACACTTACATTTAATTAAAAAGCAGAATATGCAACTTCTATAGAGTTTTTCTTACTTTAGCTAAACCCTGATGTCACCAGAATGTTCTTTCATCTTCTGCATAATCCCTTCATGTGGCCGTGTTCTTCATCAGCCAGTGAAAGACACCGAGAAAAACCTCTTTCACTTGTTTTATGTATTTGCATGTCTGCAAATTACGTACAAGTATTTTTATAAAACAAAGCTATAACTTGGAAGGAGCAGGACCAGGAAGAGCTTTCCAAAGCACATATGCCAAAGTTTGCTCAAGTAATATTTGCTTGGTAATAGCCATGGAATTTATATTCCGAAAAGCACATTAGAATATTTAATTTCATCTTCTGTGTACCAGAAGACTGAATTTCAATTAGTCATCCACAGTACCAAATAATATACTTGGGTTTGACTAAGCCTAAGCTAGTGTTTAGCTGATACACATCCCCCTCTTGGGGTATGAGTTTCTCAGCCTTTGAGTATCTTCACTGCCCTTGGCAATTTCTTCCAGAATATAATCAATAAATGGCATTAAAAATGTGCCCAGTCTCTAATTTCAATTTGTCAGGCTTCAACTTCCAATGAAATACTATGTATTCTTTGGCAGATCAAAAAGATCTTTAAGTACCAAAATTCTCTCTGAAAGGGAAAGTGACTACATTTAAATCACCACTCAATCCTTTTCATAAGCTAAACAGAAAACGTCAAAGCATTTTGTCCCATCTCCAGATAATTTCTGTGTCTTACACTCTCAATTTTAAACACATTATCCAACTATAATAAAAATGGAAAGAGTAACAATAAACTGCTGCCTGCTCAATCCCTCACTACCTCCCGACAGTGCTGTGCAGAGTTGCAGTAGCTGTGGGAAAATAAGCAGATTCGGTTTACACAGCAACACCAGAACAAGGGCAGGAGCATTGCATGGGGTGGCGTGTAGCTCTCTAAAGGGGAAATAGCACACGCTGGATGAGAGCATGAGTTAATTTAAAGTCGTAATGTACGTGGTGAGAAGACGGCGGCACTGGGCAGTGCTCTCTGCCCGCTCCATCTCTGCCCGCATTATTCTTTTACTGTCTTTCACAGTCTCTGCAGATTATAAAATGAAAGGGCAACTTGATTGACGGGCTATTAAAAATCCCTGCAGCCCTCCAATCCGATTTGGATCATTCTCTACCCGTCAAGCTCCTGGAAAGTTACTCCGGGTATAACCTCCGGAATTTACCCTTTGCAGGTGACCCCGGTCCCCGGGATCGCAGCTGGGCACCAGCTCCTGGCACGGTTGGGGGAAGCTCCTGGGCATCTGTTTGGCAGCATCGATCCTTTTCCTACTGTAACAAATTCACGCAACTCCATTTTCTACCCGTTGCTGTGAGCACACAAGTGCTGTTCTGACATACTAAAAAACACAGACCTTTTTTTTTCCTTCCCCTCCTCGGGAAAAAGAAAAAGCGAAACTAAAGTGTTCTCCCTCTTTTCGCCCTACTCAGCACTGAGAGGCTCGTCCCTACGCGTGCTGCAGCAGCTACATGAGTGCTGTACTTGTTCTAAAGTTTTCCCATAGATTCAGTTATTTTGGTTCTGGACTAACCCTTTTGTGGCAGTAAATCTGACAACAGAAGATCACCACTGGTGCCAGCCAAGTGACCTCTGGTAAGAGACATTTCTCTTGTGTTTTAGAGTTTGCAGGCTCCTTCCAAAAAAAGGAAAGAGACCAAAGTTTAAGACTTCTTAAAAAATGCCGTACAATTATCCATGCAGAAAATCTGTTTATTCCCTTCCTATCTTTCCAGTGTAGCCTTACAGCATCACTATAGGCTCTGAGTCAATAAAGGCTGATAAAACCCTGGGCCAAATCTCACCCTCTTTATTCATTTGAGTAAACTCCGAACAAGTGTTTTCAAATGAAGGAGCAAGATTTTTAAGATGCTGCCCGCCCCATAAATCAGAGGAGCTATCAGATGCTGCTAAAGCTGCCCTTAAGCACTGTCAGCAGTGAAGTTCTGCAGGATAGATTTCTCTTAGTTTGTCCTCCCTTTCACAACCTTTTTTTTTTCCATTTCTGCTCTACACCATTTGATTTATTCAAGACCCACAGGGAAAAAAAAAAATAAAAATCAGGGTATTTGAAACTAAGCTCAGTGAGAGACAGCGATGTCAGAACAAGTCATTAGCTTAGATCTTGAATCCAGAGTGCAGTGAGTTACGTTGACTCGCAAAGATGCTGTACAACCTATAGTGATAAAAAGACAGACTTCAACTGTGTGAAGGGGTGGGTAGCGGAAATCTTCACAGCTCGGGCTCAGCAGCTGGGCTGGGCTCATCCCATGGACTGCAGCATGAATAAATAGCTTTGCAAATGTCATATTGCCCCCAGCACAGAACAAAGCTTATAGCCCGTGTGCTTGGACAGTACAGACCTGCTCACCCTAAACACCATAAAAATCCAGCCTTGTTTTGCTGCACTCCAGACTACTGAGATCAAAATAAACAGCATCAATTGGTCCGTACATTAAATATGTATATCTGTTCACCAGAAGGGAGTTATTTAAAATCTGATCTCAGCCAGAAAAAGCTGAGTCCTGAGTGGATTTTCAGCTCGATCTAAAGCCCTACAGTAGTTAACAAAATACGGTCTTGACTTACGCTCCTTGAGGGTGGTTGTACCCAGCAGCACCGCACAGCAGAGGCAAGGCCAGCGTGTGTGCAATAGCTTTGCTCAGCAAGGACCACGTTACTGCTCTGCCATGAAGGAGAGCGGCTATTCAGATATATAATTGGCAGAAATTTGTTTTAAAATATTGCTTCTTGGAGAAATCCAACAGGTTCTGAAGTTTTCTCAGGTCCAGGTGTTACTATGTCTCAGGTGGGGAGTTTCCAATTAGGAGATGCTAAGGGCACAGAATTAAACTTCAGTCCCCAGTGATTTCAGCCAGAGCTTTGGTAATCATACCCGGCACTGATGGAGTCCTATTGATGACATTGGCAGTTGGATGAAATCTTTTGGGAAGGCAGAACGTAAGATTAATATTTTTTCCACCCTTATGAAACACGAGCTTTATATACCTAGCCCTGCTGAGGCATCATAGCCCGAGCTATCTCAAATAATGACAGAATTCTGGGCAGCTTGCTAATGCAACTGTCTTCAATTTCACTTAGCAAACATTTAATTTGTCATCTGCTAATTAACTAAGTAACTGGCATATTTTCAGAGATGTGACAGCATGCAAAAGAGAGTTCTAGGCCCTTTCAGAGTGGTGTCTATTTTAAATCCAACTATGCGCAGTCTTTGGCTCAGAGAGTTAGAGAAATATCCCAACTCATCGTGTCCAAAATGAAATCTGTGATTGCAATGCGGACAAGCATTATCACTTATTTTTGCACAATAGCCAGGGATATTTTTTTTGATCAGAGTCAGTGTGCAGATTTCAAAAAACTTTCTCATTGTTATTTCTGTGCTCCTCTCAGCTTTGTCATGCACTTTGAGCTATCACTTTACATTGCTCCTTCAGTAAATACATTTCACATGTTTTCCATTAGAAGACTCAGCTGCGGACAAGTAGCTGAGCAATGAGTATCATTTCAGGGTAGGTTATTCATCACTGATCTGTCACAGAATGTCTGACTTTATTTACATGGATTTGTTAAGGGTGCATAACAAGTCTTAAAATATACAAGACGGTATATTTTAATTGGCAATTTTCACTCTGAAGAATCATTTCCTCTTGCATTCCTGATATTTTCTCATTTGAGTTCATCTTTATTTAACCAAACCTTAATTCATGCAACAAACACATTTTTTTCTTCAACTTGCAGTAGTTTTTAGCCATTTTGCCCCGATCCATTTCAGTCAGCAGG
Organism: Charadrius vociferus; assembly: GCF_000708025.1. Lineage (NCBI taxonomy): Eukaryota > Metazoa > Chordata > Aves > Charadriiformes > Charadriidae > Charadrius > Charadrius vociferus. The sequence goes on along the minus strand of NW_009646934.1, from coordinate 641,137 downwards.
CAGCAGCATACATTCCTGGCAGGACACTTGGTTCTGCCCTCCCAGTTAGCAGGAACACCTGGGAGTGAACTGGGAATGTATTGATTTTTCCACATAGCTGCTGGCTATGAATCCATATTCATAATATAACATGGAATCTCTGGCTTTTATCAAAATATGAAAGAAAAATGAAATTGAAGGAAAAATATATGCAAAAAAAATTAAATTAATGAACACTTTGTTCAGTCCCTTGGCACACAGCTATTGAAAGAAAAGAACATTTGTTATACACCAACTGGGTTTGCCAAACTCAGCCTTTGCTGCCTTTGTTATTCTTACAGCTATCTCTGCTTGGACAGGAACGTTCTCGTCATATTCCAGCCTGACCCTCAAGTGAAGTGGTACGGTCAGGAGCCTGTGGCGTTACAGCCTTCTGACATTTGTACAGCAGCTCCAGCAGAAGTTCTGAAAAATGCATTTTCACGTGGCCCCCGTCCAGTCCGAGACCAGACCTCAGATCAGCCACTCCTGGTGTTCAGGCTCTCTGCAGACCACGGACGCATCCTCCGGGTCTTCTTTCCCAGAGTAAGATGTGGCCTGAAAGCAGGGAGAGGGCAACCCAGCGGTACTCGGAACCAAAGAGCACAACAGGCTATGGAACCAGAGCTTTTCCGTAGTTCACTATATCCCCTCGTGTCCTAAGGAAGCATTCCCAGGAGGGGATTATAATATTAGCGAGAGTAGGAAACGATGTTGTCAAGCCTTTATCTTAGCAATGCTGCTTTTATGAGTCTCTGCAGCAACGTCCCTTCGCATACGAAGGATGGTTGTAGCCACCAAGCATGGCACTAACACGCGGGTTATTTTCACGACCTTAAGCAGCGGCTGCGTGCTCAAACAGTGCCTGGTGCCGTGAGGCTTTACGTCATCCTCACAACGCGATTGGCGAGCTCAGATGAAAGACGCTGTAAAGCTCAAAGCCTCCTTAAGCAGTGACAGAAAGGTCACCCTGCACTTTCTGCCAGACACCGCAGCCCACGGCACAGCCTGCCACGAGAACGCCTCAGAGGACCCGACTGCTTTTGAGGCAGAGTAAGGAGTGAATCTCCCATCGCACAGGTACACGGAGGACCCAGAGTAGCCCGTGACTAATTCTGACAGACAAAACAAATGCAACACATTCACATGTACTGTAAGTTAATGGCTGTGGCATTTTATAACCATCAGTTAATAGCTCTGCAGGCTATTATAATAATATAGCTTAAATACATTATAAAGAAAATTACTCATCAAGGAATGCCAACTCTTACCCACTCAGCTGTCTTCTGAAACTAATTTATTTTAAAAGGGTCAGCAAGTTTTGGCTTGGAGGGAACCAGCAGCATTTCAAGTTATTTGTGCCAGCCCTTCCCCCCGCCCCCCTCGCTAAATCCAGGACGAGGGGACTTCAAGAGACATCTCAGACAGCCCTAACACGCAGATTGAACTTGATTACAAACACACACAGCAACTATGAGTTACACACAAGCACCCTCAGCACTGCACAGTGGCTGCACCAAGCCAAAAAAAGCTGTCATCTCACCATTCCTTCTTCAGTGGTTCTTTAACATGACTGCCAGTACTGTGCGTTGATAATTACTGGAGGCTGAATAATGAGCACTACGTTGCAATTTTTTTTGCTCCAAAGAGTATGGAAAGACACATGCCCAGTTCACGTGAGTTGGGCTCGGGAGGGTCATCCTTGTAAGAGACAGCCAAAAAAAAGAAGGTATACAATACTGGCCTGAATACAACTGAATACTTGGCATATTAACTTCAATCGCTTTTTGATTAAGCTAGCAGGCCTGACGGCTGCAGAGAAACAACCCACTCACACTTCTGCTAACCCTCCTCCAGGAGGAGTCACTCTTGCAGAGACACAAGACAAAGAGGTGGAGGGGTCGGGGTCAGAGAGGCCGATCCGCAGTCACCAGCTGTTGCTGGAGGGCATCTTTAACCACGGTCAAGCTCCATTTGCCCATCAGACTTTTCTGCCAGCCAGTCTACCCCTTTCCTTCTCAAACACCACTGAACAGGGCTGCACCTTATCCACGCCAGCGCCAGACGAGAATCCCGGATCTCATTTGCACCTCTGTGAGCTACCGTGCTGCAGGCTATTATCAGCTGAACTCATCTTACTATTTTACCATAAGTAATGGACCTTAAAGTCTCTCCTGTTGGCCTTGCACATTGAGATAGAGCGGGACGAGCAAAGCCAGACTCAAATGAGGCTGTAGCTCAACCTCCTCCACAGCTGGAGAGTATCACTCTGGGCAGAGCTAACGACACAGCAGAGGGGAATCGCTTATATATTGGTTTTGAGAGGGTTTACTGGTTCATTAGCTGTTGAGTAGCAATAGCCTGCTCTTTCAGTTGCATTAAAGCAAGATAAATCCTCCTTACTCAGAACAACTTGTAATGCAGTTTAGACAGAGTTATTACTAACGAGGTCTTAGGTTCAGATCCAGATGTTTGAAGAAAGTAACCAGCTCTACAGTGCTGCTAATGCTGGAAAGGGCTCAGTGGAAGACTCCTTTCTTCCTTTGGACTAACAAAAGTTAGACTTTTAATTATGAAATAAAGTTAAGAAAATTATTTTTCTCCACATATATTCAAGGGCATGTCTGCAACATACTACTCTTGAAAGTCAATTCTCTCATAGTTTCTAGAAAGGGTTTTCACAATTAAAGTAATATTTGGAGGAAGAGTCACCACAGTCTACTTATTCTGTGACTAATTAGTTGCGGCACCATAGGCAAATATTTTAGAAGGTACCCATACCCACAGTTTTTTGAGAAATTCTCTTTACAGTTGACAGTCCAAGGCAAATGCTCCGGCTGCTTATACAGCTCCGCTTTAGAGAGGAATGGATAACAAAGCCTGTCACATTTTCAGAGAACTGTCTTTTCTAAGCATATTCTTAGCAGACAGTTAAATTTGATAAAAAACAACCTTTAGCTCCTGCCAGCGCTTCACATAGGCAGCAATGTCTCTACATAGAAAAAAGTTTCAGCGGATTTGCCTCACTCTGAGATAAGTCAGTGCTAAGCAAGATGGTCCTTTACACATATTGAAAGCAGAAATCCTGATTAATGTCACATTAACTTGATTTCTTTTAAGCTTTGGCAAAGTTAATTCTGTTTGAGCCTTGGGCATGAGACAGCATGAGTTGCGCTCCTATTGCAGTGCTATCTGTTGAGTAATTTTCAAGTAAGAGCCATGAGTCCTGCGCTGTAACACTAAGTTCATTCTTTCCATGAGTTTTAGACCTTCAAATTACATGGTAAAGGCCCAAGAACTTACAAAATCTGGTGCTGCAAGAAAATGTCTAGGATCTGCTAGTATTGGCACACTTGCTTACATGCACCAGCTAAAGCGCAGTCCCATATGTTTTGCATTCACTAAAACCATCTTTGGCTCACGATATTCCAGTGACTCCATCCTCATTGTGTCCACGCGTTTCAGGGATTTTACGGCAGGGGAAGAGGAGGCTACACTGAAAAAGGAAGGCAGTGTATACAAAATGTCAGTCATCCCGCCGTACTTTTCCATGCCGTTTCAGGGTACAAAGAAGTGACCCAATGGCATTTCTGGTTGGAAAGCCAGTCTGATGGAAACCAATGCGCTTTTGGCTAAGGGAATTGGCAGGCAGCAAACTGATGGTTTCAAGTGAATTGTAAACCAGATATCCCATTCATCACACCGGTGTGTTAGCAAAACATCAAGAACATGGTTAGAAGAGAAACACTCAGGGTTTGAGCCTCCAAAAAATATTCATATTTTATAATTACGTTTCATAAATACCAACGTGATCGCCAGTGTCTAAAGCTGAACATTCCTGCCTTCCAGATATTCAAGATGAGTACTTGGTGGTGGGAAATGATTTCAATTTCTAGACACAGCCATGTCCCAGCCGTACAGCCCGGCAGCTTTCCCAAGGCTAACTCCGCAAGCTCCCTTAGTCCCAGGCTGACCTCTTCTGACCTACTCAAGAAAATCATTTTAAACGGTTCCCTGTTTGCATTGCCTATTTATCAGGTGGAGAAATTTGATGCTAAGACACTATTTAATTTGAAAATGAAGTTGACATTTTCAATAAAACTTTGCAGATATATTAGATGCCAGTGTTAAGCTAAAAACCCTGCTTTAGTTTTACCCGAGAACAAAATGCTTTCTGAAGCTGATTGTGCTTAATATGAAAATGCTCAATGTGGTATTTTTTGGCAGAGTTTAACAGCACTGAACCCAGTAAAAATTGAGGAACTCTTCAACTGAGCTATCCCTTTTATAAATACAGAATACATACATCAGAAAAAAAATGACAGGTTTTATTGTATGTTTAAATTTTCCCGAACCCATTTTTGGAACAGTTTTCTCAGGATAACAGCTATCCTCATCAGCCTCCGGTGCTAACGGAGTGCACTGCCACAGCAAACAGCTCCGTTTTCTCTGTTCCTCCCTGTCATCCTTCCCATCCAAAGAGAATTCTTACTGGGCCTCCATATGACAAATTAGCACGCGTATTGAGACGGAGACAAACGACCGGAGGGGGAAGCGGTACACAGGGAAGGAGAGCTCAAAATGAACAGTCTGTGTCTAAACTTCTCAAATTTTCCCTTCCAGGAGAGGAAATCCTGCTGATTTCACATTTCCAGACCAGTTGTTGCAAACCAAAATGGATTAGGATTAGCTCCAACCCCAAGTTTTCAGAAACCTTTCCGTACCGGACCCACACCAACCCAGCAGAAGCATTTCACATCTACCATGACAGGGGCCGAAGAGTTTCTGGAGGATCAATTGTCCTGAGACAAGCACGAAGGCAACAGGACAGATCATCTACACAACTAATCCAGGCAGATAATGAGGTTACAAGTTTCCAACAGTTTTCTTAAAAATCTTTGCTATTTCCCTGCAGTTACCCTTTGGCAATTACTTTTGTGCCGCCCATCATTACCACTTTCCCTTTCTGAAACCCGTTTTCTCTGCAGCATCTCTTTGCTACGCTTGCAGCAGTAATTCCCAGTAGTGCAAATTGATACTAACCTGACATCTAGTTCTCATCAGCCTCTGAAGAGGCCATAAGTGTGTTGGGAATTGAAATAGTTGGCTACAAAAGAAGTCGGAACAGGACCTGAAAAATATTCAAATAATCTTCCAATGTTTTACAACCTTGATGCGCTTTGAACAGAGCCATAAAGTGATTGTAGGCAGTGAAATGTTGTCATTTAAAATAGAAATATTTTAATGAAAGCTAGCTATGTTCCCCACATTAAATGGATAAAAGCTTCCCTTTATCCTGCTGTAGAACCTCCTTCAGTGAAATCCCGCCCGTAACACTATACACTGCTAATCACCGACGAGCACCATGTACTCTCCACAGAGCATGAAGTGCTCTTTAAATACACCAGCAAGCTGTACAGGGTGTTCTCTTACACTGACCCAGAAAACGAATCTCATATTTAACACCTTTCCTTGAGCAAGCCTAGGATGAGCCTGTAAAGGGTTAAAGAAAAACAAACATATCTTTTGAACAGTAGCATTACATTATCTGCACATCAATAGCGAATGCTGCAAAATCAATAGTTCCGTATGCAAAATATCTCATGCAGTAACTTTGAGGGACAGCTGTAACTGAACACGCTGTAGAACTGATGGTGGCTGAAAGGGAGGAAAAGGAAAACAGAGGGAAAAGAAAAAAAAATTAAAAACCTTTCACTATTTCCAGAAAGCACAAAGAAAATGGACAGAATTAAGGAGAACTGTGAAACGCTGGCACAAAAACTAGTGTACATATTAATTGGACTTTGAAATATTTAGGGTGCGTTCTAGAAAGTGGTTTCAGCCCAGAGACAAATGAAGTCCCAGAGCTACCAATGGATATACTTTAAAAAGGGAGGAAAAGTAATGTTTTTTAACAATGCAGCTTCATTAATTTCTGAAAGAGTCTACCCAAACGTTTGTCTCCCACAGCAGGTGACAGACCTCCCCAGATCCAAGAGCCCTCACCTCCCGACCCATCACAGCCGTCCTGTGCCTGCGCAGAGCTCAGCGTGAACACGCAGTGCACTGACCAGCTCGGTCCATGAACCACCAGAACCACACTCCAAACAAGCCCTGAACTTCCACGCAGGGAGAAGAGCCCTAGACGGGGGCCCATGCCATCTGTGCTGTTTAAAAATAGACACCACCTCCATTGAAGTTTGACCTTGAATCTCTCTCTCCACACAGTGCGCTCTATATGGGTAATGATTTGAGGTAAACCAAACAAATCTGCAGAGAACAAGTCACGAGGTCTCTGTTGTGTCCCCATTTGTGTTTCCATCTACAACTGCTCACGTCCTCCTTTCCTTCTCAATTTCTTATGCAGACTACTGCTATAAAGCAGAAGCACTTTGCTTTTGTTCCAAGAGGACCTCCCATGGCTGAGAAGATCTCTCTATGTTCTGGAAGGAAAAGTAGTTTTGGAAAACTGGAAAAGTGCTGCTGGTAAAACTTCATTTGATCAAAATCATGTAAATAGCAGAAGGGTCTACGTATAAGGCTAATACCTTGTTATTTAGCTTGCCAATGCAACTTTTGGCTATTTGTGCTTTTGTTACCAATATCTCTGTTTTACTATCATGCAGTGAGTTACCACAGCGCACATCATCCTAACGCTCTGTTTTACTATCATGCAGTGAGTTACTACAGCGCACATCATCCTGTCAACATGCGCGTTTAGTCTGTATCATCCAGGTATCTGAAAGCAAACCATATATATATGTGTGTACATACATCACCAACACAGATTTATAAACGCTAGAGGGGAAATCCCATATGCCATCCCAATTATTAGTGGAAATGTATGGGTGAAGCTTAGATCTTTTGTTAACTGTAAGTTCCATTTACCTACACTGACTGCTCTGATTCAGCCAGACCTGAGGTTTACCCAGATTCTCCACACAATTACATCAAGCTCTTTGTACTCTCGAAGTGGAATTGTGATGAGTCATCCATGAGTCCATACACTCAAAGTGAATCTATTTTATGTGGAATGACTAAAATAAGGCCACGGAATAGCTGGAATCAAAACAAACCCTTCATTCTATAAATCCTTTATTCTATTATTTTTAGAAGAGAATACGTGTTTTTAATTTAATGAAAAGATGCTCTTGTTTTCCAAAGTGTTCTCTAGCCTTCACCTATGCTTGCTAAGGCTCTACTTCTACTGTTCATTAGATGCACTTATGGTCAGGATGGAATATCATGGCCAAAGGACATTGCAGTAATTGTCAATAGTTTCATTATTATAGACAAGCTAACAGGACCCTTCAAAGAGTTTTGTGCGTCACTGGTCATTCTCCAGATTGTCAAGGGAGCGATTCTCCAGATTCCATCTCTGAAGAGACAATATGTCCGTCAGCAAAACCTGACCCTTCCAAACCCAGGGAAAATAGCCTTTAACACAATCCTTTCACCGTCTACCACACCAGCTGCACAATCTGCACAAAACTTATGAAGACTGCAAACTTCTGATGACAAAGTTCCACACAGTACCTCTCTATACATCAGTCTATTACTTCCTTGTGCATCTATGAAAGCCCAGGAGTTTGGCACATGGATGAGCTGAGAATAGACTACTCATCAACACCGGCGCTGTACAAATACAGTGGAATTCTACAAAGTGGAACCCCCAAATCTGTTGCTTAACAAGGAGGTTTTTTAACCAGAAAAAGATTGCCAGCCTGTGTTATCCACAGCAGAACACTGCTCTGTTCTACATCATTAGCTTATATTCACTTATTTCCCTACCTCAAGTGTGCCAGTGGTGCCAGAAGCATTACTGCACAATTACTTCAAAATGTATATTCTCTTCACATAACCATTCATTTGTCATAGTTGTCATTGAGATGATAAACATTTTAAGACCACTCTGTAGGTCTCAGCTTTCTTTTGGGAATGACGTATTTGCTTATTGCATCAATCGGCAATACGTTCACACAGCAATGCATTACATTTTCTGTACCTAAAGAAAGATGCTGAGCTTTAGAGTTGGGTGTGTCAAATTGATGTGATGGGTTTCACACTACTGTGAAAGTAACTGAAGAAAATATTAGCAGCTGGTGTAGGCTCAGATTTTTGATTCTTAAAAGTTCTCACATACCCAAACCACTCTGAAAACAACATTTACGTTTATTAATTTGTTCTGAAATGAGAAATCGGTCACAGTTACAGCGGAGTTAAACTAGAGGACCAGACATAGCTGTTGGATGGTCCTGTGCATACGCTGCTACTTTAGATGCCCACAGAGAAAAGGCAAACCTCTGAGCTGGAGAAGCAGCTCTTGAATCTTTTTCCGTGCTGAGATGAGGTCTCCGCATGGTAGAGGATGAAATTCACTGCAGTAATTTTTATGCAAGTGGGAGAAAGCCAAATTGATGATCAGTCACATTAATTCAGCCTTTCTGCAAATTATATGAAGTGTTATTCATTCCTCAGCATTTTTATTTTATACCATTTTTCAAAAGGTATCCAGCTCTTACACAACTGGCCAAGACAGAAAATCACAGTGAGAACCAGTAGCGTTCCAGGAACATTAGGTTCTTATTGTCCTGGCACAGTCTATATAAATTCATAAAATGCCAAAACTTTCTAAAGCAAGTGGTTAAAAGTGGGAAAAGGTGAGGTTATTTGGACAGATTCATCGGGTTTGAAAATAACAGTAGAGAGCACCTCTAATAAGAGAGGACCCTCAAATCCCCAGATAGGGAAATGTGAAAGAGTGCTCCAGGTTCCTTTGCAGCCGATGCTGTAGAAGAAAGGCTGTAAAGACAGTCTGCACCTTGCTGTGCAATGCTTTTGTTTTCCAAAGACCTCCAATTTACTTTCAAACGTGATAGCTGCATATACCTACAGTCAGAGTCCATCCTGGAAAGCCTAATAACCTTTTATGTGGCGCTATTTTGTGATTTCATGTTTTTGACAGGGATTACATTAGTGCAGAAATCAGAAGCCTTATGTGTAAAGGAGATGAGTTATTTGTGCTATTTTTTTTTAATCTGCAGGAGACCTCTTGATCCGGTGTCACTACTGATTTCCTTCCCAGAACACGCCATCTATATTAACATCTCTGCATCTCTATCCTACACTGAACACGTACTCTTTTATAGAGAACGATGTGTAGTATAAACCTGACAGCTATAAACCCCACTTTGGTACAACCAAACAACCCTGACCCTTGAGTCTATTCTCGCTCAACCTCCTCCCTGTGCCCAGCTCTTGCCAACCACAAAGCAGTCTGAAAGAAATCAGTGCTTTGGTGCAAACATGCTAAAAAAAGCCCCTGCAAACTTGCTGTTGTCCCACTCATCCCGACTTATATCACAGGACGCCACGCAAGTGTTCAGCTGCCGCTTTTATTTTTAAGTGCAGCTTTCTGCCTTCAGAGCCAGGGATGGCACTGAGCCTCCAGGAAGCCTAAAGGGCACAGCCAAGGAGCTCATCCAGAGGCAAAAGGGAGGGCAGCTCACTTCAGGCTGTCCCACACCTCTGGTGGGCATCCATTCGCATCTGCAGGTGAGTCTGGTTGGGTCACTGCTCATCGCTGGAGTGGGAAGAGCTCAATGAGTGTGCTCTCAAACTCCCATCTGCAACTCACCTGCCATACCGGACCCTGGGAAATCACCCACTCTACCGCAGGAGGAGGAATGGATAGGAAAAAAAGTATTTGAAACGCCTTGTCTTATCTCTTACTGTTCGGCAATGATAACAAGAAACCCCAGAGAGGCACCAGCCACTGTGAAGAATTACATGATGTGAACAAGTCTGCCCTGTCCGAGGGGAGCACTGGCTAACACATTAGCATAGCTAATTGGATCCTGACCTTTAAATGAGATGTGAGCACTTGGCTACCTTCAAATTCCTCAGCCGCTGTCTGTCATTTGTTTTGCTTCACACAGTTCTGTTTATAAGCGAAAAAGCAAACAATGCGCTGACTTCCAATCTTGCGCATAACTGGCCAAGGGGATCCGAGTCCCTGGCAGGGTACAGCCAGGAAAGGTATGTTTTGTCATGTCACGTACACATATATACAAACCCATATATGTATTTTCATAAAAGTATAGGTCTTCTTATTGGAAAAAAAGATTCAAGAGAGCTGGGATCTGCATCGACTGCTGAAATTACGTTCACATGAGTTAAAGAGATAATCAAGTTGTTTACGAAAGTGCTGATCTTAAATGCTGTAATTCAAAATCTGTTAAAGATATTCTATGAAATTTTCAAAATTTGAGTCATTTACATTGCAACCAGAAGTATTTTGAACACGCCAATTGGTAACTACATGCTTAGCTTTCCAGCAGATGAAATGCCTCACCGGCAACGCTGTTACACACTGTCGCGCAGATCTGTGTACTCTGACAAACGCGTCTCAGGACATTTGCAAACGTGGAGTAACTGGATGAAGAAGAGGGTAAGTCTTCACACGTTGCAGTCAGACAGATTTAATCAGACGTGAACATCTGATCCTGTTTCTGCACCTTTCCAGCCTCCCCCAGGCTGGCAGGCAAGACCGTCGCAGGAAACGGCTATTTTCAGGCAACATCTGTAATCCTCCAGCGTGAAAGAAAGGGAATCACTGCTTTAACACCAGTCTGACCACAGGACACAGAGAGAAGCAGTTTCTGAATAAGCTTCTGTCAGTATTTACTTTTAACAAGCTGTACCTATTAAGTATTTATTGTAGTGGTTAACAGAACCCTGACCAAACATTCCATCTGGATATTGAACACATTCTGATTGTCAGGATCATTTCCAAATTGAACCGTACAGCACTGGAGATAGATCCCCGATGCTGTCAATGCACAATTTCAATTAAGTCAAGTTCATCAAATTGCTCTGTCATTCAGTGTGTTGGCTTAGCTACAGCGAGCCATGTACCCTCCTGACAGTGCAATTTTCTCTCCCAAAGCAAAGAATGATTCAAGTCAAGAAAGCTTATACAAGAGGCTGGCTGAAGCCTTCAAAAAACTCTAACCAATTCACTCATTCCCAGTGAATTTTTTCCTTATTCCAATGCTATGAAAAAAATCTAGAATTTAACCTTTCTTCCAATTGTTGCACAAAGTTTTTGCACCTCAATTGCACGACCCACATGCCCAAAAGGAGGAGTAGGAGGCCAGAGCTGTATCCAGAACTGAGCTCTAGCAAAAAAAAAAAAAAAGGACACTGGAAATGGTTGGAAAGAGAACAGTCCCGGGGCTGGAGGGCACTGCGTGGCCCCAGCAACCCGCAGGGATGCTGTGCCCGTGGTGGGACGGAGCCAGGCAACCCCAGGGGAGGAAAGCTGAGCTTTCAGCTGGGACACCGCTGCAGCAGCTCGGGGAGGTTGTTTCTCAGGGCTTGCTTCTGCCTCAAATAAAGGTCCACCTGGAGAGCTGCTGCCACGCAAACACACCAACTGCTTTGCCCATCTGCGGATTTCAGACGTAGCTCGCGTGCCTCTGGCTTATGGCTTGACAATAGCTATTGAATTGCGGGAGTGAAAGAGCAAAAACAAGCAGGTGAGGAGGCTGTGCTTTGTTGGTCGCTTGGAAAGAACGGAAATCACTCACACCCTACCCACTGGGGACCTATTCTATTCTGCTCACCCTCCCCTTGGGTCGGATCCAGACCCCACCGCAGGCAGTAGAAATAACCCCATTGAGATCTACACTCTTCAAGCCAAGTTTTATATGGCAAAGGGGGAAAGAGGAGAAAGACAAAGAGGTCAGGCTAAAAAATACACTTGTATGATAGTTGGAAATAAGCCCTGAACGGATACAAGACCACATGTTCTACTATCATTACAGTCACCGTATTGAAAATAGTGTGTGTATATATACATCCCTAAATTTATCCCTAGCTGCTTGGTTATACATGGTACCTCTCAACTTATATACCCTCAAGCAAGGAAAATAAAATACTTTATGTTCAAGACTATCAGGTTACTGAAAGCCTTCTCATCCAAACCCCATTGCACAGATGGTAACTAGCTTCAAAACTAAAATACTACTGTCACGCCAAGAGCACAGATATACACATGGAAACTTCTCTCTTTTTTTTTTTTTTCATTTATAAAGGTTGCTAGCCCAGTTTTGATACACTGCTGCTCTTCACAGCACTACCAGACTCACCCCACTATCTACAGTTAAGGCAGTTAAATCTCAGGACTTCACAGCCTCTGAAATGTTTTATCAACATTAACTCTCATAGGAAAAACTGCGTTAATACATGCTATTCCTCCCTTTGTGGGAGAGCGAAGCGAGAACACCCAGTACAGCGCCGCAGAAGCGGGACTTTCCCGTGCTGCTGCTCAGGCACTCCCAGGGGCTCTGCAGCGAGGGAGGCTTTCCCTAGAACCTGCTTCGCTACAAGGAGTAAATGCAGCCGATAAATCAAAAGGCTTAGTAAATACTTCATTTCATCTTTAACAAAGTTAGAAAATAGAAAAAAGTAAGGTGCAAAGCTAGATTTACTTATTATTTCTTTACTAAATGCACTCCAACCCAGTATTAACAGCTGAAGCAATTGCAATCTGTGGCTAGCTCTGACCCTACAAAACCACAAAAACCACAGCAGACACTAACCCCACAAACAAACCAAGAATATTACTTGCTACACAGTTCAGGTATGTTCCTCCATCATAAACAGAGGAAGGACTTTCTCTGTTTCATTCACGTACTACAGAAAACACTAGACACAAACTGACCCACAAACCAGAAAGAACTGAGCTGAACTTGCAAAAAATAAGTTTAGAAAACTTGGAAACCTCCACGAATGTGTAAAAATTTATAAGGACTCACTCTGTGCAGGTGCCTCATCTAGCTGCAATTAAAAAATCCCAACAACTCCAGGCCTCTTCTTCCTCAGCAGCTTTTCTCAGGAACAAGACAAGCGCTCGCCTGCCCATCTGCTCGAGCCCCCTCGCAGGAGAGCCCGGCCAGCTGGGACCATCAGCGTTGGTGGGACCGGCACCTGTGAATGTCCCAGCAGGTGTGGGGCTGTGCAGGGGGAAGCGCTATTTGAGGCTTTTTTTCATTTTCTAGCATGCCTAGGATAGACTAGATCATGGGTTTGGTTGTCTCAACGGTAGGGTCTTGGCTGTTGCAGACAACAGCCGAAGGAAGCCCAGTCAGAAAGCTTTACTGGGTCTTTGTTTCTTCCAGTAGTGCCAATCAGTTCATGGAGCCTTTAAGGTGAGATGTTGTAGCGACTGAGTTTCTGATGCTATTCCTCTCTCCGTTGTTTTCTTCAGATTGCAGACTTCTAGGAAATAACGTTTATCTTCTCGTGCTCTGGAGGGCGATGGGGCTGAGCTGTGCCGTCTGGGCGCAATCGCGTGGGGGTCGCAGCGCTTGGTGCACTCTGGGGGGCCGGTGGAGGTGCGGTGCTGTCTGCCTGCCTTCTCCTGCCTGCGTTACTCTGAAGGGTTCGCACCTTGATTTGCCTTGATTTGTTTTTTACTTTCCTCACTCTTTGGAGCATAACAAATTGTGTAGCTTGCTCTGCTGTTCGGTGTGAGGTGCTATGAAGAAGAGGACAAAGCTCCTGTTTCAAAACCCATTTGTCTTATATTTACTGAAGGCTTCTATCTAGTATACAGACCAAATTTAAATGAGCGATATGTACTCCATAATAATAATTGCTACTAAAATTGAAGCTCGGTGACTGCAAGACGTCCCCACCATCCCGCATTTTCCTTGCAAGAGTTTTCATTTGAGCTGTCATTGCGCTGCCACCACCTCTCCCTGCCGGTCCTTCGCTCCCGGGGACCCCATCCCGGCTGCTTCTCCCACCTTTGTTGGGGTCAGGTCTCGGTGAAGTGATACACCTTAGTGCACAAAAATAGTGGGTGCTTTGTTTTTTTTCTTTTGATATGGGGGAAATGAGCAGACATGACTTTCTGTAAAATGGGCTTTTCTAGCAGCAGCAGAGGTGAATTTAGCTGTCACAGGACTCTGCTGCAGACAGCAGAAAATGGAGCATGTGCAGAGAAAAAGAAAAATCCTCAGCACAATGTGCATTGAGAGAAACAGAAGGAAGATTATAATACTGTCAGCCTCTGATCCTTGGAAATACTCTGTCAGAGCCAAGAAAAATCATGGGACTGACTTAGAAAAAACATAAGGCTTTTCAAAAGTGATACATTTGGGCTCTTTTTGTTTGACTTCTGGTTTCTGAGCCTCTTGGTTCATGTTTTAGATTATTTTCATTCAAAAACCACAACGGCCAGAAATGTATGTGTCTTGTTGATGGCTGTGTTTCCTTTTCATTTTGACTTTCATGTACATCAGTAGATACTGGGACCTCGCTTCAAAAACAAAACACAGAGCAGGCAGCTTCTGATCAAATCAGGAGAGCTGGTAAAACTGCTTATTTCAAGCAGGGAAAGTAACTTGAGGAAAGCTTTGTCTCACGGAGTGGGTTGTTCCTCTCTGTCTTGTGTGCTCACAGGTAGAGGTGCCACAGGTACACCCTGGATGGGTAATACTCTCTGCAGGAGAGGGTGGACTGGATTTTGGAAATAGTTCCAGTTCCAAATAAAAGATGTTTAAAAAACCCCAAAACTCTGGAAAAGAAGATTCACCAAAATGTTTACTCAGAAACACTGGAATGTTTTTCTTCAATAATAAGGAAGCGTTACACTACATGTAATATTCTACTGTGATAGGAAAATTAAAGCAAAATGTTTACTGTCTTGAAGTTAAATATTTTACTATTACTGAGAAGAAGAAATTGAAACAATCCAGCAAAACATTTCAGATTTGACAAAACTGCATTTTCTCATTGGACTTTTCTGTCAAAACATTATGACCGGCTCTAATAAACATATGCATAATGAGTATAAACATATGTTCACTCTAAAGATGCTGGTTTAAACATTACTGCAAAATTAAATCTTTGTTTATCCACAGAATAGACTGAACATGGGCAACAGCTGTTCAGCTTTTCACCACCTCGTCCCCCGGCGTGCTGGGTGCCCCGCGGGGACGCTGCTGCGGGACGCAGGGGGGGCATTTGGGGCGCTCGCCCACACACCCGTGGGGGTTCCCGCCTGTCGGCTGGTGTCACGTACATCCCCAGCCTTAATTCAGAACTCTGCCTAAAGTTTCCGATTCACAAAAATGCACAGTGACTGCCCATCTATTGCTGTATCCTCTACGCCCTCAAACCAGAGGATCGCCCTCATTGCCAGCAAAATTCGTTATTTCCGCTGCAGCTCTTTAAAACACCCAGAAAATGGAAACCTTCGGAAAAACGGTACCTCAGCAGCGCTCCCCAGACAAGCCCTTTTCATCAAGAACTTTCCATCCCTAGCGATGCAATCAGTAGTTCTAAAACAAATGTTTGCCAATATATACGCTGCATTTATTCAGGACAAATAAAGAATAAATCAGTCCGTTTGTTGTGACTGTCTTACATGGCTGATGGTCGCACACTGTTTTACCACAGCTATGGAAACGTTTGTCGGGATCCCTCTCCCCTCTTAGGGGACACTAGCTCCTTTTCTATTCTTAGATCAAGTCCCGAGTTAGGGACAGATGGAAAGAAAACAAATGGAGCAAAATTAGG
The DNA here is from genome assembly GCF_000708025.1 of Charadrius vociferus. Lineage (NCBI taxonomy): Eukaryota > Metazoa > Chordata > Aves > Charadriiformes > Charadriidae > Charadrius > Charadrius vociferus. The sequence goes on along the minus strand of NW_009646934.1, from coordinate 625,528 downwards.
AGACGAAGTAAATTGTCCTCAATTTGTGCAAAAGGCAAGTGACTAGATCGCTCCTTAGAAATCACGGCTTTTGTGGAAAAGAAAAGGAGGCATCTTCCCAGTGCTGCCACCTTCCCAGTGCCGCCAGTCCCAGCAGGTACCCGCAGCCCCCGGCGGTGGGTCACCCTTCAGCTGCCGCCAGCCCACCGGGCTCAGAATAACATCACTCGCTGTAGAACGCCGCTTTTCATTATCTTTTAACCAAACATTGCTTTAGAAACAGCAAGGCCACTGAGAGAGATGTGACATGGGCAAGGACAAGGAGGTGTTTGGACGCGGCCGCGCCGGTTATCTCTGCGGAGGTTTTGGCAGGCAGCTCCAGCAAACCTCCCACCTTCTGCTCACGTCTCAGCTTCCAGAGCTGACGACAGAAGCCGCTGTGACACGTCCCGCCATGCCATTCCCCGCTGTGGCCGGCCCCACGCTCCTCTGCCTCGGGTACGTGGGACCCCCACGCTCCGGGGTAATATTCCCCCCTCCCGGAGCCAGGCTTGCTGGGTCAGTGCCCATAGATGCAACCTGATCTTGAAAAAGAACTTGGGACAAGCCTCAGAAAGCACTGAGATATCCCCGAGTGACCTGAGATTGTAAAAACGGCTCCTGTGTTCTTAGAAATACTTTTTAAACCGCGCTTTGCAAGGGCAGGGGGGACGCAGGGCACTCCCCCAGCGCTGCTTCGCCTGCAGAGCAGAGAGACCCGGCGCAGGGGAGAGGTGGGAAACGCAACATTCAAGTTAAGGATCTTTTGCCCGATTTCTTTCTGCATAAGAATTCTGCAAACAGCCCAATATCTCAATAAAGCTGAGCAACCTGCTTCAGTGAAAGCCATGGACACTCAGCCGGCATCTTTGCTGCGGCTCTTGGTGCCTCCTAACAGAGCCGGAGTACCCCGACACCTAGAAATGCACGTAATTGTGTGAATGACACTAAATAAGTCTTGCCTTGTTGACAAACTCCTCATCTGGTGTGTTTGATTTTATTATTGACCCCCTCTCGTTGCTCCCTTCTTTGCTGCTCCTCAGTCCATTTATTGGATTTATTAACTTAATAGAATTGTAAATGAATACAGTACTGTGGTTTGTGCATGCCTCATTCCTCAATAAACATGATAAAATGCAGGCTCCATCTTCAGTGTTTTTTGTACTGCACTGATTTTTTGAAACATCTGCTCGAACTACCATTTTATACCAGCAGTATTCTCTTATGCAAAAATTTAGCAACTTTTAGCAATTAAACATATTTTAAATAGCAGAAGGTGGGAAACTCATCTGCTTTAAGATATTCTTGTAGATAATACAACTTAGTTGGAAAACGCACAAACAATGTCGCTTTCAAAAGTCCAGATCCTGTTTGTAATCTTTAACTGCACCCACTCTGTGCCCGCTGAGCACATCGCAGAAATAGCTGTGAATTCCTCCATTTATTGGCACCTGATTCTGCACAAAAGGCATAAAGGCTAAGGTTTCATCAGAGAACTAAAGACACCTGGGATTCAGGTGATGCTTTTTTTTTTGCCTTTTTTTTTTTTTATTTTTCTCCCAGGGCTTTTAATTAAGAGCAGTAGAAGCGTGAGCATTAGTGTAACTCAGGCTGTAGTTCAGTGTTTTGACAAAGACTGTAAGGACAGGACTGGCTGAGCTCCCTGAGCAATCCAAGTCTCATTTCCTGCCATTTCAAACCCCAGCCTGTACTCCACGCTGCAAACTGACCAAGTCCTTCTAAAAAGTTACATTTTTCTCAGCGATTTATTATCCCATGGGAAGTCAGTTTTCCCATGGCAAACCCTAAGGCCACCGACACCTTGCTCGTGCCAACACCACTTCTTTTTCTGATATTTACGTTTGGCTCAGAAAAATTCTTGTAGCATCTGAGCTTATTTGTGCCCGTGCCTGTTTGTGGAGGGGCCATCTCTGCCTGGACATCTGTTTGTGCCCCCGCCTGGGGGCTCTGCAGTGAGGGGGGAGAGCGGGAGGGTGAACTGATGGAGGGGCCCAATGCCGGCACCGAGTCTCCAAGATGTTCATTCCTCTACCCAAGTTCCTTTGTCTGCAGACGAGATGTAACGATACTGATTTTCCTTTGTAAAAGTGCTTGTGTTGATTTGGTTGCGTGAATGTTTTCATTTCCATATCCCACCATAGTATATACAGTTTTGAAATGTTAATCTATTACTTGACAGTAATCTTTTTCTGTCATTTACAACATAACCTTAGCAAAACAGACTTATTCCTACCATAATTTATAACATATCCATACTCCAGACAGTTCAGAGTTGTTTTATCTAGAAAGGATTAAAACACTTGCAAATATTAAATTTAATCCACTCTAAGGGAGGGAATAAATTAATCATAATTAAGCCTCAGCAGCTGTAATTCTTAGCATAATGTATTATCTAATGGGGATTCTTGCTGAAGAATAGGTATGAGTCACAGGCATCCTATTTCTTCTGTAAGCTTGTGCTGCAAATCAATACATTTAATAAAGTAATCAAACAAAAATATTAAATGAACAATTCTTTTATTCAAAAATCAATACAAGGAAATTGATACCCTGCCTACGCGCATTTTATGGCACATTTCTCTTTCTGCAGAACAATAAAAGGCTGAGAGTAGAGTGTTTACAGAGAAAGAACATCTTTTATTAGGGATCAAAGCATGAGGACCCAGTTGCACAAAAGCCTGAGAGCACTTGGCTCTTTTTTAACTGAGCAAAACTGCAGGAACCGAGAGTTCTTATCTCGCAGCCATCCCCAAGCGAAGTCCAGAGGTCTGCAGCTCACCTAATTGCAAGGAGTGTTGGACACAGTCCAGAGCTAATCAGGCTTGCACCTGAACTTCAAAGAAATAATGAGTTTTTTGGGGTGGAGGTATTTGTTTGGGACTGCTAGCAACACCTGAATGCATTCTTTGTCTGACTTGCTGCAGCTCTAACTCAGTCATTATCTCATTAATTATCACCTGTATGAGGTTAGTGTCTATTTATTAGGCTCTCTGAGAGCAGCTCCTCTGTGCTGATGCCCTGTGAAGATGTGATCGTTATTCCTGTGCTTCAAGGATGTCAGGGAGCGGGTCTGTCTTTGGAAGAGCCTTGATTTAGTTAATTTGGGGCAACGGGAAAGCTATCCAGAGGGTTTGGGAAGTTGTTGGTCTGCGACTGACTGTCCCTTGGGTAAGTGCAGAACGTGCTGAGAGCTGCTCTGTGCGTACCTCATGGACGTGATATGCCCATACAATATCCACTTATCTCTTACAAACCTCTTTTGTTGGTGGTCTGGAAAAGAATCTACCTGCCGTGGGGCATCAAAACATGGTTCTACAGATGAGCTGCTGAAGTTCCTTCCAGCCCTGCTTTATGGGATCTTGCCATGTGCCGAGACTAATCTTACTGACTTTAGCAACTCTTCTTAGCGGGTATGTGCACCATAGTGCAGTGGAGAGACTGGGAAAAAGGCCCTCATGCAAGGCACAATCTGCAAGACAAAAGCAGCCATTAAAGCAGTTTAATAAGATATAGGCCTCGTTAAACCACGATGAGGTAAATGTAATGTGATGGTGTAGCAAAGAAGTTATTTGGTTCAGACTTACTGTTGTTGTTTTGTTTGTTTTCATCTGAAGTAATCTTTACCCCAATTTCCTCATTTTCCTCCATAAATACACAAAATATTAGCTGGCTTTCTTATTTGGTTATAGCTAAATTTGGCTTTTTAATTTCACATAGATCTTTCTACTGCCCTAAATGGTAATACATGCAAAGGGACATGCTTACCCATGACTAACAGATGTTGTGCCTGAAATACTCCTGTAAACAAGGTCTTTAAATCCAAGAGTTTTGAGGCTCATGCTATATTTAAAAAAAAAATAATAAAAATATCGGTTCAGTTAGGTCATTATTGGGATAATTATTTTTGTCTTAGCGTGATAAATCTGAAACAATCGTGTGACTTCCCAGATTGCTAGAAACCATTGTAGAACAGAAGCTCATGCTGTGGTTATTTGTACCAGACGTTAACACGAGCTTGGTTTTCCTTTATTCATTAGAATAAATAAAATCTCGCCCAAGACTGTCCCATTTTGTGCCCAGTGAAATCAGGAGCCAAATAGCCAACCATCATCGCTTGCCCTGTGAGATGCTTCATGTTTAGCTGGCACCTCCCAAATGGTTATCAGCATTGGAGGAAGTCAGACAAAGGCACAGATGGTGTTCGGACAAAATTTAAATCTGTCTGGCTCTTGGTTGTCCTTTCTGCGAGCTAATGAGTGCATTAATCAGAGATCAGTTTCTTGTTCCCTTGTTTCCATTAGGTAACTGGGTGGTGCATAGATCTGTCTTCCTCGTTTACTGAACTCCTGCCACCTCCCTCGGATGGCCCTTAGCCAACCCTTATTATGAAAAGTAAAAGAAGGGCTTGGGTACTCTTTGTGGCTGCGGATTCCTGATCTGAAGCAGTCAGGTACTCATTAACCTCAATCAGGGGGTTGTGAAATGTGCTTGACATGCTCTGGGCTGCCTGATTTGCACTCGTCTCTCCTGTCATCTACCACCTGTCTCGCTCATCACGGGACCGTGAGGAGCTGAGGTCGTGGTGCTCCGTTTCAGCTTGGCAGCGCTCTCGGAGGAGCAATCGAGGCTTTGGGTAACCCAACTCCTTAAGGACTGGTGGAGCACATGCCAAAGCACTGACTTCAAAAGGTGCCTGGGCTCTGTCCTGGAAACAGCGTAGAAAAACATATTTATCAAGTGACCTTTTGCCAGGGCTGCCTCGAGCTGTCTCATGCGACAGCTGACGGGGGCATGGCACTTGGGCTTGAGGATGTTGTGCCATTGTGGAGGGCAGGCAGGAGATGGGCTTGGGTTTTCGGTGGCTGAAAGGGCTGTTGGGTGATGGGGGTGTGGAAGAGGGCTTGAAACTCTCAATCCCACACTAAGCCAAAGGTGTCTGCCGTGTTTGCTATGGCCGTGTGTCCTCTCCTGTGTCATACCGCTCTCCTGGCCCACCTCTTGTCCTTGATCCTCCATCCTTAGAGGTTACTTCTCCTTTTGATCCACACTGGCTAATCATGCACGTGCTTACTGGTCTGTGTCAGTCAAAATGAGCTGAGATAGCTTAAACCATTTAAATTGCAGGTTAATAAAGAGCTATCAACTTAATTGGGAAGCTTTGGGGATTTGTTATGCGTGTGGGTGAGCTTGGGCTGGAAGGTGGTTACTGCTGATGGGGTGAGTGTGGTCTGTACGTAGCTAAGGTGAACACTGTCTTCACCTTTCCACCTGGCTTCTCCCAAAATCTTGGCCAAAACTCAGCAGTTACGAGTGCATGGATGTATCTGAAATGCATGCTGGTCTGAGCAACCCAAGAGAGAAATACCAAGAATAGCACTGAACACCTGAGAACAGAAACCTTCAGGCTCCACTACAGTCTTGCCATCGCTTTGGCTGGCTTTATGAATGAGATTTGTTCTTCTCAGCCAACTGGAATCACGTGTTAATTACTGGGAGGGCCCTAAAGTGCAATTGGTGATCTTGGAGAGAAATGTTTCCCTGTCCTGCTGGGCTGTGAAAAATGAACAGGCAAGAAAAAAGGTAGCAGTGTTGAATAAAACGGGGATTTCCCCTCTGTCACCAGTTGTGGGGGTTGATACAAGTAAGGCAGAGTGGTTAAAGGGGAAATAAGTGGAGTATAAGCTGCAGAAAGTATTTTGCATTAATTGTCAATTAGCAATTATAAAAGGAGGCCCCTTACGTAAAAATACTGGTCAAAGCTGACATGCTTAGGCTGAAATTGGATTGTACAGTGAACCCACTGCATAGACTTCAGAGCATGATATGGAGGGATTGACTTAACTGATTGCCTCCACTGATCCCTTCTGCAATAATAAGTTAAAGGAATTAAATATTTATGGATAAATACCAATACTGAGTATCAAAGGAAAACATCCTTTGGCTGGAACCTCACAGAGAGGTGAGTATAGTGAATCTCACTGTCACCACACCGTATTTTGAGGTGCCACCTCCTGGCGTGCACTCACCGTTTTCCCAGGAGAGCATCCCAAAGCCACCACGTAGTGCTATCTAGGCTAGCCAAGAGGAAATGCTGATAAGACGGCCATACCTGGGGGATTTAAACACCTGCCTCGGAGCAGGTCTCATATCCTTCCCCTTGGTATCATCTACTGCTGTTTCCTTTAAAAAAAAATAAAAAAATAGGGTGGGGAAACTTTGTTCTTTTCAAACACAGCAGTTGGCTGTGCCCTGCCCCTGTATAATGGTTTGATAGTTACCATGTTGGCTTCTACATCCTTCCTCCTGCCTTGCAGGGATTCATCTGCACCAGCATCGTGGCTGGTAATACCCTACCACTGAGCCATGTTTTCTTGATGAAGCTGTTGTACTTAAGAAAGAACAGTACAGCAGTCCTTCAGCGGGGGAGAGTGAGCGGGTGCAAATTGGTGATCCAGCCTTGTGATGCTCGTGCAAGAAAGGCAGGCTTCTGAGGACGCATCTTAAACCTTTGGGACTTAAATGGTTTTCTGTCCTTTCATGGCTCAAACCCTTAATGCAGAGAAGGCACAGGGACTGTGTAAGAGTGTCTGAGGGCTGATTTTACAGACCGGGGTTACTCAGGTGAGTTTGACAGCAATGCAACCTGCAAACTAGCACCCACCTCACCCAAGGACTGAGAGACTGTAAACAGGAAAGCAAGCAGCCGGTCCTGCAGCGCTGTGGGCATATGAGAGAAGAGACATTGCTGGGATGCCATTCTTCAGAGTCACATCTCGGAACAGAACATCTTTGCTCTGTGATCTCTTATGTGAAAAGTCAGAAAACTTTTTTCTTTTTTTTTTTTTTTTTTCCTTCAGGAAGGCACACATGTCCTTGTGCTGAGGACAGTGCTGGCCTGTGCTCATTCCCAGCCCTTCCAGAACCAGTCCCTTGCTGCCACCATGTGTTGAACTTGGACTTGACATACCTGGATTCTCCTCCGAAGTGCCTTTTGCCAGTGATTTGCAAGAAACCTTTCTGTCCTCAGAGCCGCTGGAAGAGGCGTGCATAGGTACAATGACTTCAGAGTGCTCCATTCCTCTCTGACCCCAGATCCAAGCTGTCTTTATTCTTTTTAACATGTTCCACCCCCAAGGGATTTGCACTCATCTATAATTATAAGTGTTACGTGCCTTTTCAGCTTTAAACCAAAGCATTTGTAATGGAAAAATTAATTCTATCCCAATACATCCCGGGAACTTAGTTTATCTCTAGTGCAGCTTGCACAATATGTAGCACTGCAGAAAGTACTTGTTGGATTTGGCACAGCACATTTCAGATGGGAGCCCAAGGAGAGGGAAATGTCACGTGCAAAGACGGGTTATATTCTTCACCTGTGAGCAAAACAGGTTTCTGGCTAAATACGGTGCAATGTTACTTCATGCAGACTGTGAAGCGTCTCAGCTTGAGACTCAGCTGTGTCAGTGAATATACGGTACAGCAAGTCATCTAAACCCCAGGACAGTTCTTCTGTCTTCAATAAATATGTGATTTTTTTCCATACAAAAGGGATAAGCTGAATTCCCAGTAGTTCAATTTTAGTTCTAAAAGTGATCTGAAGGATATTGGAATAAAAGCCGGGTATTGTAATATACTATGAAAAAAAAAAAGTCAGTAGGTAAATATTAAATTCAACTAAACAACTTTTTTTATTATTATTTTTTATCAGCGAGTCAGTTGTTAGGAAAACACCCGCAAGAAGCCCCACCAAAGGACAGTGAAAGCTGTGTGTGAGCTGGAAGTGCGCCGCAAGGGGTTAGCTTCGCCCACAAGAGGGAGCTCCGTTAACGTTAATAGAAATAGTTTAAAATGTTTCTCTCGTGAAAACTGCATCTCCGTCTGAAACGAATCAGAACGAAGACAATGGGAAGCACCATAAGCTCACATTTTAATACCACGCAGGCTTAAATTCCCAGAGCTTCACTGGGTAACCTTGATGCCAAAGTGATCAAGAAATTAGTCCGTGGAAGACAAGTCGTGACACGGTCACAGCCAGGAGCATAGAAAGAGCCACACTCAGCCCTGCTTGCAGGAGCAGGTGACAGAGGTTTTTTAGCACCAACTAATACAGGCTGGGGGGAGCCTTTTGGGGTAGATAAGGCCTTGTACAGATCTTTAAAGCTGCTGATTCTCTTTCATAGCTGAATAAGGCTTATGCTGTGGACTATGAAAGGTGCTTTTTTTCCTCCACTTCTATCAAGGGTACAATAAAAGATATTAGTTCTCACAAAGATTGACTCATATGGCATAAATAGAATCTGGAGAGCACCTTTTGTTGCTATTACTAGGAGTCAGTCACTAGCTAGAAGTCACCAGCTGCTTCATCTTCTTAAAGATTATCTGTGCATCTTCCTGGGTTATCTGTTCAGTCAGAGGAGTAAGCTACCAAAGAATCCATCCAACACCTCTTTCATTCTCTTAAACAAAAAACCAAATACCCACTGAAGTAGGGAATTTTATATGAAACTGAATCCTGAGATGAGGGTGAAACTAGCAGCATCAGATCTCAGAGGAACAGATGCCACCTTCCAGAAACCGCCTGGTACTTAGTAGTCTAGTTTTCACATATCTGGGTTTTTCTTTTTTCCATTTCACTCTCTCTGTTCTTCTCAACCAAAACTAGATTTCCTGAAATGAGGCAAGGAGAGTCCCTTCCTGACAGCATCCTCCAAACGCCAGCAAAATAAAAGTTCATTTCCAGACCAACTGCCTACAGGGAACCCTGATACCTGGGGCACCTGAAAGGGTCTTTAAGTAACTTTGATGCACCCTTGGGTGAGACAGGGCAGATGACCCTCCACAGAAACATTAGTGAGATGAAATGCAGTGAGAACGGCTGCCCCACTGTGCCAGGAGCTCATTTCAATGGACAAAGTGAGCCAAAGCTCCAAACCCGGAGTCTTTCTCCCCATCCCCAAAGACACGGCTGGTACACAAACCCCAAACATCTCGCCAGCCATGCGTGAAGACGCCCTGTTCATCCCTGCTCTCTCAGCCGGGGTGGTCGTCTGTATGGAAAGCCTAAAGCAAACAAAGGCAAGCTGCAGCCAGATGTTGGGAGGCTTTCAGGTTCACTTAGCGTTCCCGGGGTAGGCAGCACATGCGTGCCTCTGCTCCCCGCTCGGACGGATAAGCCCAAGCAGCCATACCCTTTAAAGCCTTTCCCTTTGCAATGGAAACCACTGCTTACCTTTCCAGAACCATCTGAGCAAATACGGACCTCGCAGAAAACATCAGCGGTTCCCGATCCATCAAGGCTGTGCTAAACAAACCCGGTCGGACAATTTACAACTTGACCTCACGTTGTGCCTGTAAATGGATTCTGTGAAAGGCCTTTTCCTGGGTTAGTTGTATTTTCATGGTGTATACACCAGGCTAAATTAGCCAATTCAACAGCTCCCCAGAATCCCCTTGGTTTCGCTTTTTACTGGGGAGGGGGGATTTCAGAGGGGACTTGTTGCAAATCCCTGAATCTCTGCTTTATCTCTCAGGCAGGAAGCATTTTCCTCTTTGTCTGGAGCAAGAAACTCTGGTCATTTGAGAAACAAGAGGCAAGATTTTGTGTTACCTTTATTTGAGTATTTGTGTATCTTTGAGTATTATTGAGATTGACTTCTCCCGAGTGACTTAACGATCAGCAGCTGATATCAAATCAACTTATTTACAAGTCTTATGTGGTGGATTTGGAGTGATTTCCCAAGTAACACTTTTAAACGCTTTTAAAACACTTTTAAAAGTCACCCCAATATCTGCATGGAAGAAGTTGCTTTTCTCAACTTGTCCTATGCAACGTGAAAAACCAATTCTTGTGACTACAGCCTGTTCTTGTGCAGACTACAGAAACTGAGGCAAGCCCACCGTTTTCCTCTAAGAGAGAGGGTTTAATAAAGTACTTCCTTAGGAAACCAGGAAGGCAGCTGTGGAAAGGAATAGAAGGCAGGACACTGAAGGATAGCAAGAGAAAAAAGATTACACAAACTGCCGGAATTTTTCTCATCTTCTACTGATTACACTTCCAGGTCATGCAGCTTAACACAATACATTCAGGATTTGTAATTGCACAATAAATCTCCTAGCCCAGACATGGGAGAACCTGACATGATCTTTTTGTAAAGAACATATTGCAGATGGACAAAAGTGAATTTAAGTTCTTTTTTCTGTCTATACACACAAATGCTGCACAATTTTTAAAGGTGACCAGACCCACCATTTTTTATCTATAACAACCTGAATGTAAAAACAGTATAAAAATGGGAAAGACATATCCAATTGAGAACATTTACACTAGTATTGCTCCAAACTACTGTTATAGGACTAGATCTCTGGATCTCGGCTGTTGTTTGAGGTAAGGCTGAAAGAGGAGCACTCTAAATATAACTGTTTTGTTACGATGCCATTTCTATGATCATATAGATGAAGTTTCATAGAATCATAGAATCATGATTTGATTCTGTGATTAATGACTGATTAATTTAAGCACTTGTGGGTGATATAGGTACTGTAAGAGTTGTCAGACGTGTCTTTTCTAAAAGCTACTGCCAAGACAGAGTAAAATAATGTATTTTTTCCTGGAAGTTTATTCCACTAGTTGCTGAGTGCATCAGATCTGGGAGTTGTTTGTGGTTTTGCATTATTTTGTTTTTCTGTCCAAGTCAATGATGGAAATAGGAGCTAAGGACCTGCTTCATATAGTACAAAGAAGAGACCAGGTAGGGAAGATGATGGGAAATCACTAAGTCTCCTATCTTTATACCACTGCTAATTGTCCCCTGTCTCATCTCCTCCACAATATTCTCATGCCTCTGCTGGAGTCATGCCGTAAACGCCAGGGGTGCTGCCAAGTGGGTCTCATCCCCATGGCTGGGACCATCAGCATTTCAGTCTCGGTTTCCGCTGGGAAGGGCTCCGCTACTGTAATGTGTCAAGAGGAAATCTGTGTGTGCCTAAACCTCTCCAGAGACGTAATGTGGTATAAATGAGTAATGGTCACACTGTACTCTTCAATAATAGTATAATATTGAAAATAAACATCACCATTAACATTAAATACTGCTTTCATCACTGTCGTCTTCATCACATGCATATTTAGGCACTTAAGTCATCCTTGAGAACACTTAGGAGCCTTGATGCATTTAAGATTTCCCTCATCAGATATTTCAAAGTCTGTAACCTCCATAAACAGCCCAGGACCTACATCAATGAATCAGCTCAAGTTAAAACCTACACCAGGTCTGAAAGAATAGCATATATCCAAGCACATGGGATGATTATGTGATACCATTCTTGTTTCTATATTAACTTTCCCAATAAAAAGTACATTTAAATCACAAAAACACTGTTTTTCCTGCAAACGGATCATGATCCTGGTCTCCCAATAATTCATGCCTGGACTACATTAAAATAAAGCCGTTAATTTGAAAGGCTTTCCTGAAATATAGTTTAGGCTTCTTACACTCCTGGCTAAATGGCTAATGAGCATGAATATGACAGATTTAAAGATAGGATTAAGTGGTGTATTTCTTGTGAGGTCCTCAGAGCTGCATCATTTTATGTTGCTTCCAGATCTGGTTCACGAACGGCAATTTGATGCCAGCAAGATGACAGTGAAACATGGAAACAGGTATCCTGGCCAGAAAACTGGTGCTTTTCAGGCAAGATGTTAGTCTACATTCATGCTCGTGGCCCTCAGAAAGAGTTTACTATTCAAATCTATAAATTATATGAATGTTCACACATGAAGAAATACTTAAAGGGTAAGAAATATATTACCATAATGGAGTGTGAATGACAGGTAGCAAAGAAGACACAAAGTTTTTGCTATACTTTTCCTACCACATATTTTCTCTAGTAAGTATTTTTCCCATGTCCTCCTCAACTTCACATCTCCTCTCCCAAAAGAGGACCAAAGGTCCAGCGCAGAGCAGAAGGAAGGAGAACACATCTGTGGTAGGGTGAACGCTGAGCACCAGACCGGGAGCTGCGTGTGAGCTGCAATTCTCACGATCCCCAGGATGAACTTTGTAAATAGACTTGGCAAGGATTCTTGCCTGGAGAAAACAGGCTTGGAGAGGATATAAGTAAATAAACAAACAACCTTCCTTTCCTTCTCCCTCAGTCCTCTCCCCTCCTGACCGAACTCGGAGGAGGTATGTGTCTGGTCCATTGCAAATTGGCTGTGGCGTCTTTTTATTTTGACTCCGAGAAAGGCAAACCATTTGCATCTCCTTATTACTGTCCTGTCTGAATGGGAGGGCAGAGCATGTAGTCAGCAGCTATACAAAGAGGAGAAGATATTCGTTCTATGATAATATCTCATTCAAAGTCTCAAGAATAAGCTACAAAGATTGGGTGTGAATGAGAACGTGGTCCCTTTGGAACTAAACAGTTTTTCTTTTATTTTAGAGACAAATGCTGATTTTATAGTCTAGAAATATCATGCACCCAAAATGTATCCCCTTCATCTCCCTACTGTCTACATGTACAACTAAATACGATGGAGTTCAGGTAGTTGGAAACACAGAGTCTTCTGCAAGCTTGTCTTCATTACAGTGTTAGAGAGCTCTCTCCACCGTGATCTCCATAATTGCTGAGAATCCTCCCAGAAAATCAGCGAAATATTTTTAAAGCTGATCTATCTTAAAGCTGAACCTTGGGGAACTCCATACGATACAGCTACAGCACTGGTGCAGCAGCCAGTGAGTACCTGGAGGAGGTCACGTGTCTCTCAAGATACTGAGTATTCTTCACCAGATGGGGACTCATTGGTCTTAGAGACGGAGAGATGGCAAGAAAAAATCTCAGCGTTTCCCAGGAGAAGCCATTCCCCTAGGAGGGTTAGGCCCATCCAGTAAGTCCTACTTAATGGCGACAGTAGGATATGTTGGGATGCTGCCTGGAAACGTGAACCATGAAAAAACCGTCCTCGGTGGCAAAGTCGTGTCCTGCATACGAACAGGAGTGCTCAGGCCCTCTGTTTGATGCTGATTTGCATTACAGAGGAAGCTCTATCATTCAGGGTGGAAAGAAAAAGCGAATCAGCCCTTTTTAATAAGCTGGTGAACCACCAACGAGCTGCCCACCTTTTATTTACTGTAAGGCTTGGAGTCCCCGTTGGCGGCACAATTGTGTGTCTCCGCACAATTACAACATTGCCTCTGCTCCCTGCAGACAAAGAAGGGAAGGCATTCACTTGCTGCTGCCTGAAAGCTGGCTCCAGCTATTTGCGAAACCATAGATACATCTGCCTGTACCATCCAATCCCTGGCGTTTCCCTCCAGAGGGTGAATATCCAGACATTGTCATTTCAGCACAAGAACCTCGACGCATTTATTAATCAGCCTTTTTGCGAAGTGGAAGTCTGGCTGGTCTCTCCTAATATAGTCTAAATCCCTCAGTCTGTTTCTATTAGAAGATTTACACAAAAGAACATTTTCTTCCACTCTTTCTTACAGAAATGGGAAGACGTGAATGCTTTTTTTTCTTTTTTTTTTTTTTTTCCCTGGGTCTTCTTTTGACTGACTGGGATTTTTCATGCCTGTATCAGAAAGTTGGACATTCCCCTTTGTTTCGGAAGCATTCGGTGATGGATCACATTTTAATTGGCGTTGAGGTTTACAGAAAAAGGGAGCACCACAGGAAGTTATTAGAATAACAACACTACGCATCTGCACAGGAATTAAAACTGCAAATGTAGGGGGCATATTAATTGCTACCAAATGCTTTGTTTTTCTCCCCCTCAAAAAGCCCAGCTCAACAAAAAGTGGTTTTGATGTACATTTTCCTGTCTTTCTGTTCCAGTAAAAATGCGAGTGATTAGATTTGTGTGATTTTAGTCTTGTGTATAAAATGTCTTCTACAGCATGTTTCAAAGCGTTTGCAAAAGAGATAAACACATTTGTTTTGACAAGGAGGATACTGATGGCTGCAGACAGATAGGGCTTGTCCAAGACGGTTGTTCCCACAGCAAGAATCTGAGCGTGGTCTATATACAAGCTCATGCCAAAGATGGTCAAAAAGTTTTCCCTTTGCTTTTTATTTTTTCCCTAAGAAATTATTGATATGTTGTCACAGAGCTATAATTCTTGTTGCTGCTGAAAATAGAAGTAATACGCAGATTGTGAATAGTTTTCCTTTAACTCATTATTTTTTAGTTTTGTGAATGAAAAGTAGGAAAACCAGTAAAAAGCAAAGCAGATATTATCCACAGATATCCATTAACAACTTCAGCTGATTGAAACTGATTTTTTTTTTCAAGAAAGGAGAAGGTTGGAAATATTTTGGGCAGCTCATGTCAATGACACAGGCAGTGAGCCACTTCAGTGTCTTCCTTTCTTTTTGTCTTTAATTTACTCCAACACATGACTTTTCTCTGTTCGTCACTGATATTACTCCAGAAAGTTTCCCTTATGCTCCTTCTTAAAGGCAATGTCCTATCAGCAGTAACTGTAAAAGGACATACCTAGAAGTGATGAGTTTTCTGGCAACTGTTACAATAAACGGTGCAGGTCTTAAGGAAGTATTAGGTACACAGGGAGTGCCTAATTTACATTGGAACACCCCTTATGTGTTTGTTGTGCTACTAGGAACAAACCAAAAATTCAAGAGAAAAAAATAATCATGTAAACCTATTTAAGTAAATTATTTTGCATTTCTACAACCATAACTATTAGTACAACGTGGCTGTTAATGGCCAGTAGAGCTTAGGTGCTATCACTAAGGCCTGGCACCTTGGAGCTGACAACATTTTCTTGAGAAAGGCAAATTCTTGGGTGTCTCCTTGGGCTTGGTGATGCTTTACCAAAAAGACTGCACGAGACAGACTGTACCAGAGGTTGTCCAGAAGGAAAATTCTTGCTATTGAAGACAGAAAGGAAACTTAGGTTTGTTTTTGCTGATGCCAACTTGCTGTGCAATCTCTTGCTTTCTTTCCCATCCTGAAAATGACCTACTTTGGAAAGGACACAGGTGGGTTGTTTTGACATCTGCAGAAACTCCAGCTATCAACAGCTGAAAATCAGCAGTTTATTTAGCTCTTCATGTGCATTTCATGTATCTAAATATTTGCTCAGTTTCACCCCTGAGAGATAAGATCTGCACGCTCAGAGGTGATTTGACATTGGAACGGGGCCACGATACAAGCCCTGAGAGGATGCGAAATGCCATGTGCAAAAGCACATCCGTGCTATCAAAACTTTACCATCTTGTAAGGATATTCATCCCCTCGTCTCTCTTTAGCTTCCTCAGTTTATTGAACAGACACATACCCCTTCTACTACACATCGGCTTCACATATCTTGTGACTGTCTTGTGTAGAAGGTCAGAAAAAAAATAAGAATAGGAAACAACTGCATTGGTTTATCTCATGCTGCAATTACAGGGGAGCTCTTGAAAGGTGTAAAAGCCTCCACAGCTCTACTCAGCCTTTGGCCTTACTCCCATCTGGGCTTGGCTGAAAGATCTCCAGTGCACAGGTGGGATTTTAGTGAAATAAACAGCTCCATGGGGATGTCAAGTGCTTGTTGATAAATTCAAGCACAGGCTTCTCCGTGTCCTGGTCTTCCTCTCCCATCTCGCACATCTGTGACTTTGGCATCAGGCCTAGAGGAAGGACACACAGCTGAAAGAAAGAGATCCAAGCCAAAGAGGCAGGCAAGAAAAATCCCTATCAGATGGGATACAGACGAAGGCTGTGCAGAGAAAAAGAAAGCCGAGACCTGGAACTCTTCAAACTCAAGAAGGCATTGCAAAAGGCGTGCTCAACTGACCGGTGGTGCATTGCTTCCGCCCACGCTTCAAGTGACAGCCCCTTTCTTTTTCAGGCCAAAAAGACGACGAGGTTCCTAAGTGGCATGTTTGGCACCTTGCAGTTTTACAGGATCACCGGCTTTCCCTGTGTGCTGGCCCAACAGCTACGCGTGGCATTGTCGGCTAGGCTTTTTTGCAAATACTTCAAGGAGGAATCCTGCCCCGTAAGTGTGTTTCCAGGCATTACCTCATAACAATTGTTTCTAAATCTCCAGTGTTTTCACTGCTCAAAAGGGTTTGCCTTTATTTGAGAGAATAAAAAGAAGTGACAGTAGATGACAGCCGCAATGGGCTGTGTTTGCTGGGCGCTCTTTGTTCAGCGGCACTGCCGAATTGTTCTGGCTGAGGGGAAAACAGGCAAGGGCTGACTCAGGCCGGCGTCCCTCCCCCTGGACTCCAAAAGACCGCTCAATATATTGCCATCAGACGTCTGGTTCGGGATGGCCAGAGAATTTCAGATGCAAAGCTTACCGATGGGAAGTGCTGATTCATCAAAACAGAACCTGTTCATAGACATGGGTTGCTTTCATGTGTGTGGCAAGTGAAGAAGAAAAACTTTCACTGCAGGGTGAAAATACGTATGGTTAATCTAGATGGAGATCGGGAATTGAGAAGACTCAGTGGACATAGGAAGCCAAGGGACTAACCTGTCTAGGCCAGCCCAGGTGGACTGGAATTTGGGTTGTGGTCTGTTCCTGTGTCAAGGACAGTGCTGTTTGGAACTGCGGAACCAGCGGTGAGTGCTTAGGAAAAAGCACGGGGGAATTTTCATCAGGGATTTTGGTTTGTCTTCAGCTGTATCTTACAGATCTGAGTTCACAGTCTGAGAAGCAGACTAATTCTGATCAGATACGTTAAACTTTCCTGCCCAGAGCCAGTCATTCATGCCTCACACTCAACAAAGATTTTTAAATTATCTGCAGGAAGATGATTCAGTCGTTGCTTCATGGAAGGCACTGAGACTTAGCAAAACTATTTTGTGAACCTCACTTTAATGCTCAAATGGTGATACACAGCGGGGAGAAAGACAGCCTGACACCCACATGCAAAACCTCATCAGTCCGACCTGGAGATACCATAGACCTGTTGGACAATCTGGGTTGGGAGGGACCTTTGGAGTCCATCTGACCTACCTCCTCCTTCAGGCACAGCCATCATCAAAGTCAGATGTAACTTCACAGCTAAATCAAGTGACTCAGGGTCATATCCAGACTTTTTAAAATATCTCCAAGGTCGGAGAGCCCACAGCTTCTCTTGGCAACATTTTTCAGTGTCTGACCACCTTCTTCTAGTATCAAATGAACCTTTCCCTCATCTTCTCCCACTATCACACACAGTCATTTTCTGGGACCTTGTCTCCCATGAGAGGCAGTGCTAAATTCTTCTACTTCAGCACTGGCACAATTAGTGCAACAGTTACGGTCACAGATGATGATCCCACAAAAGCGGGGAACATTTATTTAGCTCCTTCTATTCAGCCAGTTAATGGTGCTCATTCTCTGCTTTGAATAGTTGTCGGCCATTCTGCAATCTGCATTTTACACTGCTAAACAGCCATTTTAAGCCTCTAAAAATGAATCCTCCACTGGAACTTTGCTGCACGAGACCTCATAATATTTGTTTGGCCTGAATTTATTTCTTTTTTAAAGTATTATGATTTTATTATGAGCATCAGTAGATGATGGTTTTGCTTTTTTAAAAATGTCTGATATTTGAAATTCCATGTGACAATGAACTGGATGATGTGTACATGAACCACTTCTCGAAGCTGAATGAGATCTACAGGGTACAAATGTGTCCAGCTCTCTTATGATATTACAAGATGCTCTTTCTGCCCAAGTGGCAGAAGTGTATTTACTTTGGGAAGGCTGATTATTCTCTGTTGTCATTGTATAATTTCAGGAAGATCTGGCATACAGCAAACATAGTTACACTCTGTCTCTTCCTAGATATCAAATGGTTCCTCAGAGCGTTACTCTCTAGGGTAATTCTTTTCCTTCCTGAGATGATATACCAGTCAGCAGTGAAAAACCAGTCCAGATCTTTCAAAGGCTGAAGTACAAGGTCCAAGTTTAGCCCTAGATGATGTGTCCATGAGGGGTGGGGGAGCTCAGGGGCTCAGGCACAGGGGGAGGAAGAGGGATGGAGGAGCTCTGAGATCCTCCAGAGAGAAGGTCTCCGAGGTGAGCTGGAAGCCCATGAGCTATCTCAGCTCTTACCCTACTGCCTTATGCCAAAGGAGATGCCAAACTCATTAGCATACTTTGAGCCAGAGAATAATCGGAAAGGAAAACAAAAAAGGGAATGTGAACATTCAAAGCACTTTGTCATGCGATGGGCCCAGTGCCAGTGTCCCCCCCACGCCGCCCCGCACATGCCTCCCGTGCCCCCTCCCAGCCCCCAACACCCACCCTTGCCTCAGGGCTACAAAGCCATCCCAGGGAAAAACCAACACCACTCCAGAAAAACAAAACACAACAAAAGCCCCCCTTACAACAATAGTCTGTCAGGCATGATTTACTGTGCCTGCATCCACTGCGCAAGCTTCACTGAACAATCTCAATCCTCCGGGTTCCCACACTGGTTTGCTTTCCTGCAACTCAATGGGACACAAAGACACAAGTAGATGGGCAGTAAATAAAACTGATGTCTTTTGTGTCATTGTGTGGGGGCCTTTCTCTGGGGGAGGCAGAATAAATGAAGTGTGAAATGTGATATGAAATCAATTTCTTCTCTCGGGGGGCCGGGTTAGGAGGGAGTAGGTGGACTTTGTCATGGTCTCAGGGACACCCAGCAATACATTTTTCATCAGTTTGTTGAGCTGGTTAAAGAAAACCACACCACTGCTCTCCTGCACTTGCCCAAGCCCCCACTTTTTTCCTTTGTATTAAAGTAAAGGTATTAAAGCATGAGGAATTGGCATCCCTCTTGATTTGCCTCAGTATACACGAGATAATAGCAGCCGTTCTTCTGCAGCAGCACAGCTCCCAGAGCCAGATGTAGATATCTGGGGGTAAGGGGTGGCCTCCTCTTTCCTGCGCTGCAGTCTATCGGAGTTTCTTGCACACCCTTCTGCCCTTGGCATTGGCCATATCAGCACCTCGTTTCTCCATCCCCCTCAAAACGGTCCACCCTGGAATATCAGAAAGGATTTTGGTGGAGAAACAAACACTGCACCCCATGCAGCGTGTCCTCACTTCAAATAAATGTGCACAGCACCATGGGTGTCGGCAGAGAGCGGGAACTTGTCCGTGTCTGAAGATGTGGCCTCCAAGCGTGGTTGTTTTCTTTTCCTTCTCTGGATTTTTTTATTCAAGCTGCTTCTGATGTGAAGTGTGGGATTTCTGCAGTTATGCAAAAATGATAAAGAACAGGAAATCAAACGCGGTACTTTGGACGTGCTAGGGAAAAACAATAGCAAAATTTATATACTGTGTATGTAGATGAGATATTCCAGGAATAAACTGCCGAACAATATCATAAATTAAATAATACCAAACACGATTGTCTCACTAGCGTCTCCCACAACAACCCCCCTCCCCAGCCTTGGTGTAATAATACTGGCTGCTACATGTATTCAAGCAGTTGGATGTCTTAAAGCCAAGTTGCTACTATAAGAGTCTCCTCTTTTCTCCAGTTAATATTTGAATTTTCTGCTCCTTTTTGACCCCCAGAATCTCCTAAGGTACACAGGTGCAGTTTTGCATCGTTGTCAGCCCGAGCCGTCCCGCAGCCACCACCATCCGGCTCAGCCGCTGGACCAAACCTCAGCCGGGGCAACTGCATCTTCCCCATTTGCCTGGCTCTCACCCTCCCAGATGTTATCTCCACATATTTGTGCTAAGCCTGCGCGTCACAGCGCACTAAACAGCGGCGGATGATCCTTTCCAGAAAGTGCTGCATTACAGCAGTGACTTTTACCTTTTCTATTGAGGGCAATTTGGAGGCGCGCTTATTACAGCCAGATTCACACCACTACACCCGGACTGGTTCGTGCCGCTCGGGAAATAGAAAGCAGCTTTTAAGGTAATGGAACGGGTTGTTTGAGAGCTGCTTTGTGTCACCGAGACTGCAAACCAGCCGCAGCACCCACGGGTTCGCAGCGGGCAGGGTGGGCTCAGCCGGGCACCACGGCCCCTCCGCCTTGAGAATCATAGAATCATAGAATTGTTGAGGTTGGAAGGGACCTTTAAGATCATCAAGTCCAACCATCAACCTGCCCTGACAAAACCACCTCTAAACCATGTCCCCAAGTACCATGTCTTCCCTTTTTTTAGACACCTCCAGGGATGGCAAATCCACATCCTCACTGGGCCGCCTCTTCCACTGTTTGATAACACTTTCACTGAAAAAAAAATTCCTAATATCCAATCTAAACCTCCCCTGGCATAACTTGAATTCATTTCCTCTCGTCCTGTCACTTGTCACCAGGGAGAAGAGGTCAGCCCCCACCTCTCTACCCCCTCCTTTCAGGTCATTGTAGAGGGTGAGAAGGTCTCCCCTCAGCCTCCTCTTCTCCAGTCTGAACTCCTCCAGTTCCCCCAGTGGTTCCTCATCAGACATGGCCTCCAGACCCCTCACCAGCTCTGTTGCCCTTCTCTGGACACACTCCAACATCTCCATGTCCTTCTTGTGGTGAGGCGCCCAAAACTGAGCACAGTACTCAAGGAGGGGTCTCACCAGTGCCGAGTACAGGGGAGGATCACTGCCCTATTGAAAGTGAGAAACATCTGCCCGGCAGCATCCAGCCTGGGCGAACGCGCATCCAACCTGCCCCACACCTGCCCGCCTCCTCCCATGGGCTGCAGAGGGAAGGAACGTTTGGACACCTTTCTTTGTAGGCAGCGGAGGCAGCCAAGAGGGATCTCGCCGCATAGCCTGACTTTGAGGTGAATCACGAAGCGGGACAGCGCAGCAGGTTTTTGCTGCTGCTGCATTTCTTTCCCTGTTTAGCATCACACCCTGGATGCGCTGATGAAGATGCGACAGCGTGACTGTTAAATGATAACTGTCACACCTCTTAATCTGGTTAGGATGCTTTGCTTGGTTTGAAAATTGTAATATAAAATATAAACGCGCCACCACAAGCCTTCACACCAGCTTTAGAAAAGCAGAATTGGTTATTTTTTTTCTCGTAGGACTTTCATCTGCCTCCCTGCAATTACTGTTACACTGACATATTTTAACAATAGATTTCTTCTGGATGTTCGTACCACCTGTAGTTGCGGTGTGGTTACTGATAGCAGCAGAGACGGCGGTGTCCACAGTAGGTGAGGCTGCAGTTTCTCCCGGGGAATTATCCCGGGTGTTAGATTGCTTCTGCAAACGGCCACAGCCTGATAAAGGCAGTTGTTTCTGTGCTCAGCACATTGTTCGCTCCCTCAACAGATGGAACAGATTAGCTGGGCCCTGAAATGTTGTTAAATAAAATACGCAAAAAGAAAATACAATTATTGCTAAAGTGAAAACATACCGCATGGGATTATTAAAAGACCAAGATGTTTTACATTTTAAGGATGTTCATTTTTTTTCCGTCCTTCATGCAGCAAAAACCTTGCAGGGGTAGTGTTAAACTTTTCCATCTGATCTCATGGAGCTGTCACAGCGCAGAGCTGTGTCATCGCCGCCAGGGATGGGGTTGGAGCGCGATGGGGTTCCCCGGTGGCCAAGGCGGCACGTCCTCCTCCCCGCCACGCAGCGGGCACGCACGGGAGCAGGGCCTCGGCAGAGCGTGTGTCGGCTGTGTGAAGCGCGAGTTTCTTCTGCTGCTTCTCCCCCATGCCCGGGTGGAGTGAAAACCTATTGCCAGGAGCTTTCCCTTCTGTAAGAAAAGTTCTCTGACTGTGATTTCTCAGCAGGTCCCGTCCATGCTGGGTCGTCCACCATGGGCAATGGACTTGGGCCTCCTAAAAATTCTCCGACGAGTTTCTGCTCTGTGATGAACTCGGTCTAACAATCGTTATTGATATCAGTAATACTCACAAAGGTTATTTTTAAAGTGGTCTGCAAACCTTCTCGATCTCACAATGATCGCTTTGGGTGGGGGTTGTTCGCTAATTGCAGGGGTATACGCAAGAAGACGGAAGGTGGAGCTGGGTAACATGAGGGCTGGAGGGAGTATTGCTATAGAAAATACAGCCGGGTTTAAAATAGCACGGGTGATTCGTAAATGATTCCCCTGCTCATAGAGTTAGGCAGCGCTGGGTTAATGAGTTTATTTGAGCATGTGCTTAATGGCTTTTCTGAATCTGGCTGCAGGAATGTCA
>NW_009646934.1:497951-603055 GCF_000708025.1 Charadrius vociferus | reverse complement strand
TTGAGATGTGTGATGATAATAAATCACTTTTTAAATGGCCTTAGAAAGGGAGTTTTGAATTAAGCTGCATCCATTAATGTTCGAGGTCTCTCCTGAGCATCACTCGATCTCCTTAATGTTCCTCAACCTAAATCATCTCATTAATGATGTATGAAAAATATATTCAGCTCCTTGAAACCGTTCTCTTCCATTTGGATTTTAACGACTGGGGGGATCCTGGTGACTGGTGACTGATGACAGAACTTCTCCCCAGAAATCCAGACTGGCTTTTCACCGTGCTGTCACCCACTGACGTCTAGCCACTGGAAAGGAGCACCTCTGGGAGGGAGCCTGTAGGAGATGTTCAGCACAACACATCTGTACTGCAGAACTACGGCAGTGCACACCGCTGGGGAAGGGAGGAACCTAACCAGTGGCTACCAGACTAATTAATTTGAAAGTACACTTATTAGTCAGCAATTGGTAAACACAAAGCAGTAGATAGAAAGTCCCCACTTCAAATAGATTTTCTTTCAGTCACATGGAAAATTCCATCCACATTAATTTAAAAAAGTCAGCCAAGCTGTATTATAGAAAATTGCAGAAATCAGTGGAAAGCCCCCAATGATTGCTCTAGTTAAAGTGTTTTGCCAACAGAAGAGTGGGAATGTTTGCTGATAGCTTACCAAAAAAATCTGGTGTAAACATCTTTGAAAAAGAACACAAAATACAGTTTAACTGATTTTTCTAAGGTGAGTCACGTACCTTCAAAAGAACTGTGACTCTTTCACAGAATGCTGTTGGGATCAACAGGGTGTTTTTTCCTATCACAGTACCTTGAAAATGCATATGTGTGCGTGTGCGTGTGTATATCTGCATATATACACAAATATTTGTTTAAAATTTTGACATTTCCTGTTCTAATAAAAAAAGTGAAAGTCTGTGGTATGTCCAATATGCTGCTTTTTTAATATGCAGGAATATTTCTTTGGTGGAAAACTTTTCAGAAAACTAAATATTAGGGAAAGTATTATGGAATGTATTTGCCATGGCAAAGATAATAACCGGCAATATGAAACTGCTGACCAATACTTTGCTTTTTAAAAATGTAGTGCAGATTCACCAAAAAGAGGGAGGCCAGTGAAACTCAACGGAGCTACTTTTGATGACAACTTTCTTTCCTTTAAAAAACACCTTGCTTATAGCAGACTCAAGTTAAAATGGTGAACAAAGTGGAGTTTTGTTTCATAATATTGTAACTGCATGGGAAATTTGCCCCAGGCTTTTCCATGTTGAACCGGGATTTCCATCCGTATGGATGGCCCAAAGATAGCGCAGCCCTGCTGTGACCATTCCCAATGAGGACCCTGCCAACCTTGGTGTTCCTGCCACCACCATCGGCTGCCCACACGTGTCCTCCAGGGCGGAGGGACACCAACCGCTTCTGGTGCGAGAGCTTGTGTCAATGCAGGACTGTGCACTTGTCCTGCAAAGCATCAGCTTCTGGACAAGACCGCCTTACCTGCCAAGAGCTTTCACCTCTTTCACTCTATCATCACAGTCATGTTGCTCAAGATCAGATCTTAATAATCAGGTAGTAATCAGGTAATCTAAACGCTGGTTTCAGTGCATTGGCTTCCTAAATTCCTGTGCGACCAAGCCAAAAACTTAATGTAGTTTTCTTGTTAATTAAATGACCTTCCACAAGCTTAGACCATCAAATCCTCTCTCAACTCCACAATTACATGTGATGACCATTGACTGGGAGACAGGGCCTCATCCTTGCATCGGCTTCAACCCGGTCTTAGAGATGGTGAGGTGGTTAATATCATAACAGGCTGGATTTAAATCCAAACTCTGCCATAGCCACCCCAGGTAATTTTATCAAGTCACTTAATCCATCAGTATCTCAGATTCCCCAATGAGAATTCAGGAAGAAAAGCATTTTCCTACATCGCATGAAGCGTTCAAGTGTTTTGCAAAGAGGCCTCTATGATGTACTTAGGGATTTCCTATATGGAAGCTTAAACACCTAAAATCCTGTCAGAACCCCTCAAAATGTTCCAGTCCAATAAAGTTCAAATGGGGAATAACACATTTGTTAAAACAGGCAAAATTTTATATTAAGAGGATGACATGGCCAAGAGACCATACATACCTCAAAAGAAAATGAAGACAAGATTATCCGGCCAATGTAAACTGAATTGGCGTGGTCAGTGTTTTTAAGATTTTAGAGACACTTGGAATGAAAGAGGGAAAAAACCCACAGCCAAGTCTCAGGCACTGCACAGTCTGTGTACGCTCCAGGAGGAAACTTGGGTTATGAGCAAATATTTTAGTACAAATCAAATGCCTTCCAGGGATAAGCAGCTGGGAAGGCGGGAAGAAATTAATATTGGAAGCTTTAGAACTTCCCAGAACTATTCTCTACCTCCTTGATTGAGGGAATTAACTTTTATTTTATTAACTTTTTAATGCCCTTCTCCCATGCAGGGTGCTTTCTCTGAATTGCTTCTCCCCTCCTCCAAACAGCCTGCCCTGGGGATGTTGCTCTTCTTAGGCTTTAAGTAGCAGCTGGCTGTGATTAAGTGGATTGGGAGGATCAGTGCTTGATTAACTTTCTGCTGCTATTGGTTTGCCCAGGTTCCTGCGAGAGAATTAATCTCCTGGTTCGGCAGAATGTTGGGCTCTAATGGATACCAGACATTTCAAGCCCACCCAGAGTATGCAGCGACGGAGTCCTTGTTTTAACACATTCAGGCTTCGTACTCCTGTTCTGCTAAAGGTAAAAGTCATGGAGGTAACGGTGGGAATTTTTCTACTCTGTTTTTTAATCTAGGTGTTCATAAACAGGTTTTGCCCAGCTTTACATTTTGCTTCCTATTATTTAGCTGTTGCCTTTGTCAGCAGGGTATGCAGGGAGATGCTTTTCTCTTAACCAGAAGAAATCTCTACGTAAAGCCAGTAGAAGTGAAGTGTGTGCGTAAGTGTTGTGCTATATGAAATGGTTTTTTATTAACCAAACTAGGTACACGTGCCTTCCTGAAAGGGGTCTCCGAGCAGAGCCCCTTGGCCAGTTCCTTGGCCGGGCCTGTGGAAAGCGAGGGGCAGGGTCTGCAGGAGGGACCCCAGCCTTGGCTTGCTGCAAGGACAGCAGAGCTTTGCAAAAAGTTACACTCGCTGGCCAAAAGCTAAGTATGAGTGTCACCGAGGGGCCAAGCCTTGGACAGATTTTGTAATGTTCTTTTCCCTCTTGAAAATGAAGCACAGAAAAGTGGGAGGAACCTGAGATGTGCACAAAGTAAAACAAAATATTCCTATTTGACGTGCATCATTAAGTGATCGAGAGTAACTAGTATTGCTATCGTTTCCTGCACCAGAGAAATCCTATAACAATATTAACAAATCACTGGGCATCAATAATTGAGCAGAAGCAGCAGCTTTCCCAAGGAACTTCTACTTAATTTAAATCACAAGGTAAAAATAGTCATAATTTTAAAAGGGAAAAAAAAAAAAATCAAGAGAGTAAAAATGGAAGCTTGGCTGTGCTTCTGCACTAAATTACGCCTTGCTGGAAACGAGTAAAGCTCAAATGAAGTTCACAGGCATCTCCTAATTATATCACAAGGTTTTATTCCATTTAGTCTTTCATGAAAGACTTCTGATTTCTTTTTATTATTCTCCGTGGAAGTATAGCATATTGGTTAACCAGGAGAAAGGAAGCAAAAAAGATGAAACTCTTGATCTGTCTCGCTCTCCGTGTTTGTCGGGATAGATCGATTGTGAAGTTTAAACTGGGTATGGAAATTCACTGCTTGCAATATGGCTAAAAAGAAAGAGCATGGATGACTTAACAATTTACATAACCTGAGAGACTCAGCTGCAAATTGAATGAATGGACCTCTTTGTTTCTCTAAACTGCAATAAGGAGAGGGGGAGAACAAAAAAAAAAAAAGTTTCTTATATAATTGTCTCTGTGACTGGCATGATAGGAAGTTTTATGTCTATTGGTGGAATTAAGACTGGGACATATTAGAAAACACAAAGCAGCGAAGGGGCAGTTAAGCAATCCTACATATCGACTAATAGAGAGTGACAGAGCCAGCCTTGCTGCACAAGCCCGTGCTATGCTTCGCATTATTGTCCTGATGAGATTTGGCTCCCTTTTCGAGCAGCCAGGCTTTGACGAGTTAGACCACATCCCCACCAGCATCGGAGCGACCGCAGCCCTGGAGCTTCCCAACTCGTAAAGATGTTGAAGATCCTCAGAGTTTAAAACCGATGCACAGTTTCACAGGGTGCACGGTCTCCTTCAGGAGTGATTTGTGTGGATTCAGTGTTCTCCTACTGCCAGAGACTGAATGAATCCCTTTACTGTAGAAGCCAAGGGGTTAAATTATTTGGCCGGTGTAAGTGTCACAGGCTCAACTACATTAACACCGTGCTCCCTCCGGCCTCCACGTGCACAAATCTCTGAATGTCGAAATATTTTGCTGTCTGTCTCATGTGGGCATGTATACTCTTGAGTGCAAATTCCTACAACAAAAGCCAGGCGAACCCTCAGCTGTGTTAGAAATCACAGTCACCCACTGGCCTCCAAATATTTACCATCTTAGGATGCCGGAGAGACAGCTGCCTCTGCTTTACCTGCTGCCCGGATCAATAGTCTTTAATTTTTAAGGCCTGTTAATCCAGCACGTTTTCACCAGCCTGAAAGTCACATTCAAATAAACAGCTGGAAATGAAAGTTGGGAGGGAAAGGCCATGCTCACCAGAGTTCAAACCTCTGGCAAACATCTTGCTCCAGCTCTGTATGCAAGAGCAACTGGTGACATATGGTGCGTATCTCCTCTCTAAAGCTAGTTCAAAAGGAAAAAACAAACTTCACCTTTTGGAATGTAACCAGCAGATGAAAACAAATTAACCTCTTTTTTTTTTTTTTTTCCTGTTGTTGTTGTATATTTTAACCCAATGTCTGTTTTAATGTCCTGCTTTACAGCTTTTTATCATAAATTCCTCAATTTGCTACCTCCCTCTGAGCAGAATCAGTCCAAGTCAACAGCTTTGCCATCAGTCACAGCCAGGACGTGCTGTTTCCAGTGCCTAGACCTCCATTCTCTGCTCACTGCCCCATTCGTTGCAACAAACACTCTGGAGACCATCTTTGCTTTCCGTGTCAGACGTTGTCAGTGTTATCAAATAATGGCCAGTAATTTGCATGAATTTGGGTTTTTTGCTTTTTTTTTTTTCTTGGAATGGACCTTTATAACTTAATGGAAATATTAGTAAAGGATCATGGCATAATGTATGCTACAAGTTGGACATCATTTATTTCAGAGCGGGTCTTGACCATATAACCCACATCATCTTTGCAGTGTGGTTTAGTAAACGCCTGGAGCCTCATACAATTGACCCGCAGTGATTTTTGAGCCCACATCAATACTATCTCCATCCTCTTTTATGTGTTTGGGTCCTTAAGTATGAATGAATACTCCTAAATGAGTGTCACCTGTGCAACTGATTGCACCATAATGACATCTTTGATTATTACCAAAAAAAAAAAAAAGTTTCTAAATGACATAAATGTTTTCTCTGTGATAAAATTTACAGTCCATCAGATAAACAAGTTGTCACTGAGTATTCCCTCTTCTACTTCAGAGGAGAGATGAATAGACCATAAATCTGGCAGTAGTGAGAGAAAACCTTTCTCTGTAACGTGCCTGGGCAGGCTGGCATCATTACGAATAGCTTTAGTTATGTGGGATTAACATTATAAATTGCTTTCCTCCCTGCACTCTGAAATGCAGAATGTTTTTGCGTGCAGAGGCGGCTGGGTTAGGCTTCTTGGCTATTGACAAAGCTGCAGTGCTTAGTTCGGCTGGACTGCCGTCGTCTTCTGGCGTATCTACCAGCTCCGTCCCATGCAATCTAATTTATGTCTTGGAGTGGACACTGACTCTACGCAGTGTTTGCTGCCACGTTATTGGAATCGGCCCAGTGTAAAGTCGATGACCGGATTTCACCACATGGAGAAAACATAGTGGAAACACAGGTCTGACTTTGAAATGTGATTCTTCTGATCTTCCCCTTTCTCAGCAAGGCAGAGTAACAGTGGTGCTGGAAGGTGTCTTCATACCGCCCTTTCAGAAATGCGCAACTTTTTGAGTCAATGCGTACTGACCCACGCTAAGCGGGAGGGTCACCCACGCTGCTCGGAAATGCTCTTTCCGTGACTTCTACAGGACTTGTGAAAGGCCGGGAACTAAAATTGTGTCTTCTCCAGCACTCCTGTGTAGGATGCTTCATAGTGCAGTCGAGGTGGGCCTGGGTGGGAACGCCTCACCTTCACCGCTGACAAAGGGCTCCCTACGCCCCGGCTCTGCAGCAAAGTGCCTCTGTGGCACCTCATCACCTCCTCTCATCCATGAGCCCTGCATCCCTTCTTCGGTCGTGTCTACGCAGCAGGTTTCTCCTTGGGACTTCATATAGGATAGGAAACTATAAAAAGTTTCCATCATAACATGAAGCAGTAAATGTGGTGTTGGAAGCAGGCTTTTGTGTTTTTATAAAGGGAAACACTGAGGAAAGCACCTCTTGCCCAGCTGATCTTGTGCCATGAAAATCCGAGACTGACTTAGGAGAGATGGAGTCAACAATTATACCTCACTTCTAGCTGAGCTTGGCAATTGCACTTGGAGAAAACATTTGTAGCAAAGCCTGAGTTTGTTATGTCTATTAAATTCACCATGTGAAATTAAGAGAACCGAAAGCTTTTGCTAACTATAAATATCTATACAATGCCTTGAGAACGTTTGTGATGTCTAGTGCAGTTGAGTTTTGATTTACTCCACAGCTTTTCTCAAAAAAACAATTTGGGTCCTTTAATAATAATAATAATAAAAAAAGCAGCAGCAGGAAATAAAAAAAAAAAAAAATCTAAGCAAACAGAAAGGCTTGATCTTACAACAGAAATTTTATCCTTTCTGCTACAAAGAAGCAAATAAAGAAAGATGAAAAAAAGATCAGGTTTTTTATAAGTGCCAGGGAAAAAAGTCACATTTCAGTTCCTGGAAAGGAACTTGAGGGTTTGCATTGAGGGTACAACCTGGGCAGTTCCCTTCCGCAGGAATCAAAGATGTTATTTTTGTCTCTCATTCTTCTAATCATTTTTTAAGCTCTGTTTACTTAGGAAATGATTATACTCTGAGCGTGTGTATGTCTGCATGCAGGTGAATCCATGTACCTACAGTATTTTTTTTTTAAACTTTCCCTATGTTTTTGTCTAGGTGCAGAAGTCTCAGAGATATTACACTGCTAAAGTTTTGTGAAAACAAACAAATAGCAGAGATGCCGAAATGTGTGGCACCACGAAGGCCAAGACGATGAGAGCTCCCCTGTGCTGTTAGACTGAAGAAACATCACACAGAAAAACTGATTTTCTAAATTGAAAGTTATAATAGTGATTTAATGAAAACCTGAAGCTTCAGTCATTGCAATTGTAACAATGATATAAGCAGAATGTCATGTTCCCCTGCCCCTAAGAAACATCACCAGTCTTTTAGTCTATAAAAATTGGAAAAAAAAAAAAAAATCTGTCCAGCACATACGCCTATGAATACTGCTTTACTTTATCTTTCATTCTCCAAAACTCGAGATAGCAATGATGGTTTTTTACCCACAGTCTGCTCCCAAAAATAATCAAGTATTTTGAGGTCTCCTTTTAGGGTACATTTTTTCTCATAAAAAATAATAAATTTCAATATCTGAACCACATTTAGGTATTTTATTTGATCTTTAGCCTGCCAACTAAAACAATTATTTGTGTCTTTATAGGAAGGCACTTCACCATTTTAAAATAAATATTTAAATACTACTTCACAGGAAAAAATATTCATGTGGTTAGATGAGATATGCTGGAAAAATTAAGGCTGGTCCTCAAAGGCATGATCAAGTTGTTACACTTTCCTGTCCTTAATTTGGTTAATCCATCTTCAAACTAAAAAATTCAGTTCAGAGGAAAAAAGAAGGTATTTTTAAAAGAGCTTTGATATTCATAGCAGATTTCTTAATTAATTTTAACTTAGCAATTTTCTGAAAAAAAAAAAAAGGGCATAAAAAACCAACTCTAATCTATATAATTTAGCTGTTTTCTTGTTGATTGTGTTAAATAAAGTCTGCTTGTCTGCCAGGAAAAGGGCTTTCAATAAAAAAATGGAATAATAAACAGGTTAAAAAGAGCAAGTGATATTTTTCGTGTATGTTTGTAATCAAATAGGTGCCACTTACATGGGTATCAGATTCCCTTTTTTCCTCTAGAAACTTAGGGAAAAATGGTGAAAGGGAGCGAAGTGATGAACATCCTGACCCAAACCCGCACTGGAGGTTCCCAGGGAACATTAGGACCTTTCATTTAAGTAACTGACATAACAGAAAAAGGCTGATGAGCGTTTGCATCCCACAAACTGCTGATGGAAAGGTCGGGGAAGTGAACCCTGGCTTTCTGCTGGCAAAAAAAATAGAAGATTCAATGGGAACAATAGTCTAAAATTTCCCGTTTTCTGGTAGCAGTTCTTCAAGTCGTGTTACACCTACTCACGAGGCTGCAGTGGCAGAGAAGATCGTTAGTTAGAGGGCCACGTTGGCGGTCGGGTCCAGCCAGGTCTTCGGCACTGAACATCCCCCTGAAGCCCACAGAAAGACTGTACTGGCCTTGGCTGAAGGCCATGGAGAACCAAGGAAAAATCTCTGGTTTTCAGGCAGCATCGTTTTGCTCTTGATGCTTGAGCCTCCCGCCATTTGAGCCTCCCCCTGTCTTTCCTAATTAGCTGCTCCTGCTTCAAAAATCCCAATTGCTGCCTTCATTACCCATTATCTTCACTGAGGAGACAGATCTTGTTTTGAATCGGATATGGCTCTTTCAAGCAGTCAAGTATCGCCTTTCAGGGCTGCAATCCCCCACGCTGCGGCGCTGTTAAGGGATAACCCATATCTTCGCTTGGTATGAAAAAACAATATTTTCCCTCGGGCACGGAGGCAAGCGTGAGGTAGCAAATCACACATTACTGGATTTCCAAACTATATCCCTTTGGTCTACCTTATAATACCGTTTTCCCTCTCCCAATGAATTGCATATCCGTTATTTTACCACCCAGTTTATTTGATCATCAGGGAAGATAAATGGCTTCTGCTGAAATATTAAACAAAGGGAAAATTAAAGTACTGGGAAGAGTAAACAATACAGTAAAGCACAATTTCCTTTCTGCTACGTGAACAAAATGTGTCTCTCTCTCTCTCGCTAAGTGTCAGCACACACGCTCAAATTCTGTCCATCAGCACACATGTAACGTTCTCACCAAAGTCGATGGGATTTATATGTGTCTGGGTGAATTCTGAACCAAACGCAAGTGAAGGAGGGCGTTCTAAATAAGACTAATCTAAAAATAAAATTTATCACGACGTTTAGCATGCGGAGCATTTTACTTTCACTGCTTTTGCTCGTGTTCCTTGCTTTCTTAGCATCATTTTAACCAAAGACAAAATGGCAAATGCTATTTTAGTTGGCCTTTGGGCGGTTTGTAATAAAAGCAGGGGGAGATTTGACTGGACAAGAGCCCGGCCCGGTGTCGGTGCCCGCAGACAGCAGCGAGAACTGGCTCAGCCCTCCAAACACCAACGCTGGCCGGGGACCACCGGTCCCTCCTCGCCCGACATAGCTCGAAGGTGAGAAGGACCAACTTTTTTTTTTTCTGATAGCTGATGCCTTTGACCGAGGTCGGATTCCTCCGCACTGCAGCCCGGAGCGAAGGCTGCTCTGGCGCCGGCAGGGACGGGCAGCGACGACCTCAGGCAGCCCCTTCGGCTCAAATGCTGCCGACAGCCCGGGGTGCAGTTCGCTTTTGGAAACTCCCAGGTGAAACCATGAAGTAATGTCCAGGACTGACAAATTTGCTCACTCGCAGTTTAACCTGACTGCTGCTTTGGAAGGAGATGCTTTTATTTCAGCTCTCTGCTGCTGCTTAGTTTAGAATTTTAAAAAGAAGTTTCTTATAGTATTCCAGAGGCTCAGTAGTAGAGCTCTGAAATAATTTAGTTTGACAGTTGATTGATGGAAAGGAAAGACTCATTTCATATGGACTTGCCTCTAGCCCATAGGAAACATCTGAGGATCACATCGATTTTTCTCATTCTTGCACCATTACAGCCCAGTTTCTGAGTTTAGGTTGACTAATCATCAAAGAACTAGTTCTGATGGAAATAGGAGAAATGGCAGCTGCTCCACAGATTTTGATTCTCCTCTAAGTTTTGCCACTTTTGCTTTGATTCATTTTTTTCATCAAAGCTACCTATGTATCAAAAAACCTGTACTCACCGTAGTTAAGGCATTCCTTACTGCAGTGAGACGAGGCACCAATTTATTATCACTGCGTTATTTCTGGAACCTGATGTGGACTTTCTGGCAGACTCAACAGCTACGGGGGGTGCAAATGGGTGATGGGAACAAGAAGGGCCAGGAGAGGGGCGACAGGCCAGCTCTGCTCTGAGGAGTAGGAGAGTTTATGGGAAAGGAACAAAATCGCCGAGTTCCTATCGTTGCAAAGACAGCGTTGAAGGTGAAACTGAAATTTCTTCTCGGAAGGCAGCAGTCTACGCTGGGGCTTCTCTGATGCTGCCCTGGCAGTGACCTCCATCCCACCCGAGAGCGCCTCTTTCTCCAGGGTGAAGGTAATTCAGATTCCATGCTAACTGAGCCCTGACCTTCCCCCTGACAGAGATGGATGCGCGGCTCTGCTAATGGTCTGTGGCGGCTTTGTGCTGCAGGTTTGCACCTCACGCAGTAACCTGGGACGAGCAAACTCTCTTCCCACTCACGTTGTGCTTCATCCGCCGCACCTGAGATACCTGCTGCCTAACACACCTCGCACACCTCGCGTTCTCCCTCTCATTCCCTCAAAGACTATCACTGAGCCATCACACGTGCGTGTGCGCACATGCACACATACGTGGTTATAATATTTGGAATATTTGGAAGTTGCGACGGTTTTGCAGATACTGATCTTCAGCTTTATCTGCTCGCCTAAGTGAGCACAGACAGAAACTGCACATCATTTTATGGTCTACATGTACGTACAGAGAAAGAAAAATGCAAACCAAATTAGTATAGACATATACCTTTACTTAAGAAAAAAATAAGATGTGGGGGGACATAACTGACACTGATGCTGGTGCGGTTTTGTCATAAAGTATTCACCAGACTAACGAGTGAGTGGCTTTCAGCATCTCTGATTTTTTTAATATTCAGAGGAGAAAAGCAGTTTGTAGGCAGGTCCTGAACAAGTCTTAGATGAGAAACACCAACTAGATCAGAAACACCAACTAGATGCGCTAACCACTTGCTTTCCTTGTCTTCCTCTTCCCCTCTCACTCCTTCCAGCCCTCTTGACCCTTCATCTTTCTGGCAAGGAATGATAACCGCCCAAAGATAGACTGATTTCCACAGACATCTAGGTTAGCGAGGTCACAGCGCTCTTTACTTGAGAGCTTCACTTCCTTCACGGATTAAAGTGATTTTCGAACAGTCCATGAGCTCTTAGAAAGTGCCACTGCTGCAGACACAGAAATGTGCCCAGTTTCTGGAGAATCTTTTGCTCTTCTCCTTGGGATGGTGGGAATGGGGAGGAGTGGTCCACCCCGGCAAGTGGCCTCCACATTTTGGAAAAATTAAGGAACCACCTCCTCTGGTTGCAGGGTTGGAGCACACCCCTGATATGGGCTGTGTGGTACATTACGTGTACATTTCTAGAACTGCACATGAGAGCGACATAGATTCATTAAAAAAAAAAATATAAATGGATCTTTAAAAAAAACATTCTCCTGGACAATTGGGAGGAATGTTGGGCACCCTCTTTTTGGACTGCGGTGGCTGACTTCAGTCCCTCCAGGACACAGTTCTAATTTAACAAGGCATGAATTTAAATATATTAAGAGCTAAACAAAACACGGAGAGAATCAGAAGGGTGAAAAGTCACTGCCCCTCCTTGTCCTGCTGTCTTCTTTTTGTTGGCTGCTGGGCTGGGAGACACAAAATAAAACTGAGCAACATAACCTGTCTGAGTTTTATTCAAATCAGCCAATTAAAACATCAAGTTGAAATGTCAACGAACATGTTATGGCCACTCAGGAATTAAAGCAGGAAAGCATCTGTCTGTCTTCACCACAAAGAATTGAAGATTTTTAATTCCACTTCTGCAAAAGCTATGACATTAGATTACAGCCATGAAAAACACCATCTGCGATGTGCCCTGACTGGCTGGCTGTCATCAACTGTTGCTTTTACACAAAATTAGATTGAGTTAAACACCTTTTTTTTTTTTTTTAATTTTTTATTCTCAGGAACTATTTATCATGCAGCATTCTTTTCTCCAAGGTGTGCGCCATACACCCACATATACCTTCCGACGTTGACAGAACTTACTCAGCTCATTTTTACCTTTGCTTACTGCTCAAATGCTGATTTGAATCAGAGGAAGACACGGTCCGTTTTGTCATAAGAACAGCCAGATTGAAGTTCCTCTCGCTTTAAATTTTCTCCAATATATAACCTTGAGGACTTAAGGCTGAATTTTAAGGATGGGACATTGGGTTTGACACAGCCATCGTTCCTTCACACCTGCATCTTCTGATGTTACATCTTTCTGATAGGAACTTGAGGTCGATAGTCCCATACGTTGCAAGAAATCGATACCCACCCAGGCTGCTCTGGCAATCTCTTGTTAGCTACACACAAGAAACTGTTCAGAAAATGATTTTGTCAGAGTTGATCCGTTTCTATAAAAATGTGTGGTTTCAACAAGTCATCTTTCTTTTTAATGAAAGTATGTTGTGTTGAAGAATTCCCATTTGCAAGGTAACCAGATATTAGGCTGAGAGCTGAAGAAGTGCTTAAGGTAGATAGATCCATTAGAACTTTAAAAAAAAAAATAAAATTTGAAGTGCACTAGATACATAAGTGTTATTTTCCAGACAAATGTAATCCACACTTGGTCTAGCCACTCAAAGTAATTCAAAGGGCTCCATTAGGAGCGTATCCTATAGATACACACGTGCAAATGGAAACCAAGTCTCCAACATTCCACACACTAAAAAAACCCAAAACAAACAAACAAAAATCTCCCCACAATCCACATATTCAGCGTGCAAACGTATGTTTCCAGTTGCAGTAACTGGCAGGATAGCTTCTCATAAAAGTTATGTGCAGTGCTGCTAGAGTCTGTGTAAGTAATATTCTTGTCCCTAGGCCAGATCAGGATCACAAATATTGTTTTGGAACTGCTCCTGGTACGCTGTATTTGATATTTAGGTAAAGCTTGCCTGAGAAAAGGGGCTGTTTTCCTTTTTATCTTGACTTCAATTCTTATTACTCTACAGACATAAATGCTCAGCTGGTAGCAGTGATGCCTCTGGTCTTAAATAACAAGATTTGGGCTTGAGTCCAACAATGACATGAACGCACAGGCTACGGCTTTGGGTGTGCGCGGTCCTGGCTAAAGCAGCTTTCATTGGAAGAGGCAAAGGGAGAAGACAGATGTGTAGCCATCGCAAAAGCTGCCCGTCTTCTGCAAAAGGGAAAGACACCACGACAGAAGGATGCGGTGAGGTGGGATGTATATGCTGCAAAGTGATGGTACTCATTGGACGTGACTGCTGTTAGCTTTCTTTTTGTCTTCTCTTTCCCCTTCATTTTTTGGCTAAAAATGAAGAGATTCTTGGGGTTGGATATCTAGACCAAAGATATTTCATTGCTCAGCTTGACCAAATCCTGCCCTGCCCGTACAGCTGCAGTGGGGCAGGACGAGCACATAATAGCTGTAGAGCACAAAGCGACCGTGAGCGCAGTGTCTTCTGTCCTGTCTTTTGCCTTGCCAAAAATACCACACTAGGAACAAAAGTGGTGAAATGGCCTCTGCGCACTGATCAGTGCCGAAACGTGGGTTGCAGAACGTTCAGCAGTGCTGCACAAAACTGCCATCCGTGAGTAGCCCCTACTCCATCAAATGCACCACTAATTACAGACATGATGGTACAGTGACGGAAAACAATTGCAAGAGGACGTGGAGTCCAAGTGTCCTGATTCTCCCTTTCCACCATACCAGACTGTGACTTTCTGTTGATTCTCTGTTCATACTGAAAAAGCAGCAGAAAGAGACTGCAAATATATTCTCAGTTTGAGAAGAGTGCTAGGGACATTTTGAAAGACATAAAGAAGGTATTCCTGGAAAACTTATGCAGCCAGCATGGAGCAGTGAGCAGGAGCAACGTCTAGACCAAAACCCAATGTTTCACACAGCTTACAAATTAGACAAGTAAAACCAGGTATTTTCTGATTTTTCAAAGAGGCTGAGTTACAAGCAAGAACGGATGAAATCCAGGGCGTTCCCTGCAAGCTAGAATTTCCTGTACAAACACTATTGACCATATTTTTGGAGAAGTGCATAAAAACAGTTGATGTCTGCAGTAATTATAGTGTGTCAGAAAAATTAACATTTGCAATTCCCCATATCCTGAGCAAGAAAGCAGCACTAATCATACGGACCAAAATACGGTTAAAATAAACACAGGCCATCCAAGAGGAAACTATTCCTTCTGCTAAATTTGAATTTTCTGAAATTTATAGCTATTTGGATTTTGAGTCTCAGGTAAATTACGTTCAAATAGGTAGATGTAGTTGTCAGTAAATTTGGGTCCTCCATAAAGAGACTGTGGTGATAACGGGTTGCAAGTCTAAAGTGGTTCTGTGTATCAGTGCTCTTCTCATTTGAAGGATTAGACCCAGTATGTATCAGGTCACATCTAACGGCTACCTGGGTGGAAATCATGGCTTGAAAAAGGATTTTTTGTTTGTTTTGTTTTGCTAAAGACACAATATGTAGGGCTGATTTCAGAGTTGAGAAGAAGGAAATGTGGATCAGGGCATTTCACACAGATGCAGCATCCATTTCACTGAGAACCCTTTGCTAGCAAAGGTCTGAATAAATGCAAGTGTGTAAATTGCACTGAGCCAAATCCAGAAATAAAGCCCAGAGTCGTAATATACATTTTCAACAACATCGAAGGATGTGCACTGAACGTACCTGTTTTACGAAGGCTGTTCCACCACAAGAGGTTTATTTCCTCTATAAATTACCTCATGCACCTCACTTAAAATGAGACCAAATCCTGTGCCAGTCATGTCCCAGCAAGCAAACATGTTGACACAGGAACAAGTAAAGCCTGAAAAGTCTGAAAGCGCTGTTTCGGTTTTGGCTGAGCACCCAAACGCCTTGTGCCCCAACAAACTGCCTCATCCCCTGAGGTTTGACAGATTGATCCTTTTCCTGCCAGCGGTTGAATGTCTCCTCCTGAGAGGACAACACCCACTCGGATGGGTGGATGCCCAACACATTGCAGCAAGTGCTGAGGCCAGGGATGAGCCCTGTGCCAGGAGTGCGAGGCAAAACCTTTGGCATTACCCATAGGATAATGTAGCCGATCAGGGAACTCTGCTGCAGGTAGCTGGAAAAATTTCCCTGTACGCCCTTTCTGCTCTGAATCTGAGGTACCTAAGCCCTAAGGGAGAGCTTGCTTCTCATTTCAGGTGTCCTGCACTTCTAGAGCATGCAGGAAGATGGTGCCACATGAAATATTTTTTCTCAAAGATGTTTTGTTTATTTTATATTATGTGCTTACTTATACCTTTAATTCATTTTAGGTAACAAAAAAAAAATTTAAAAAGCCTCTAGCAACTCATAATTCTGCTCTCAAGCAAAGGCTGTTGCTTCTTGAGGCCCACAGAGGCACTGTCGTGCACTATTTAATGCAGATCTGGGTGGAGACATTAAAATGACAAATGACCACGGACCGACATATCGCCAAAGTTCATGGCAGATTGAGTTGCTGTTATGGGTGTCTGGCTTCAAAAGCGATGGAAAGGGAACAAATTGGAAACACACAGCTCTAGATGCATGCACATGATGTAGCAGGGTTTTTTTCCACGCTGTTTCTTCCAAGCTACAGGGCTGTTTATTTGTTATATGTCCTTTGAAAAGATTCTGAAATGCTCTATCTCCAGCAGGGAGCTCTGACTACAACCTGAAGAAATGGTTTAAAGCTTATTATAGGCACCTTTGGAAATGAATAGCAAATTCATACACGGCAACGAAACACAACAGCGGCCGCCCAAGTCTCTGAGACTGCAGAATGGACTCCCCAAGGTTATAGCTACAGGAGGAGGCAAAATGCAGATTCCTCCACTCGGAAACTCCTACTTTGGTGTGACCTCGGGGCTCCTGAAATATGGGTAAAAGTTGTGATTTTCCCAGCAGAGGGCACTGCATCATCACGCTCTGCTGCTGGCCCTGGTTTGGGGAGCGGGGTCAGTCCAGCTCAGGCCACTCGGACCTGATCCGGGCGCTGCGGGGCAAAGCAGGAGCCCGAGAGCTCACCCCAGGCAGACCCTACCCCGGGAAGAGCCTCTGGTGAAGGAAATCGTTGCTGATACCGATGTGTAACGAGCCCACAGTTGGGAGCATCTGATAAACTCTCATTTCAGAAAAGCCCAAAACTTAACTCCATTCGTTTCAGTTGGAGGCTTCAAAAAGGTTTGAAATATTAGCGAATATTTCATTGTCCTCGAATCTATAAGGCCAGACCTTTGCTCTGCTGATTGCAGAGCTGCACTAAATTTTATCAGTTAAAGTTCTGACCCAGAAAAGTTAAATCTCTCTGAGATGGGCTCCACACCAATCATGTTTTCTACCATGAATTATTCAAGACAGTTTTAGATTACCTGTAGCACTTTAGTTTTCTTTCTTAAAAAAAAAAAAAAAAAATAATCAGGGCAGGGAAAAGGAATTCCACTGTGCAAATATCCCAGAGAACAGATTACTTATTGTTCAAAAATACCGTCTTTAATAGCATTACCAGAGTGGCCCATGAAATCAGCCGTTTACTAGAAAGATGGGCTGATGTTTCTCCCCCGGCTGGCAGTTGTGAGGTGTGCTGGACAGGGCGCGCAGCAGGACTGTTGCATGGGAATAAATTCACGTACAGTTAAAGATTAAACTACACCATGAATAAAGAGGCAGGAGATTTCATTCAGCTCCCGGTCCCGCTGTCGAGATGCCCTTTAGCAAGTCTCCTCCTATTTTATGAGCTTCCATTGCAGCCTCTCTGTCCTGTGGCAGTTTCCTATCTGACTCGATTTGGTTGAAAAGTTTCCTCCAGAAAAGTTTCCCACCAGGAAATGCCCTTTCATGTTAACCAGAATGGTTCACAGGCGCTTATTGCTTCTGTCAAATCTTTCCTGGCAAATCTTTTTATTGCTAGCAGTTTTTATTGCATGCGTAGCTTGAAACGATAGAGGCTAAACGTTGTCAAAGTAAAACTTTTGTTCTTGACACAGTCAAACATTTTCATAAGGTCAAAATAAATATTTCTTAAATACTTGAGTTCACAAATAATCATAATGTTTGCATTTTTCCTCCCAACCCAAGATTAAAAACGAGTTCTCAGCTCCTGAGCCTCTTCTGGGGAGGATTTCTCTGTTCACACCAATGCCCTTTTTAAGATTTACTCGAACACCGTATCTGGTCACCAGTAATCTGTTTTTACAATAGGATCCCAAGTTCTGCTGAGGTTTTCAGGGTGCTACTATAACAGAAGTAAGAAGCAAAATGATGATCATAAAGAAATTTTATTTTTAGGGAATTGGGACCACAACTTCCTGAAAACTACTAGACCAGATAATGTCTTTTTCCCTTCTCTCTCTTTTATGGCAGGCACTTGTTCGAAAAAAGTTACACAACTTTCTTTAAAATGGACTTTTAAAATCCATCATTTAATGCAACTCTGGAAAGTTAGCTCCTGTGCTATTTCCTTTCCTTCCTTCCTTTACCTCTCTTTTTCTTTCTTAAATCCATCCCTGCATTTTAAATTAGTTACGAGAAATAAAGAAAAAGGAGGTTTACGGGGTTGAAATCGCTTCAGTGTGACAGGGCGATGTTTTTTTTTGTGCACGAGTCTAAATGAGGCTTTAGAAAATGATATGGTATCCCTTAAATGGATCTGCTATGGTCAGAGACCATTAGGCAATGGAGGAAGATTCCTCGGGGACGGCTGAGACCAGACATCTGAATCCCAGAGGATGGAGATGACTATTTACTTTTCTGCATGGAGAATTAATATATGTCTCCATCTTCTACCAGCGGCCCTGAACCAGTGAGCATAAAGGAAACAGAATGAGTGGGGGAAAAAAATGGCATGTGTGTTTTTCCCTTTTTCCTTTGGTGCAGATTCATTTTTTTTCACTCAGTATTTGCACATTATTCTTTGCTTTCTCCCTGTAGGATTTTCTTCCCTGACTTTGAGGCAATTCATCTGTCCTAAGAAGGTACCTAAAGATAATGAAGAGGCACATAATTTAGTAATCTTGGCCATCTTTTACTTGGAAGATTAATTTTGGCCTTTAAGTGTCAAGGTGGGTTAAACCGAGTCAGCAGCAACAAAAAGCCACAGCCAGAAGTACAGACAGGAACCCGGGCTGGTGCAAACTGCACGAAATAAATGAGTCATGGAGTCATTTCACTATCTGCAAAACGATAGACTAGTGATTATTAAAACAGAAACACTCCCTGATTCATCTAGGCTAAGTTTAGGGCTCCGAGTTTCTCCTTTCATTTTCTTTCCTCCATCTGCTTTTTCCACGGAAAACGATGTCCTTGGGTCTGTCCTGCAACTCCCCACTTCTCGTCTGCACTGCAAATGCTGTGCTGAGATTTGGGAAGTTGTTCGCTCTCCCCCTCGCCGCAGGCTGCCTTGAATGGGGTTTGCGTGCGTTGCCTCCTAGAAGCAGTAATCTATCTGGAGACGGGAGAGGGTGTAAATGAGAGCTTTGCTGCACTCACAGAGTTAAAAAACTACAACTCCGATAATGAACTACGGTCTTGTGCAATTGCAACCTCTCCTCGCACTTTCCCCATAGGTGCGACTTGCAGTTCCTATACGCTTTCTGTAGGAGCATAGTAAGAGCCGGAGGAGATGAGAGTAATGATCCGTCCAGCACTATTCATCCCAAAAGAGAAGCTGAAAAAAAACCCTAAGCGTGAGTTAAGCTTCCAAACAATGTCAGTTGTTAAAAATGGTTCTTAATCTTTACCATCATCACTTTCCATCCTAATTTTTTCTGTAATTTTGCAGCACACTGCTGGCTGCTGGTAGCTGGGTTCAATTTATGCGTCAAACAGCCAGGTTAACCGGGAGTCAGCGGCTCTCGCGGCATGAAAACAGCTTCTTACCCAGCAGATCAACTATGCAAAATAGAAAATACATTTATATTTTAGGAACTGGATGGAAAATAAGGAGCAGTACCAAGAGCAATGCGCCTCTTTATTTCTTTATTTCTGTAAGAGTGCATTGAAGCAGGGTGGGTGTGTGGAACTGAACAAAGAACAGAAGCATGGAAATGCTGAATTTATGAGGTAGAAAACTAATCTGGAGTCTAACATTTCTTCCCTCCCAGCGATCTCTCTTCCCAAATCACTCTGGATTCACTGTTTGCTTTCATGGCGCATGTGAAATAACAGAAATATAAAGTCTGCGTATAATTTAAAAAATGATAAAGTGATTATACATCTACTCAAAACACTCAGATGTGTCTATCACAGGTTTATTGTTTCTATTATTCTTTATTTGGTACATGATATGTGTGCAAGAACCCCTGAAACATTTCACAGCTGGATTAAACTTGTCTTCTGTGAGATTTTCCTTTTCTATCAGTAAGTGAAGACAAGGCTCCGCTCCAATCCTATTTTATTGTCATCAGCTACTCTACACTTGTATGCTCTATCATAATTTCTGTGTGTATGTGCATGTGTGCCATAAACCTGTAGACGGCCACAGATTATGTTCCTTCACAACACACACACAAAAGCACACGCCGAGCCAGCTCACGACTGGAAAGATCCTGAATGTTCGTGCTTTCCTGTGGTCGATGCTCTGAGCCCACAGCATTTAACGGGCTGATTTTATTTTATTTTTTTTTCCAGGAGTTTGCCCAACCTTAGACAAACAGTGCTGTTATCCAAGCAAGGACGGTTGAAGGTGTTAGTGGCCGACTTTATTGGCAAATTGAGTGCCCACCAGCATCCCTCTCCCTCCTCGGACCCCACAGCCTCACTAACTCCCTGCGAACGTGAGGTGCTGGACACCGGCCGGCGCTGGCGGGGAGCCGCGGCAGCACGTGCTGCCTCCACCAACCATTTCTTGAGATTCCTTCTCATTTTGAATTCAGGCTTCCTGCACCCTGGGTTACGGGTGCGTGTGACCATTGCGAGGGAGCAGCGCGGCGTTTGCTGGCGCGGGATGCTCGAGCCTTGTGCCCCTTGCCCGGCCAAACCCCGCACAGCTTCAGCCTGGGAAGGAGCATCGCTATATTTAGTCTGTCCGACTCCAGTGGAGACTGACTCTCTACCTGGAAGGCCGAAAAGCTTTTACTTTTTTTTTTTTTTTTTTCTCTGCTGATTTCAAAAGTTTCCCCCTGATTTAATTGATTTTTAAATCAACCTGGAAAAGTTTAAAATGAAAATGTAATGTTTTTAAACAACATGTCTGGATAAACTACGTGGTTCTCTGCCAGTTTTTATATTTCAATTTTTCATCTCATCTTGAGTTTGGACCAGGCTGTGCTTCTGAAAATGGATGGAATCATTCAGTTTCCTGCTTCTTGATTGTTGATTTTAGGAATGCCACCCTTGCCCCTTGTATTTTATAAAAAAAAAAAAAAAAATGTTCTTAATTCAAGACAATAGAAAGTG
Organism: Charadrius vociferus; assembly: GCF_000708025.1. Classification (NCBI taxonomy): domain Eukaryota; kingdom Metazoa; phylum Chordata; class Aves; order Charadriiformes; family Charadriidae; genus Charadrius; species Charadrius vociferus. The sequence goes on along the minus strand of NW_009646934.1, from coordinate 582,230 downwards.
AAAAACTGAGAAAACTTGAAAAAATAAAAATATTCCGTTTTTTCCACTTGTCACTTTTTTATAAACTGAAAAAAATATTCAACATTACGCTATCTCGAAAAAAAAAAAAGGGGGATGACAAACGTTTCTACCATATTTTTGCCATTTTTTTTGCCTTTTCCATCTTTTCCAGCATAGAAAAGATTTGGTAGAAAGGGAAGGAGGAGGGAAGAGTCAACATGGGGAAAAGAAGTTATGTGATAAAAAGTTAAAGTGCTAAAAAGGAAGCATGGAGTCTTATTTTTATTTTTTTAAACATAGGAATAAAGTGATGTTTTAGGCTGAAAATGTTTTTCAGGCTGACATTTCAAAATGAAACACAGATTTTCATGTCAAGGTATTATTTCATACACACACACACACACACAAAATCAAAATGTATTTTGAAACAAAAACACTACAGGCAGAGTGACATTTGCAATTGAAAATTTTTATTTTTGCCCCTCCCCACCCCAATAAATAAATAATTTGGTTTTCCAGGAAACTCTAAATCTATGAACAGCGGGTGAAACATAGTGAAACAAAAGGGTTGTTAGCCCGTATTAAGCATCAGGGTTTGCTGAAAAAAATCTGTGCATTAACGTGGGTTATTTCTGGCATGTTAATTCATCTGTTGAGAAAGGGTCTGCTCAGAAACATATGGGCGTAATTTACTAGTTGTAAATAAAAGGTTTGTTATTATTTCGGTTTTTAACAGTTCCCCAGGTCACGGAGTTTCTGATGAAGTAATAGCTCAGCTCGTATCAGTTAACTTTTCCTACATAGGATATTTTGGAGACGTTGGTTACAGTAACAGAGCAATAAAAGGACAATTTTTCCACCATTAACAAATGGTGCATGTAATTGGAAAACCCCCTCTCACCACCCAGCGTCCAGCGGGACGGGGTGGCCGGCAGGTTCTACCCGGGCTGTGGGAACCAACGCGGCCGGTGGCAGAGAGAGCACCACCGCGCGCCCGACCGAGCCCTTCGAGGGCTGCCCACCCTCTTCCTGTGATTTTGTCTACACCGTGATCCAGAAACACATCGGCAGCTCGTATAGCTGTGTGCACCTGAGCTCATGTTAAAGTGACTTGGGTCAAGCTGGAGCATGACCAGCACTAACCCACTCGGGCACGTACGAGGTGGCTGGAGACCATCTCCAGGTACCAGCTGCTCTTCGCGTCTGCTTTGCCTCCTGAACCCTCAGGCTCGTACCTCCGGGCTGCGGCGCTGAGATACCCTGAATGAGGGAGCAGCAGCATTTAAAAGGCTGTGACAGTTCATGGCCCCATCGCGAAAACCCTCGGTGGAAGGTCAGCAGATGTGGACTGTATTTACAGGACACATGTGGAAGCTGCTCCTGGGTGGGAAACTACGCAGCTGTCCAGAGGGCAAAGCTAAATACACAAAACCTGTGTTTGCGGTTAAAGGCAAGCCACCTAAGAAGAGATGTCATCTTTGCTGCAGAAGAATGTGGATGAAATGCCGGGTGAAATGATGTTATAGCTATGGCCAGGCTCAGCGTGTAATTGCGACTCACAACAGGCTTATATCCCGATTTTCGCTGATCACTCTTTATACAGCTTTCTCACTCTTGCAGTCTGCAAAGGGCTTTCAGGTCCTTGGCTGTGGAAACTTCTGCGTAAGCTTAGTCAAGATGCCCTCACTTTTATTTTCTAAAACAGCACACAGGTCCATTACGCTTTCTGTAAATCACTCACAGTAAATGTACGAGGCTGCAAAGTAATTTGGGGTTTTCAAGACTTTTCCGTGAGTTATCCAGAATCAGAGGCAGCTGGCTACAAGCAGAAGAGATGAAGTGCCGGTGCACAGGGAGGAAAATTGTGCTTTCTGTTTCTCTTTTCAGTATATAAACCACATGCTGCATAGCTGGGTTGGGAGTGAAATAAGCTTGTAGTTCTCCAGCTGCACGGACTGTACTTTTTAGCATTCTGTTACGTAAAGAGCATGCAAATATATTAGCAAGAAAAACGCTGAATTTTCCCATTAAGGCATGTGATTAATGCAGTGCTGAAAGCTCGTTTAAAGGACTGTACAGTGCAGCTCACTTGAGAAACAGAAAGAAGAAGAAGAATACAAAAAGTGAGTTGAGTGTTCTGGGTATGAATGAATTCCGTGGGGCTGTAGAGGGCACTAAAGATCTTTACGATTTCTCGGAAAGAAGAGAAAGCTCTGAGTTGCTTTTTACACTTCAATATTAAAAAAAAAAATTAACCCTCTTCAGGAGCAAGTGGGACCACATCAGACTCAAATACTACAGCTTCTCCCCTTTTAACCACTAATAACAGGTTGAGCTAATTTCTGTTTTGATTTGGGGTTTCTTTCTTCCATTTCGAAGAAACGGTTAGCTGTGCGGAGCCCTCTCGTAGCACTGATTTCAGCAAGACCGAATATCTTCAGCACAAAGAAATCCCATTCCTTCAAATGAGAATTCTGCCCGAACAGCTGAGCAATGGCAATTTATCCGTCAGGTTGTCGTGGCTGAAACAGAGAGGGATCGCAAAGAGATCTGGTCACATTAACATGAATCCTAAAAAAAACTTCAGTGCATCTCAAAACACTTGGGGTGTTCCACTTGTTTAGTTTTGCACGTCTCTGAAATGTCTGGGTTTGGCTAGAAGAAAGCAAAGTCTTTTCTTGTGGTATTTTCTGCCATCAGGAATTGGAAATCTCACCAGCAATCCTGTTCTGATGAGATTCCCAGCCCGATATATAGCTTACGAGAGAAGCTGCAAATTACATTTTGGATTTCAGCGCTTCATATGAGACAGGCCAAATTCTCCAAGAAATAAAGATACGAAATGCCCTGTTGTCGTCTGAGACTTGTTTTCAGATTGCAGGCCGCGGACTCCAGTCCAATATCAAAGGCAAAATCTGTATCTTGAGTCAGCGTGGGATACCTCTTACTGCAGATTTCTGAGGATACTCAGGGTTTATTACGTGCAGCTCCGCAGCCGATCCGACAGCCTGTGCACAGACTCCTCTCCAGAAATCTGCAGAGTCATCTTGTTTTCCCTGGGTATTCTGTCAGCTTTGCAGCAGACCCATATTAGAAAATATAGCATGACTAAGACATCTGTCTACTGCCTAATTATATTGCCATAGTTATAGCGGCGTAGCTTTCTCTGTAGCTTCTATTCTGGAATACGTGTGCCTAATAATAACTTTATAATTACACCGCTATGATTTCACTGGTAATCTGCCCCGTGTACTCAGGTCTTCAGTGCACACCCCAAAAAAATACCACGCGGTGCCAAGGAATTCAGACAGACCCTTACGCAGAGCCACGCACACGCCTCGGCAACACGCGGCTTTGCAGAACAAAATCATTTGATTTCACTCAGCTGCTGCCGAGGCCACACACGACCAGCGCAGGGCTCTTCTCACGCTCCGTGACGCTGAGGGCATTTTATTTTTCAAGAGCTGCACCTACCACGGCAGCAATGAATCGCAGATGGAGAAGCTGAAGACACTGAGATATCCTGGTGAATTGCTTCAACTGAACTTCTGGAAGTCTTGCAAGTCACTGACTGTCCCAAATTAATTTTTTCAACTATTTCTGAGTGCTTTGTGAGCTGCATAATTCCCTTTTTTTTAAAAAAAAAAAAAAAGGAACTGGCTACTCGCGGCTCTCCTCCTTTTGAAATGGAGATAAATCAAAAGGATGAGTTTTAGCTGTGGTTTGGGGACATGTTTAAGTCAGGTTTAGGGTTCAGACTCGATGATAATATGGAGATTATAAAAGGCATTTTCTGCTTTTGGTCCAAAGTGAGAGAGTTGGTGGCTGTTGGAAGGGATTCACCTGGTGGCTACGGTCACAGGGGGAGCAGGAACAGGCTGAGCGCAACCAGCGAGTGAGATATGGGCTCGACTCTCTCTTATGGTGAGATCTGGTGGAATTTGACTTTCAGGTTCCATTTTTAGCCCGTCTGTAAATAGAACCAACCGAGTGGGTGTGACAAAACACTCACATCCACGAGCAGCTTGTCCGGGGGGTTAGCTGGTTACGTGAGCATCTATCAGTCATACCTGTACGCAGCAGCTCCGTCCCGCGTGCCCGATTCCCCGCTCCCCTAGAAGGGATGGGCGCTGCTAACAGGCGCTGCTCGACCAACTCCATCAGCCCAGCGTGGGGCTTCGCTATGAGCCGCCGAGAGGGGTTTGTTAGCCCTCTTTGGCCAGACGGCTCTTGCCGTATTGTTTCTTTTCCTTCCCTGGCCGAATGCCCACTCGCTTTGGCATGAATAACTGCGCGTTCAAACAGAGCATTTGGTTTCCACGCACACACGTCCATGTGACCTTCAAATTCACTTCCACAAACATTTTGTGTCATCGGAGGTTAATGGGTGCGTGAATGGTACGGCATGAAAAGAGACGTTACTGTGAAATTTCTATTAGAGAAGTCGTCTTTTAGGCTTGAAAAGCAGCAAAATTATATGGGATGCTTCTTGTCTCCGATGCAGTGAATTCATGGATAAGTCAGATAAGTCAGAGTTAATGGCAATCAGCCAGTTGGACGAGGTAATATAATATCCACTTCTAGTTACAATAGGGTGCTGGTGACAAGACCAGGATGGTTTTATCTGGATTTACACTAAAAGACAAATATTTTTTTTTAAAGCAATTGGAAAGTGAAAATAAAAATATAGTTCAAACATAGAAACAGAATAAAATATTGAAATCTGTAATGCAAGTTCTCCCTAGGAACCGCAGATACTCTAAGTTAACAAAAAATGATGTAGCTTAACTTATAAAAATAGTAAAACAGTAAAAAGGTACCACATGTTCCTCCTGGACTGCAAGCCAAACAATTGTTATTACATTTAAATCATGTTCTGACATAATGCTATAGAAACCCTGGAAAAAAATGGAGCCCACGCTGACGAACTCTACTGTGCTGAGAAAGCACTGTGCTTTTGGAGCTGAGCATTTATTAACCACTTTGACGAGAAAACAAAATGTTCCGATTCCCTCATCCTCAGTGATCAAGCTGTACCGCATCAGAGCAAGTGAGCTTAAAATAAATGACACCTGGGCGTGACGATCGGGGCAGCGGAGCGCTGGGGGGGATTCAGCTGTCCTCGCCGGCCTCGGCAGCTCCCGGTGTCGGCTGTGCCGAGGGCGATGCCAGATCTCCGACAGCCGCAGAATACTAATCGGCAGCTGCGGAGCTGCCTGTTTATTTTTTCTTTTGAAATAGCCATGCAAATAAGACACTGGCACAGAATGTCAGTGCCCCCGGAGCTTATATATGATACGCAAGATTCATTGCTTTCTTTTCCTTGTTCTTCTCCCCCCCCTCGTTCTAGTTCTTTTTTTCTTCTCTCTTTCTTTCTCATCCATTCTGCCCCCCTCCGTTTCCTCAGTTTAAGATAAAAGCACACTTTGCCTGGTGGTAAACCTGCCAGTTACTAAAAAGGCTCTAATTTTTCGTAAGTGAGTTCAAACTGCTCCTGCAAGCGTGGCGCCTGAAGCAGTGGGCACTAATTCTGAGACGAACCCAAGTCCTGTCCTGGGAAGAGTCTCAGCTTCACATAGACCCATCGGACAGGAAAAAGCGTTAGCAGCACCTGAACAGGTAGCCTCCAACAGGCTAAGCCAGTTTTCATAAGCTGATTTTCATGTACTATAGTGTTGCTATATTCTCAGTCAGTTGAAAAAGCATAAAACCAGATTATTTTTGCACCCAAAGTAAAAGCCACTTTGCACCTTATAACATCTGAGGTCCTAAGATATGGAGAAACTTATGTCCCTGTAAGACCCACGGGCATTTATGGATCTAAGAACTCTGGGTGTATTTCATTCCCCCACCTCTTTAAAATCACAGATCTAAACCCTGATTTCAGGGGCTATGTGGCAGCAAGGTTTCAAAAATCAAGGTCCCCAGATTTTAAAGCCATAGCATCTCAGCTTTTTTAACAGATTGGATGTTCATTGCCTTTATTGTCATTTGATTAAACACGTGGGAGTTACACTGATATAAAACTGCTGCAGCAGAATTTAGGCCATAAGGTTAATGGTTATTCTGGTGTCTGAGGCCACAGGAGTCTGCTTTTCCAGAGCGTCCCAGGTATGTTCTTCCCAATGACCCCTCAGAGATATTTCCCATCCCTTCAGTGACTTGCACGTAAGCAGCTCTCGGGTAACTGCTTGATTTTTGCACGTGTCCCAAAAGCTCCAGTGTTGCTGAGTCAGCAACAGCATAAGAAAACTCCAGACGGAAAATGTGGTTGGGCTGCAGAGCAGCTGGACAGCAGGGACCGTGCGATCCCCTGTCACACAAAGCTCTTTACAGGCGTTACTCTCCAGCTTTTTATTTGTAGAGGACCCAACATGGTGATAAACCAAAACCAGAACAAAAGTCTCCTATTAACGATTTCTACAAGTTTCATAATAAACCTCCCCGCTGCTGTCCTACAGTGCGGCACACCACGTCTCTGCTCAGCAGTCACAAAATATTAGTCGTGGTGCCCCTGTCCTTCCCCCGTTCTCCCTGCTGGCTTGTTATCTTTCTTATTCTGTCATGCTCAAAATGAGCTTACAAACTCCTTCCAGCACGGACACAGTGGAGCAGTTCCTCCTCGAGGTGACTTGAATGAAGCTCCGTTGTTTTTCACCATCTGCAAGGATGGAGCTCGGTGAGATTTTATCAGGTCACTCTTCTGACCGTTTTGCTCCATGTGCTATGTGTCACGGTAGCTTTAACACACTCCCAAAGTGAAAAGCCTGAAGTGCTTTAGTGCCTGAACCTCCTGCAATCGAAACCTGAAGGTTTAGCAAAGGCACAGAATTCATTTCCAATTAGTGTAAACAATTCCATCCAGATTATACTGTAATATGAAAACAGGTTTAATGCGATTCAATCAATTCCAATGTGAACCCGCCACAGTTTTGTTTGTATGGAAAAAAAAAACACAAAAACAAATACAAATAATGTGGAAATATGGCTATCTTTTAGCTTCCAGAGCGCTTTTAGCTCAGCGAGGTCTGGGTGGTCCGTGAAAATGAGATGATCGGACAGGTATTAAAATGAATTGCATGAGCTTTCGCTACGGAGTCAGCATGTCCCGAGGCGAGGGGCGAATTGGATGGGCTGATGGAAAGGTCCGCAGCCAAAGGTTTGTGGCACAGCATGGAGTTCCAAAAATGTTGTAGGCCATAAATGAAGTGAATATTTCATGTTTGAAGGCATTCCTTTTTCCTGGAGAAGATCAGTCATTTTATCCTGACCTAGTGTCCATGTGCAAGTAGCAACACACTGAAAGGCTAGAGGGTAAGGTAGATTTTAGAGGGAGACTTTGCGGCTTTGATTGATGTTTGATTTTTGCTATTTCCCAGAAAAGAATGGGTCTGTGGCTCCTCTCTCAAAAATGAGATCCTCTGCTGCATTGAAGATGTGAGAAACATTACTGAAATCTCTTATCCAACAATGCAAAATACTCTTCTTGACCACACACTTCTGCTGCATAGCAGGGATTTAAGAACTCTGTGGGAATGCAGTATCCTGTATCAGAGGGGAACACTTGGGATCCAGGAGTAAATCTGAGACGCTTATTGTGAGCAGAGCTGGAATGTGTTACCCTGCATCCCAGATATGACTTCACTATGTCTTAATCAGTCTCATCAGAAACTAATAGGAAAAAAAACAGTTTTAGGTTTCAATGGTTGTAGCACAAAATATCTTCAGATATTGAATTTTAGCTTGCAGACAACAAGAATGCATATTTAAGTCCGAACGGGAATTAGATAACTTGGAATGCCTGCCTAAAAGAAAAGAAATTCAGTTTTGACTCCTTACTCCATCACAGCCATGCTGGGATATGTCTTTATCACCCACAGCGTTGGGATTAATAGTTCAGGCACAGCATTACATGAGCCCTGTTACACAGCGTCTGACCTCGAGCTGTCTTTCATCCGCTTGACTGGGAACACGCACAAAACTAGATCCTGCTTGTCTGTACCCCTAATGTGGACACACTATACTCGCCAGAGACAGAATTTGTCTTCCCTGATGTTAACCAGCTAAAACCAGGATATTGTCTCTGCGCTAGTTACGTCTCTCCTTTGGAGAGCGAGATACACCTCAGCAGAAGGATCCTGCTGATGTCCTCACCTCCTCCTGATGCGAAGGCTGGGCGAGTGCCGCTTCGGAGGGTGTGCGGCCAACCAGCAGTGAAGACAGCATGGAAGATGGAGAGTTGCTCAGGTATCCTGCTCACGAGGCCAGGGAGGCGCCTTATTTTCAGTTTCAGATACATTTCTGTCCCGGATGGATGTCTCGGGTGAGGAGTCGGCACACAACCCTTCTGCCCCCACTCTGTCCCAACCAGTCACCAGTTATTTCCTTGACTCTTGTTTCCCAGGCCAGGTTCAGCTTGTGCTGCTTAATGCTGTTTCTTGGATCTTCTCAGCTCATTTTGAGATAAACAAAGGGTCGGACTTTCCCGTAATCCTCACACATCATTGGCATCTTTGTATGTCTCTGCTGCAGAGCAGAACAAACACAAAGACTGCATCTCAGTGTACCCTCGGCAGCAAGTCCCTTCAAGTGTAAAGTGAAAATGTTGGCAGGAAAGTACGGGAAAGTTGGGTGGTTGCCTGTGCCCTACCTGGCTTGCAGATAAAAGAATTAGGTTGCCAAGTCTGCTACTCTTTTAAGCTCGACAAATCCACACACCAGGCATTTGAATAGACATAAAAAGTTGAGGGAATATAGTCTCTAGAGTTACAAAGCTTCACTTCTTGTGTTGCTTCTCAAACGAATTCAGATAATCTTATTAAACTCCAGGCTCCTTTATTTCTGTCATTCATTGTGCTGTTTCCTACATCATAGATTCTTATTATTCTTTTCTTTTCCATTCCACCTTCCTAAATTTTTCAGTTGTTTTCTTTCCTGCGCCTGTGTGTCTCTGTATGTGTTCTCAAAGAAACAGTTGCTGCTCACAGAAATACAGCCTGGCTTTACGCAGACTGTAGCAGAAAGAATAGCACTCCTCGGCCACGACAATAAAACCTTCAGTGCTCTCTGTATTGCTCCTGGGTGCCAATCCCACACAGGTGGAAAAAAGCCCCTTAGCATCCCACTTGCTTGTGCAGCAGATGCTCCAGGGATCCTCTTAGTGACAACAGTCACAAAACCTTTAGCAAATAGTATCTGAGCTTCCTGAGCACCCGGACAGATGAATTGGTTGCTCAGGCAGAAGGTGAGAACTGCTCAGGCTCATTTTCCACCCCAGGCTGCTGCAGGAGAAATCCAAGATCCTTCCCCTCCTTCCCCTCCAGGGAGCCCACAGAGCTCTCCAGTACTCTGAAGGTAGAGAGGAAGAAGAGACGACAACCCTCAGGATCATTTGGAGCTTTCCCAATACTCCTTGTGTTAGTCGGTCATTCTCTAAAGATATTTTTTATATAAGTTCAGTTTTTGGGTGTTATTTGCTAATTACTGTTGGTATTTAATTATGGCAAAGTTTAAATTACTCAGGCAGCCAGTAATCCACATTATTCAAAGACACTTCCAAAATTCTACTCTAAACATTCCTTGCGGTCCTTAACAAACAGAGGCAGTTCTCAGTTGGCCCAAAAGTCACATAGCAAATATTTTCACAAAAGCAAGGATGAGCAAAATGATCCTAGGGCCAATTCAATTCATTACACAGACTTCCACCCATGTTTAATCTGGAGAGACCCATTTGTTTTCCTGAACTCCCTTCCCAACCCTAAATGAAATTAGGACCAAGCCTACTTGGACCATCATGGATTTAAGAAAAACATGCTTTAAATTAATTTCTAGGTCTTCTTACCTTCCCCACCACTGAGACAGAAGTACTGTTCCCTCCTTATTCAGATGCTCATCTGTGCTCTGTGTAAGAGAGAATTAACAGAAGTTGGTTCTTCATTAGGAGGCTATCTCCTGGTTTCGGAGATGGAGGTACAAATTCCTACTTTTTCGCAGGTGATATCACTTGCCCTCCTTTACCCATCCAGAAAAGAAACATTTCCTTAATAATTGCATTAGTATTTACAGTGATGAGACATGCAAATAGCAGTGGATGCGGAATTCAAGCTTCCATGTGCTCATCTAAGTACATTGCCCTTTAACGACAGCATAAATATTGACAATAGTGAGGTAATGTTAGTGTAAAGCTATAAACGTTATTCAACCTCTTACAGCACACATCAGTCCAGCCTGATGGGACTCTAGGAAGAGCAAACAGGAAAGCAACTCAAGAAATCTAGATAATCCACCTCAAGCACATACTGGAAAGAAAAAAGGGCAAGCTGTCAGCTTCAAGGGTCCTGTCTCCATAAAGCTGGGAGACTTGGTTTGCTAAAGTTAAAAGCCAGTATATTAAACACCCACCAAAGAGTTAGAAGACCTTCTCAAATAAAGAAGTGTGACTCACTCCTGAGAAGCTATCTAGGGAGATGGGCTGATAAAGAGAGCAAGGAGTTTGGAGATGTGATTGGGTCACAGCGAAAGGTTGTCCATAAGCTATGGACAGAAAAGCTCGTCTGGATCCAGTGCTGCTGAGGGATGTCACAGCCTCCAGCCCGCCCCCACTGCCTGTCCCAGCCGGTGCTGTCTGCTCCCCAGCTCTGACCGGTGAGCCGCCTGTAGAAGTGCTCGGTGGCCAATTCATCAAAAACAAGCTGAATCAAGCTTAAGCTGTTTAAATACTAAGTCTTTGATAAGATGGCAGGGTAAGGAAAGCTCCTGGAAGAGATGAAGGAAAATAACGTCCGTATGACTCGCAGAATGACGTCTAGACTGGGCCGTTGTCCAAAGTCCTAGAGGAAAGCAAGTGTGTGCATAAGCTGTCTCATTGATCTTCAGACTTACATGCATTTTCACCAGAAATGTTTTTGTTGTAAGAGAACAAGGAGACAAGCCCTAGACTGTGGATCACAAGCATGTCAGCGTGCCCAACAGTGTGGGCACTTCACAATTATGTGGTTATAACGAGAGGAGCAAACCACGAGCTTCAGGTTTAAATCCCCCTGAAACTTTTTGTTGAGTATATCACCTTGGTTCAGGCTTCTTTGTAGGGAATTTTGTGGGAGATTCAGTTAGACTTTTCTGCTCCTCCAAATTTGCACTTCACGTTGATCCCCTTGAATAATCCTTGTTTTGTTTTGTTGACTCAAGAAATCACTTTAAGGTTACAAGAGGCACATGGTATACTTGGAGCAAAGATCTTTTCATTCTTTCATGTTCTTGTTCATGCAGGTTTCATCCTCACTGTTTATTGGTTGTCACAGTTTTAAAGTAAAATCCATCACGTAGAAAATCCTTGCTGCAGTCACCCAGGACTCTCTGCCAGACACTGGTGAAGCTGTTGTGACCCTCCAAAGATCCTGCAAAAACAAACACAGTTGATGTGCTGGCACACTGGAGCTTGATGGATATTTAATAGCCCTGCCACCTTTGGGGATGCATTCATAAATCGTAAATAGAAAGATAGGGGTGTTTTTTCCTACTTTTTTTTCATGTCTTCTAATTTTGGTGACACTAATGGATTGCCCAGAGCTCGGATGGTCTGCAGAGCTGTTGTGAGTGTCCTCAAAACCAAAACAATTATTCTGTGCTCTGCAACCCAGGCAAGTGGTTGCTGTATTTCAGAGTGAACTTCTTGCACCAGCAGGTCTCCATTTTCCTACAGCCTCAGTCAGTGTTGTGTACTGGATGTTATCCTGCCTCACAAACACTGCAAGTTATATGGTGTTGAAGGAATGAATCCTCTGTCTTCTAATGTTGGGATTTTATTCTTTGAATCTATGTTATTTCCTACTTTACCTAGTTACAAAGTTCTAAATTTCTTTGGGAGCAACAGGAGACAGATGTCTACCTTTAATAACTTTTCTTGGAAACCGCAAGTATGACAAAGAATTGTTTTCTTCCTGTGGGTTCTTTAACTCACTTATTTGTAGTAGAATTAAAAGCTTGTAGTGTTCACCCAAGTTAAAAGTTCACAGCTTGAGTATTACAAAAATTAGGCAACTCCCTGAGAAACCAGAGAATCTTCAACTCTGCATTTAATCAAATCCACTTATTCTGCTAACACTTTGCAGATTCTTATTGTAACTGGTATTAATTTTTCTCTATTTGTGACCATCTAACTCCAACCAAGACTCTGTACCTTTCCATGTAGCCTGAAAAAAATGAGTGAACAGCTCAGACTTAGTAAATGGACCTTGCTGCTTCTAAACCCCTCATAAAATCAAATATTATCTTAAGAAATCCTAATCAAATTAATCTTCAACTCCATCTTCCCTCTCTTCACCCTATGACTTCACCCTGCGCTTGCCTGAATATGACCTGAATCTCATTTACTTCCCATTAGAAAAAATGAAGTGAACTTCTAAAAAAAATAACCTTTCAATTACCTTTTAAACTCCTAAAAGAGGACTTATTTTGACCATGACATCATCCACTGATGATTTTAGCACATGGGCCACATTCCCTGGTTGACCTAATTTATCTGAGTTAACAGAGATAAGTAGACAGTGAAATATGAAAAGTCCTTTGTGGTCATTGGTGAATTGTAATTATTTTTCATACATATCTCTAGATAGATGCCCGCACCTTATAAAGAACAGAAACATTAGGTCAGGTGGGTGTGCAGCCAGATACCTGCGCACACAAGCCGGAGGAGAGCTGGACACTAGGACACGGATAAGCTGAGATTCATGTGCAATAACTTTGGTTAGACATCCAGAGAAATAAGCCCTTCCAAAGAGCTATCATCCATCTCTCCTTTCTCAGACACCTATTTTAACATGTGATTAATATCTCTCTGGAGAGAGCCATTTCTCTCCTCTCCTGATAAAGGGAGCCTAGGATGACTGATGCCTAAATTTAAAATGTCTGGAGTCCATGAAGATGGATACCACCCCAAGCAAACAGCACAGCTATTAGGATGAATAGATGGATATTTAAGAACCTGTACAATTCTCAGAGGGTAGAGGGTGTCTAATCACCACAGTATACGCAGGATCTGCTTCAACTCCAATCCATGGGCTGTGTGAATGTGTAAACTTAATCTGATATAGTTTTTCTCTTTAGAGGCTTGTTAAAACAGCTTAACCATGGCTACGTGGCACTTTCTCAGCCCGCTTACATCTACCTAAAAGCAGACTCACAAATACACTGTATAGATGCATCTTATATCCTTAAAACTGCTGACTGTTTTAATTGACGTAGTTCTTACTTTCCTAGATTCACATCCTGAGAACGAGAAATCCCCATTTGGCCCAGAGACCCAAAACACCAGGACTGTTGAGAATAAAGCTGCCAGCATGCTATTTTCATCTGAGGCCTTTCTGATGGTAAGTTTTTGATGTTTTTTTTTTCCTCAAGCCATTGCCCCAGGACTGTACCCATGTCCAGAGCTGCAGCAGAGGAGTGGGAAATGTGAGCCTTTGGTCCCCGCTTTTGGCTTCTGCAAGGGTGACAGGAGAGGAAAGAGGTCACAGGTCCTGTACAGCATCATGAAATATAATATTTCCACATCACTTCAGAAGGGGCTCATTCTGTGTGTCACCTGGTTTCGGTGTTTTGGTTTTTTGTTGTTGTTGTTGAGGTTTTTTCCCCCCCAAAAAGTCTCTTTAGATGACTCATCTTTTAGAACAGTGTGGTGTAGTTCGCAAATTTGTCTCTATTTCCTACTGAACTTGCCAGCCAGGTGTTGGTAGAGAAACCAACCTGGCCCCTTTCCAGTATACCTGCCATGACTCACTGGATGTTACGCTAGAACAACACATTAGCATCACTCAAATCTAGAAATAATGCAGCACTTTGTCCTTCCAGATGGCTTCTTTGCTAAGTCATTAAAAAACTATCAACTGTCTTCTAGATCTTTACAGCCGAGAGGAGCTTAGCCATTACCTCCAATTGTGGTAGAATTAAAACCGCACTGTGGTTTTTAAATAAGGCTCCCTTCATTTCCTCCTTCCCTCCCCTTGTCTCTGCAGCCTTTCTTTCCTTAACCAGCTCAGCCCTTTTCCAGCACAGACATCGATTCCCGCCATCGCCTCCATGATGTCCTGCTCTTCAGGAGCCACTCATGTGCTCCTCCAGCTATATATCGGGAGATATAGATATATATCTATTTATGAGACACGCAGCATCAACAGATTGAACGTATGCCATCATTCCAGGTAACTCTGCCAACCTGCTGCTCCAAAGAGCTGCTTCTAAGTCTCTTCTCCGCTCCCAACCTCTAAAGCGGTTTGCTGCTGTACTCCTGACAGCCTGCCCTACTGCATGAAGGTAGTCTTTAACACACCCCAGAGGAACATCTTGTTGTGTTATTCTTCATGGATCTGCTTACTCCTTTTCCATTCTTGCAAGATAGGCTTTAATGGATTTGATACAGTACCAGGAGGGCCTCATTGGAGACATAATTAATGGATGCTCAGCATAGGAAAACTTTGACTTAGAAAATGTCATATATCAAGTGAACAGGACCAATTAAGGTAGCCAGGTTTTCAGCAGAAGTAGCTTTAACATCATCAGGATTTCCTACTGAATGTACTGTTTGGAAAAGGTGAGTGGAACTGGGGGCGATGGCAGGGAGGGTGGAATTTGTTTTTCCATGGTGGAAAGTAATCTGCCACTCTTGGGAATGCTTTACCAACACCAACTGCAAAAACATCCATGTTGCCAGTTTACATTAGGGATAATATTGTGACTGCGTTTAAACTGGAAGAAACCACTCCATCAGTCAAAGGAGGATTTCAGGGGATATGACCTTGAGTAATGTTCTGGCTTAGTGAAAACTGTGGATTTGATCATTAATAATATTTTGCATGATCCATTTTTTTTTTACTCAAAGCAGACTTTGTCAGCCAAAGGAGTAAAACCCTCTCTCATGTTCCATCTTTCTCCATTTGAGCACGAGCAAGAGGAATCTCTATGAAAATATCCTCTCTTTGCCAAAATTGAAAAGATAACATTCCTAAGAGTGAGACTGGATTCACCTAAGGTCTCTTCAAGTTCTAAGATGGTCAAATTTGCAGTCTCAGCAGCTTGGACAGCAAAACATAACTAAGAAAGAAGGGATTTTTCTCTCCTGGAAATGCCTCATGAATCTGGCTGCAAAAGCCTTTCGTAGTTAATACTTCACAGAGATAGAGCACAACTATTGTCAGCCAGGTGAGTTCTGTCTGAGCCACATGGCTAGAGCTGCTGCTCTAAAGGCCCCTGTACAGTTTGCAAAGAACTGTTACAACACCTTAGTATTTGCAGCTTTCTGGGCATATTCTATCGGCTCGAGCGTTGGGAAATGATGGTACGTGCCTTCTGGGAACTGGGGACTTGGGAGACTGAAGCCATCTCCTGTCACATTCCAAGGGATGCTTCCCCACATTTTGGAGGATAGCCGGGTTCTTGCCACATTTTATCATAGGGAAGTTCATGTACAAACACATCTGCAAGTGGTTTATTTTTTTCTCACTGCCAGTTGGCACTGCTCTCATCAGATCCCCTGCACTGTGTTTGTTACCTAAACAGCTGCAGACTTTCTTCAAGGCCTCAGAAGAGAGCGCCATTTTTGTCTAGCAAATGATGTTAATAAAGGTTGGGTCGACAGTAGCACCCAGGAGCTCAGATCCAAGCCCTTTTGCCTTCAGCAAGAGGAACACTTTAGCGCTCACCCGTCGACGTTGCCTCTGGTGATCCCGTGATTCACCACAGCAGCACCAAAGTCTGGCTCAGCAGGGTAAGTTATCAGTCCAGATTCAATGAAAGATTAGTCACTGTGGGAGTTTGGTTCCTCTATTATTCATGCCATTCTGCCACAGCCAGATTTATGTGTCAGGAAAAACATACAAACGGAATCCGATTTACTTGCAGAAGTTCCTGTTCTGTTTGATTTATGTTTGAGTAAATAAAGACATATGTCTTGTAGGTATTGGTCTCTGGCTCCCTTTTTCTTCATAGATCTATGTCTAATTTATCAGCTTCTTTCTTTGCTGGACTTCTACTTATGAGAGTTTGCAAGAAAGGCAACGCTAGCTAAAGAGAATGCCTTTGACAATTTGAGGTTTAACTTTCAGAATAGGTTTAACTTTCAGAATAGGTTTAACCTAAACTATTCTAACCAACTATTTGCTGCATTCCTAGCAATGTCTCGCTCCTCATCTTGAAGGAACTTAACACAGACTCCTAAAACCACACTGTGCAGGGAGAGAAACAACCCTGCTTGTTGTTTTCTAAGCCATATGGCAAATTAATTACTGAACCAGGCCAAGGAGCAAGGACTGCCGATAGGTCAAGTTCTACAATCTCAACAAACAGGCCAAAAGACCTATCGTTACTAACTCATAATTAACCACCTAACCATAAACACTTTGTAGATGTTTCAGGCCCAATGAAACACAATTTAATGAAACAAGTGTTGCTCTAAAATTTAGAATCAAGAAATTTAATAATTATCTTTAGAATTTTTTTAACTGAAAAAGAATCTTGTTGGATTTCAATTATTTTCTCCTCCTGTTCTATTTTTGCTCTTTTTATCCACTGGAAACAGTGCAGAGAAGATAAGATATTGAGTTAAATTGGAAAAACTTCTCATCATTCCCTATTTCCATATATTAAGTAGTCCAGTCCAAGTCAAACCGAAATTTTATCACTGATGAAAAAGGAGTGCTAGATATTTGCTAGATGCTTGTTTGATATAGCTGCAATGGTTGGAATGGCAAAACTTGTACAAAAAGAAATTAATGACACCACATGTTGTGAGGAATTTGATCCAAACCAGTCCTCCATTCAGCATAAAACAAGCCCTGGCCGTTCTGGCCCAGGGAACGACCATCTATGCTTATGGAAGCCCCGTTGCCTGTGTGATGCCCAGTACAAACACTGAATTCATGGCAATGAGACACTTGGTAGAGCAGGATTTTAGGAAGTCTGAGAGATGTATTGGGTAATAAGGGAGGGAAAAATAATAGCTGAAGCTGAAAATAAATATTAAAAGCCCCAAAGTTTTTGAAACTGACCCAAACTCCTGCTTTCTGACATAAACCAGCTCTCCATCTATTCTGGCTAAGAGGAAATGTCCCCAGGACACCAGGCTGAACGCGCTACTCCCTTGCTTGGTGTCCTGCACCATTTGATTCCTTTGTTTCAGACAGAAGGTCTCACAGAGATCTTTTTCTGATGAGTTTGCCCAGGTCACCTTTCATCTCCTGCACATCAATGTACCTTTAATGGCGTCCGTGAGCACCCACGTGGCTCAAGGCAGCCTGCGTCCCATGGTGGCCAGTTCCAGTAGCACCAACGCTGCTGGAAAATCAACTCACTAATGTGAATGTTTATTTGGCCACTCTTACTACCCGCAGTTCCCTTTGCTGTTCAGTTCTACTAAACAGCTTGAGAAAATATTTATCAGAGGAATGTGGTAACAGATTTATTGAATCCCCAAAGCCTGAGGTCAGCTCTTTAACATCGGGAGCCTCTGCAAGCGAAGGAGAGCAGGCAACGCCTCAGAAATAAGAGGCAATCCATGAGATCACTGATGTTTCTGCTAATTAATAGGGTGTCTGTGACCAATAAAATGTACATAGAATAGGAGCTGGCAACATCTCTTCCCTCTTGAACAAGCCCTGGAACTTACCTGAAAGATGTGCATAGTTTCCACACAGCTGTCGAGTTTACGAGCATTCTGAGGGAGTTTGTTTAAATAGATTTTAGGCCTTTTTAATGTTGGGTTGTTTTCTTTTTTTAATAAATAGGATTGAAAGTTATAACAGTGCTTTTGTTTTAACCTGCCTTGACATTTAGTTTAAATGCATGTAATAGAATGCCATCTCCAATAATAGCTCCGGGTCGAGTACAATTTCGAGTAGGACCTACTGTGGGACAGGAGCATGGGGTGCATCAGCAACAGGACTCATGAAAGGCATCGTAACATGCTGGAGCCTCATGGACCAGCCATAATACAAGAAATCATTCTCTTTCTATATGGATCTCAAAGGACGAACTAAACAGTGTCGACTGTAGTCATGACTGGCATTTCAGTGGCTGCACTTTGCCCTTTACGTGCAGCCAATTCCCCCTCCAATTCCCCAATTGGAGCTATCTTTCCAGGAACCAAACTTGGTGCTAGTGTTTTAACACAAACTTGAGCTGTTGCAGCAAAAAAGAGGAGAGGCAGAAAGGAGCATCCGCAAGGCATTGCCAATGTCTGTGATAAAGCTTTATCTGAGACCCAAAGAGAGAATTGACCTCTGTGCTACTGCAGACAACCACTTGGTTGACTCATAGGGCAGCATTGCTGTCTCTCCTGCTGTCAGAGAAGAAAACGGGTCTGTAGAGCAAATAAAGAGATGAAATATGTTACCATGTGGTTTATGAGAACATGCCTCTGTCCATAATACAATTTTGGATGGAAAGAGTAGCAGGTCTGAAATGTGTGTTCCTGTGCATACTAACAAGAAGAATCCCCAACCCCTCAATCTTGCAGCTGGGCTCATATTCCTCCGTTATGTCTACACAGGGTGGTAAGAACCCTATTTCCCCATCCTCTCCTGTACAGAAAGCTAAAAAGCTTCATCCTCTGGCCTGTAAAGTAGCCAAACACCCAGCTCAATTTGTGAAGAATCTAAAGAATTTGGCCCATGGTGGAGTCTGAAGTTCTTTAGGATGAAGAAAACTGGGCAGTAGAAGGATGGGAACCTTCTTTTTTTTGACTAAATGCTCCAATAGTACAAACATTCCCCTGCACAGCAATGGTGTTAGTCTGCACTGTTCTGGCTAGTTTTATCCTCTAAGATCAGCCTTTTGGAAACTCAGACCTGTGGCTTCAAAAGTCTTCCAGATTTACAAATTATGTGCTCTTGACAGACAAGTATGTCTAAATACCAGTATACATAGGGGGGGTTTGTTTTCCTTTTTGTTAAAGCATCATCTGTAGATTGCCACAAATCTTTTAAAGAAAACTAACATTTTTAAAGGAGAGCAGTAACATCAAGAAATCTCCTTGTCATAGTTAAAGCACATAGGATCTAATTAAAATGAAGGAAAGACATTAGATTGTGTCATTTCTTGGGCAAGCTGTCCCCAAAGTCAATTTAAAATGAAAAGCTACATTTGAATGGGAAAGCTCTTTTGTGCACGCTCCATACTTGCAGCTGTGAGTTAGAGGAAGTAATTGCATTTGCACTGATGCTTCTCTGCAAGTACATTTCTGTGATAAATCTAATGAATACTGTTGTGCAGGATTATACAGCTATTCCCTTCAACTGCACCTGAGAAACTCATCAATCTCATGCCACAAATCAAATAAGAACAAGCAAGCGAGCAAACTACTCCTGTCATCAAATCCTCTTCTGCTTTTGATGAGAAGTACAGACTTGGTTTATGTTTCTTACCATAAGAAATATTCTGTTGTTTGACAGATAAAATCAAATCAAATACCTTCTCCTATGTTTCTGCATACTCCCGCTGTCACGTTCCCATCTAGTTGTCTCTTCACTGCTCATCAGCTTTATGGCTTGTGTGAGATGTATAGCTGGTAGGCGCCAGTCACCATTGGCCTTCAAGATGTGTGTCAAGCTGGGAGCTTATGTTTTGTAGTGGTTTTCCATCCTCTAAAGCCAGATCCTCTAGGCTGGATCATCAGCTGGTGGAAAGCAACATTTCTCTGTGGTTTGCAGTGTAGCTATGCCAGAGAAGGATCTGTCCTCTGTGTTTCACACAAGGTTAAATTTATCTGTTCTAAGTCTTTGGCAGCTCTGCACTATTTTGTTAAAAAACAGCCCAGGCCATATGGAAAGATTTCCACAGAATGCAAAGCAGCTCAGAGACCATTATACTTCCACGCCGGGGTGTATTTCTCCCCTTTCAGCTCACCCCTCTCATCTTGTATCTATTCTAAGAGATGAAATCCCCGAGCAGCCTCACATAGCAGTGACGATAAGAAGAATGAACGTGTGTCTGGGTCCAGTTGGAAACGTCTGTGCTGATTTAAGTGTCATGCCTGAGCAGTTCACTAATTTCTCCCAGTTGTTCAATACCTTTCCCTCAGCAGAGACGAGGCACTAAATGACTCTCAGAAGTTTGCTCCTCAATTTCAATGCAGAGCAAACAGCATTTTAGGTCAACCTCTATACCATTATCACAGAATCACAGAATGGTTTTGAGTTGGAAGGGACCTTAAAGACCATCCAGTTCCACCATGGGCAGGGCCACCTCCCACCAGCCCAGGTTGCTCCAAGCCCCGTCCAACCTGGCCTTGAACACCCCCAGGGATGGGGCAGCCACAGCTTCTCGGGGCAACCTGCCCCAGGGGCTCACCAGCCTCATGGTCAAGAATTTCTTCCTGATATCTAATCTAAACCTCCCCTCTTCCAGTTTGAAACCATTACCCCTCATCCTATCGCTACAGGCTATAGGCACAGATATCAAAGGGTAAGGTAACCTGCTAGCACTCAACTCGTGGGCTGTTACTGTATCTCAGTGGATCAAACAATGACAGCGGAGAGAAGGGCATCGTGCAACCCTGCGTGCCCCACGACAGGGCTTTAACCTGCAGCTTGGCTAGAGCAGCCAGCTGGGGAGATACAGAAGCAAGCGGAAGCGATTATGACAACTGCAAAGAAACCCCAAACTGCAGCCCACCAGTCAGGCCAATGAGTCCCACATGCTGTTCGTATTGAATTGATATCATATGTCCGCACTGCTGCTGAAAAAATCACAGTGGATCTTTCCCTTAAAGACTGATAGGAAAGCAAAACATGACGACTTAGTACAGTACTTTTTGACGCCCTGAGACAGATGAATAAAACAATGTGGAGAGAGGACAGGTATTACTCAGGGACTTGGCTATGGGAAACAGTGAAGAAATTACTATAATTTACATGTATATATTTGCATTTAGGCAATGATTGGTATCAGTTCTGCATATAGTTTTGTCATGGCCATTCTCTATGACTACATGAATAATCCGGCAAATAAGACATCTAGCAAAAAAAATCATCCAAACAGTTATTATTAAATAAACGATATATAATATTAATTGAAAATTTGGATCCACACTTTCTAAATATTCTTCCGGGAGACTAGCAACTTATGAGCAGAAATCAGAGGACCATACTCTCTGATTTCTGCATGAAATCAAAATAGTTCAATTTTTAAAGTTAGATGCTAACAAGAAAATGAATTCAGAACAAAGAGAAAGCCAGAGAGTATTTGGAGAAATTATCTAATGAATAGTTTCTAATAACGACCACATTTAGAAAATTGACATCTGCTCATGGGTAATTCATGAATAGAAACACAGTCTTTAACATGAATTTCAGCATGAATTATTCACTGGGCTCTAAGTACTATGACTTGTAGTCCCTGTTGTTATTTGCCAAGGTTTAACCAAAGAGGATATAGACACAGATGCCAGCGATACTCATAAGCTATCAATCATCTCCTTTGCTTCCCTTGTGCGCAGGAGGGACTGTGGAGAGGTGCTCACTTATAGACTCTTTTCCCCCTCAGCTGGAACCTGTGTTTATGGCACCACTGTGGGCCCTTCTGAAAATTATTCCAGTCTCATAAATTCAACACGTGAATTGTCCCTGCAGTGGAATCAAGCATGATAGGAGGAGAAGATGGGACCCCGAGGGAGAGTAACCACTTGTTTTACTGCAAATTCCTATGATAAATAACAAAGTTGCCAATGAGAGAACATACGTGTAAGGAATTACGTGCATTTGCATTGGTACTATTTTTGCATATTTGTATTACAACAGCAGGCACAACCCCAAGCAAGATTACTGGCAATGTGCTAAGATGAAAATAGGACAAAAGAGCTTACTGATCTTGAAGTATTAATCTTGAAGAGTATTAATATCTCTTGCACTGCTGTTGGAGAGCAGGATTTCATGCCTGTCCATCTGCTAAACATCCCTTTTCAACCTTGGTGGATGTAAATAACACTACAGCATGCCAAATGCCACTCACTGTAGCACAGACAATTCCTTGCAACGCCAGGATTTAAATGCTGAATATATATATTTTTTCAGTTCTACTCACAGACTGCTTGATGTCATCTTTGATTGCCAAGTAATCTCCAGCGCTGCATGACACCAGCCTCACACAGGTTTAGTGTGCGTTTTGGGTTGACAGCTGTGGCTAAGGAGATGTATCTCAGAGACCCTACTGGCAGAAAAACTACTGGCTGTAAGCAGCGAGAACTCCTTAGGTAGTAAAGTTTACTTGCTACGACACCAAATGCAAGTCTTCTTCATCAGATTGATCCACACTGTCTTCCACCATAGGTTTAGCATGGAGGAATTCATACAGAATACCATCTCCAAAGCAGGGATGGCTGGTATCTATTGACTGTTTTACAAGACAGAAACCAACCCCAAAATATTACAAGAGTTCTAGAGAGTTACTGTGAGGTTAGACGTGTTTCTCATCTCAGCAGTGTCTCATTTATTAAATGGTATCTCCTCGGGGGCAAGGTGGACCTGTTCCTGGTGGAACATGGTGGTGGCTCCAAGGGGTGCTGGTGCTGATGGTACTGAAACTCTGCTCTCTTTCTCCCACCTCTACGGAGTGCAGGGACAGTTATTCCAGTGGCAGGGAGTGCCACGATATCAGCACCTAATAATTACGGCATCATTTGATATCACATGCATTTCAAACGATGACCTCGGTTGTGGCCTCTCTATATTGCCCACCGGCACGCTGGCAGGAACCTGCACTCTGTCCTCTGGAGACAGCTGGAAGGAAACATTTCGCTCAGCTAGTTTCTATCATCTGCAATGCCAAAAGGGAAGCAAGAGAAATATAAGGAAGTTGCAATGATAATACCAAAATAATCTGCTGTTCTTACCACATGTTATAATAATTATACCCTTCTCCTTCCATCCCCAGATGTTCCGTGTTTGAAGAGAGATTCATGGTTACATAATGAATCAGGAGGGAGATGCAGAGAAAGGATGTGAGCCATGAGGATGATGTAAGGAAAAAAATAAAAAAAAAAAAAAAAGGGGGGGGGGGGGGGGAGGGGAGATTGGAGATTGTTGAACTCTTTTGGAAGGGAAGGAGGAAGCCTCAGCGCAGGGCTCTTGAAATCTCACATCAGACAGATGAGAAGATTACTGCAGCGGAGAGGAAGAAAATCAATAGCACATGAAGCAATTCAGGAGAGAAGTGAGCAGCACAGCAACAAATCAAAGAGCTGTTAAAAATCAAGATCTGCAAAGACGGAATTTTCAGGCAGTCTCTCATAACAAACAGGGTAAACCACAGCTTTTAGTCGGAGCACCAGGATGCATGGAGTGTGCTAGCTGCTAGTAGGATTAGTAAAAAATAGTGTGATCCAGTAAATCCAAATGAAGAAACAGGCAAATTTGGCTCAGACTCTTCTACAAATACGATTTATGACTTAGAAGAAGGCAGACTTTTGGCTAAATCTCATGAAAGTTTCATTTCCTCAAAATTCTCCTAAACTTCCATTTTAGGGGCAAATATTGGCAAATGTTTGAGGGGAGGGAGCCTATTTAACATTTTAAATAACATTTTCCTCAATACTTCCAGCAAAGCGGTTGAACTATTTTTGCATGAGAGGAAAGTGAATACAAACGCTTTCCCCACAAGGAGAAAAACGAAACCCTCGCCTCAGTTTTATGAGCAGTTCTGATGATCCCGTATATCTCTATTAGCAAAAGCTGTGCTTTGACTAGAAAATGGTTCCTACCAGCGACAGGTGTCTTTGATTATTCCAGCATGATTTTCACCATTCCTTATCCACGTTCCGTTGTGTGGAAAGTTCAGCCATTGACTCAACAGGGGGTCCTGAGCCTCGCGAGGAGCATAAAGCTCTTGTGTTGGGTAATGAACAGCACACAGGAATGGTTTTTGTCTTCCATGAAAAATAAGATGCCCGCTGAGGTCTAGAACTTGAGCTGAACCAAAGATACGCCAAAGGGCAAGCCGAAGGGTAAGGTGCAAGAGGAATCGCTTTGCCCAGCTTGTGGTTGGAGCCGTTCCACCGAGATGCACCTGCTTCTCCAGGGTGCTTGAAGAGCTGTTCCCTTGCCAGAGCTGGAGGTTCCTGCACCCTGGCCACACACAGTCCTCGCTCCTCTGCGACGGTGCCAAGAGCGTGTGGCGGATGGGCAACGCACCAGCTGGCTGCCGAAACCAGATCAGGAGGCACAAAAGGGGATTTGGCTCAGAGTAACCACAGAGTTGCATGGCCAACGCTGGTCTGCTGGCGCTTCTTTGTTCCTCCTTAAGATGGGAAATCTCTGCCCTTTGCCTCACACGGTTCAATGAGGGAGGAGAAGCTGTAGGAAATGGGTTACAGTCTGACGAGGAAGAGGCAGGCTGCAAACAACAGAGACGGCAGAAATGAGGAGCACTGAGAAAATTTAGGAGATATTTAGTAGATTATTCAGTTTGGGGGTTTGTTTTGTTTTTTAAATTGTTGGTAGATTGTATCAACGCAACCTGAAACCAGGCTCTTGAGTTGCAATTATGCAGAAACCAAAGCTGACACTGCTAAATGTCATTGTGCTCTTCAAATGCTCCGTAGGGGCCTGACTCAATGCTCGTGGCCATGGCAAGGAATTAAGAAACACTGGACAATAGTATTTCACTGTCTTGGAAGGAACAAGGCTAGAAGACAACAGGGAACAAAGATATTACTGGAATAATAATAAAAAAATGCCAATTATTGTTAACACAATAGAGTATCTGTTAATAAATTATTATTCTCTTATCTGTTTCAGGGCTGACTGCCTTCTACCAATGCCCTTCCTTAAGACTGCAGAGAAGATATGAATAAAAGCAGAGACAAGTGACGGTTATTTGCATTTCTTCTATTTACAGTGGCCAATATTATACTACATGCGCTGTGCCGCAGACCCACGCTCCAGACCTCCCCGATTCTCATCAACTTTGCAAGGAGATAATTTCTGGCAAGTTTCAGCCAGCTCAAGTTTACAGTCTCTTTCTACCTATGCTTTATTATAATACATTATACCGGCCACATAACAGCAAAGGAAACTGTGAAAGCAGGATCCAGGAAATAGTGTAACTAATACGTGAATGAAAGAGAAAGCAGATGGGGAGGATGCTCTTCTGTGAACCATGGGAAGAAACTTGCTCCAAGGCCAGTGCTCCTTTTCCTCCTCTTTCTTGCTGACAATCCAAGCAAGTTGTGGCATCTCAGAATAAATCAATCTATCTAGTGACATCGATGCAAATGAGATCAGAATCATTGCTTTTTGAAGATGAGGTCAAGAGTTCTACTTTTGCAGAACAAACATGGTCACTTAAAGCCAGAAAAGAAGCTACCACGCTGTAAAATGACAGCAACAGAAACGAACTCCTTCTTCATGGAAAAGCCTCCTCCCAGTTGTAAGAAAGTTTTGCACGAGATTTCTAAATTGCCTGATAACGCTCAGTAGAAAATCATCACCTCTCCATAAATGTCTAAGTGAAGACCCAATGAAGCTGATAGGAAAATCAATGTCTCAGGTTTAAAAGAGCAAGATGCTATAACAAAAGTATAAAAGTACTTCTGCCAGCCTAATCCACATTGAATTATATACGACTCTTCCGTAATATATTTATTGATATCCAGCACCAGACTACACACAGGCCTTGTTAACCACTCCTTTAGATGCCTTTCAGTACTATGCACAGTAACGCACTACAAATAAAGATATATGAACCTAACAGAAAGAGCTGAAGTCAGATTTTTCACAAAGTCTTTCAAAGGACTGCGGTTTAAAACTTAATTCGTGATATAGGGATGAATTATTACTGTTACAATTATTTTACCTTTGCTAACTTAGTTTGTGATTTTCTCCAGTTGAACAATTCCAGCCCAGCATAGACTCAAGAAATTAAAAATTGCTTCTTCCAGTGGATGTCAAAACTTCTGATTTTCTGCCCAAAAACAAGTCCAGTGAGTACAGATGTACTGCACAGGTCAGGAATGGCAATTATAGAGGCAGATCAAATAGAACTTAATAAACCAAGTTTTCAACTCACAGCATGGGATCAGCAAAATCAGACTTGGGAGCTGATGGAACCATGGCAAATTTCAGAATTTCTGACAAAAATATGGAACAAATTCTAATGCATGAAAATACCAAAGAAAAAAAAAAAAAAGAAAAAAAGAAGATAATAAGAAGAGCTTTTATAACTGGCTTCAGCAATTTTACTTTAACTAGGCTAGTTCAAATTTCTCCCCAGTACTATCCAGCCACCCACTGTACTGGATTATGTCCCATTACTGGGTTGGTTACCTTGTTCAGCAAATTGCCGGCCCTCAGACCAAAAAGGGGAAAAGTCATGAAAGGAATATGGGGTGGAAAGGCAGGTAAAGTGAGATCTAAATCTCTCAAGTGTCGAGTGGGAATGAGCTTAATTTTACTCTTCAAGGGTGTTGTTTGAAAGCCTGTGATAAAGAAAAAGCCAGCCCAGACTTCTCAGCTTAGCTGATAATAGCCAAACACCTGCTTCGTTGACGTTGAAGGTAGCGCTGGACAAGGTCTGAACACATCTGTTTCCATTCAGCCGTTCTGTGGGGTTTGACATCCTATAGGGCGTGACAGTCCATACAGTCCATCCAGTCTTCCAGGTAGACAGGGCTAGTTTGTTTCTTTGGAATAGACTTTACCTGGCTTTGCTGATTAGTTTTGTAAAATTCAAATTAGAACAGCTAGTCAGGTCAAATACAATGACATTAAGTTGAAAACTAGGTGAAATGTATTTATACAAAAAGAATATACACAGAAAAGAATGAGTCTACAAAACCAGCTTTCTGTATCTGACTTTTAGTCGGCTGAAACTGTCTTAAAGGATCAACTGCTTATATTAATCTTTTCTATCCACGAGAAATACTTTGGAACTATAATGTGCTCCAGGATGTATCTCGAGTTAGCAAAGCCGTTAGGGAAAAGTAAGTTTTTTTAGTGTGATACTCCAAGGAAATCACAGAGAATGTTCCTCAGGGTTGAATCTTCAGTAAGAGAAAATCTAAGGACAATTTAAGTTCTTGGCAGATAAAAATCTTGGTGTAAATTTGACAAACAGCATGCCTTTAGGGAAGCATGAGTCTGTCTATTTATCTGTCTGTCATCTCGTTTCTCAAGACAGTCTTAGGAATTAAGGCGTTGCATGATAGTTTCTGGCTCATTTTGATCAGTCTTCATTATCCTTTTTCTGTCCCAAACCACAGCAAGAAGTCAACCTGAACACTGGCAAGATATTTGATTCCCTATTCTTTCCGTAAACCCAAGCAAAATATGCATATCCCTTTATTCGCCATGATAGTCTTCTATCCATTTGATGTAGTTTTCTTTTCCTATTTGCAGAGCTACTCAAGGATATTGGTTCTTCCATTTAACCGCAGGGGCCTTGGAACAATCTTTAATGCATTTAGGATGTGGTCATATTTTAGGATGTTTTAGAGTATAAAATCACACTCGAGGGCTATTTAAGTCCTTGAAAAAGTGCAACGGACACAGCTGTATGGCCTGCCAGTCTCATAACTGTCCCTCCTGCTGGCCCTGGGAGACATCTGCGTTAGGGAAGGGGTAAGAGGATTAGTCTGCCTACCGGGAGTTCACCTGTTTACCTAGGCTATTATTTATTGAAGATCAAATTGACTGAAAATCATTCCCGACAGAGAGCTGGCAAGAGATGACATTATGAGGAGACCAGAGTTCGTGTTTTATAGGTTCAGTTATCTGTGATTTAGGGATCATTACGATCTCTTTAAAATTTTTAAAGCTGGCCAAAAAAACTAAAATTAAAGGAAGGCTGTGCCTTACATTAAACAATTTAGAAAACAAATGGGAATAGAATAGAGACACTATTCTGTTGGGCTAAACCTTTTCTTTAGTTGGACACCTATGAATTTCTTTAATGTTTTTGAGCCTGTTTTTGCCAGCTTGAGTGCATGAGGGGGAAGCGTTATTTGTGATGGGCGAAATAGTCCTACTAATAACTTCTCTGCAGTTTCTAGGATGGTAAGCGCTCGTAGTTTGCCCTGCAGCTGGAGAAGCCAGACCAATTTACAACTGAGTAAAAGTGACATCTATTCCATGCTCCAAAATCTTGGTGTCTGAACTAGCCATATGGAGAAAGGGAGACTCCAGGGCTGAAGCTCTGACTGGAAACATCTCAATTGACTGGATTTGAGATTGAATGGTGACAATATCTTCATTATTCTGATTTCTGTTAATTATTAAGGTGGTTGCAAGTAAGACACTTTAAACTGCCTTTTCTTATTTGTATGGATGTTCTACAACTACTTAGTAGCGAAAGGAACAGGTTTAATACTATTAAGACAGAAATGCATGCAGTTTCAAGCTCCATTTTCAACAATTTCGAAGTTGATGTGGGCAACAGACCATGGTTTTCTGCTCTTGAAGGGCAGCAGCTTTAGGAAAAAACAGGAGTTTCATCAGAGAAAAGCACCCTTTTTGTTAAGCAAAGCCTGTCAGTTTTATGGAGCAGTTTGGTTTAGGCAAACCTGCCATCTAACAGGGGAGTCATCTATTTTCCTCATATTTTTGCTTTGTTTTATTTTAGCAGAGCATTTCTCCCCTGCTGTTTATCCTCTCGGACAAATACAGGAAAAAGCCCACTTGCACCCCTCGACCTTTCTCCTCTACAACTGACAATTACCTTCCTCAGCCTAAAGGCATTGCTTTTTTTGGGAGTGCCTTATTTAGAACACATGATCAGCATTCAGTGCTTTCCAGTAGCCTCCAAGCCCCACTGAGTATTTATTTACATTGTATAAAATTAGAGGAAATGAAGGGGTATGTGTTTGAACTAAAAGCAACAACCTAATTCTGCATGTTATAAACTCCCCTAATGGAAGGATTTCAGTCAATGTCAGCTTAGGGCATGGAGGGGAAAGAACACTACTCCTGGGCATTTCCAGCATAATGGGGCATGATGCCTGACAATAAAACACATTTAGCAACTTTCTAAACAAAACTCATTTGGGGGATTCAAAGTGATTTTTATCACTCCATACTATGAATCCAGTTTGTGTTCTTGGCTTCCCATCTTACCAAAGGACATCCCACAGAGGTATCCTTTGAGGCTGAACAAAATGAAGAATTTCTCATTAAACAAATACATTTAAAAACAAAGATTATTTGTATGTGGGGGAAAGAGGGAATATTCCACTGCAAGCGAAACAGATGGGTACCCGTAAAAAAGACACTGACTAAAACATAATATATGTACAAATTACAGATGATTAAATACGATGAATGTGGTTTGCATTGGTACCTGCACTTATTCAGTCTTTCCTGAGTGAAGGAAGAACTCATTATGTCTTTCTGGCTTCGCTCCGCATCTCGAAGGTAAATGCAAATGAAATAACCACAAAAGGGAGTTGATTAGATCCAGGTTTGTGTTGTGGAAAAGAATAAAAAAAAAATTAGTTACAGCATAATACTGTAAAAAAGTTTTTTTCTAGAGCTAATAATTACAGACTCCAAGATGGATCTTAGTAGGGAGCCTGGAAAGGAAAAACCATGGAAGAAATTCCAGACATCCATAGCAGCATTAATGGTAATCTAGAACAGATCCCCCATCCTGATGCCAAAGTTATTTTAAAAAACATTTATAGTTCATTGTCATTGGTGCCAGCCCAAATTTGCCACTGCCAAATTTAGCACCGGTGTCAGTGCTTTGCCATCATTGGTTTGGACATGCCTATCATCCACTTTTTAGAAATCCATAAGGAAGTGACTGTACTTCCTGGAGCTACTGAATGTTTTACCAAAAACTTCTCAAATGTCTGTAGAATCGCTTATTAGAAAACCATTCCTGCACTGTCCGGGGTAGTTCTCTTCGTTTTCATCCTTGGAATAGGACAATTACTGATTTCTCTTCAAAACAACTCTGCTTTTAAGAATAGTGTGTAAACACAATCAGAAAAAGTTGTCCAGAACACTTGATCAAATTACTGTTAAAACTATTCCATACTATTATTCCATACAGTGTAACGAACTTTTCTCTGGGCTGAAAGGAAAATGAGGGAAAAAAGGAACACTGAACGCTGAGGAAAACATTGATGTCTAGGTCATCGCCTTTCAACATGGGAGTGCTGGGTTCATAGAATCATAGAATGGTTTAGGTTGGGAAGGACCTTGAAGGTTCAAGTCAATATTTGTGAGTTTTTATATATAGAAAATTTCAACAGGCAGGACCGAGCAAGGCTGAAACCATCATTAGGTTTGTGTTCTCTGAGGTTGATCGTGGCCCATCTGCTTCTTGCTGGAGACAAAGCTGGTACCTTTTAAAGCATGTAGAAAGACCCCCGCACCACAGGAGGGATTTGAACGAAGGTGTTTCAGACCGGCGTGCTAGTCTGTCTGGGTGGGACCCCCTGCTCTCAACATAATGAGGTGCTACTAATAGCGGTCCTGCAGGTTTTCAGTGAAGCTACCACGAGCTCACAGGAGACTTCAATCCTAACGTTCATTTTGATGAAATGGAACATCCCGAAAGTCATTTCGCTGGACAGAAAGTTGCTTGCAGCTCGTTCACTACCAATGCTGCTCGGCCATTTTCAAAGGCTATGATTTCCTCCCATGCTAAGTTCCTAGAAACAGAGGAAATTTCAAACTTTTACTCCTTCATCTGCCGGGGTTCCCCTTGGCCAGCAGCAGCCTGCACGTTCCCCTGATGCCTGTGCTTGTCTTGCTCGGGAGAGGCAAACCGAAGAGCTCTGACCTCACACAGCTCTCATGACTTGAGCCACAAGCAGCGACATAGACACACCTGACGTAGATGTGTATGAGTCCAGACTTCAAAAAACACTCATGTTCCTTTGGTGTCTTCCACGTGTGCAGTGTGTAATAAACAATTATAACAGCTACATGGGTATAACCGCCATTTAGTGCTTATAGCGCTTAGTATTTATAGACTGAAATACATCTATGTAAGAAAATAACTGGGGAATTTGGATGCTCCCACTTGGAGACATCCAGCTGGAATTCCCTTCAAAACACCTGCTTTTTCAGAAGCAGATGCTCAAAATTTTCTGAAAATCAAACTTATCTAGCATCATTTAAATAGTTCTTCTAAGATCATGACTTTTCCCTCTTTCTGTTTTTTACACCAAAGAACTTATGAAGACCTCATGGCTTTATAAGCCTGCTGGAAGGCCAGCCACTGAGTCTGCCGAAAAGAGCTGAAAATGTGATGGAAGAAGCAGGTGAAAATGTTAGAAACTAATATCAACTTACAGGAAAGCGGAAGAAAAGAAGCTGACTTGTCCAGAGGCAGATAAAGACGGCGTCGTGCTTGATTTCCTGGCATTACTTGAGAGGAAAAAGAGAGAGAAGTAACAAACCGCAGATGATAAACAAATGGGGATTCTTAAAAGAACTTATTTATTTGTAAACCTTCTACGTAAGCAAAAAACGTGTTCTGCTAATGACTGGGAATTTAAACAGCTTTTTTTTAAAAAAATAATAATAAAACAAATAAATATTCCATTGCACCTTTAAGACTCCTCTGCAATGATTTATAGCAAACATATCATCAACATAAACCACTATTCAGTAGCTCAAGCAATAACTTGCATTCAAGGTCAAGTAAAATCTCAGTAAAAACAAACAATTTTTCAGCAGTCTTTCCAGAAGCAGAAGCTGAAAACAACAGATCATATGTTTAGAAAAAACATTGGAAAATTGTGAAAAAATGTCAACACAAATATTTGGCCTCCATAAGAAACCGTTCTCTGGCTTTTCCTAAAACGACGCTTGCGAAACATGCCTTCTCCATGGGGATACTTTGTAGGGCTGCAGTTTTCTTGGGTCTGATTCAGAAACCCTCAGGAAGTGGCTGAAAACTGTGCGGTGATGTAACTGTCAAATTGACACAGGAATGGTTCTGTTGATATTAGCCGGGCTAATCATTCCGCTAATTGGACAGCCATTCGAGCCACAATGCAAAGACAGATCGGCTTTCACTTTAACTACTCACGCAAATGAGGTTTGACTCAAATGTAATACTTTATATCAACACACTGGATGACTGTAAAAATAATACCACATGTGCTGGTGCCTCTTTTTAATAAGTGTCTTCCTCAATTTTCCCTGCTGTATGAGGCACTTTAACATACACATAATTAAGGTTATTTAAGGGATATCAATTGAAAAATGCACCCACAGGAGGCTAAACATGAATGATAGAGCTACCAGTATAGCTCCCAGAAGTCAGTTGCCATAATTTCATGCAGCACTTCTACAATATGATCTTCTCCGCATTGCATTGGAGAAGGATAACCTGGCCATCTCTTGCTTTGCTCTTTCAGAAGCCATTTGCATCGGGACAAAAAGGATTTGAAATGCTGCCTTTCTGGTTTGGTAGCAATTTCTTTGGGAATCACGTTGGATAAAAAAGCAAAAAGCATAGAGAAAACCAGGGCTGGACTCCCTTTCTGGAGCTTGTGGGTAGACCGGTAACACCTTTCTGCTCAGATCTGATGGGGAGAGTCATTCAGAGCCCCAAGACAAAAACGTGTCCAAAACATGACAGATGGAGCCTGGGGGAAGGTCTACTGCTGTACAGTTTTGCATGTACCTTTTTGTAGTCTTCTTTGTGTTCTGTCAACATTTCCCACGAGGTGTTCCTAAAAGGAGAGACGTTTCTGTAGCCAGCATAGGAGATGACACATCAAAGCATTAATTCAATGAATAATCATACCGGGGATGCTTCGAGCTCTGACACCGATGCGTTGCCTTGTGCGCACAGATGATCCACAGCATGGATCACAGGAGCTCCAGCATTAAAGCATGTTCACCACTCCCCGGACAGCACTAATGCAGGTCTGGACATGAACACCATATGCACCATATAATCACTGTGCTCACTGAAAGGCAGCGATTTTATTGCAATTGATATTTTCCATGTTTCTACTTTAGAGCTTTAATCTCAGCAAGGGTTCTGTTTACCGTGAAGCCTGTAAATGGTTTTAGGGGCTTTTTGATAAAGAAGAAAATCAAATGCGTGCTTTGTCCAAGATCAAAAAGGACCTGTAAAAAGTTCTACAAATCCAATGATAAAGAATTGATCTCAGAGTGTATCAGCGAATATCACGACCGTAATAAAGGCAGCACAGAGCAATGCATTGAGCACTGGCAAAAGAGAAATGAGCTACTCCTTGCGGCACCAGATTTGGGTCCTTTCACAACACACAAAAGCAGCTTCTTTTTGCTGCTTTTATAATTCTGCTGTTGCTTGCATCCATGTCCCCGCCAGCCCAATGCCATTACAACAGTATCAGAGTACCACAACGATGGCACGAAGCCACCCACTTCATGCTGTGATATCATTTGATGGCTGAGGGAGCCAAAAAGCATCTTCTGATTTGTCAGACATGTCTTGATAAGGCAGAGGAAGTTACCAACAAATACCAATACTGTGAAAGAAAAGAAAATTAGGAAGAAGTTTTTCCCTGTGGGGGCGGTGATCCCCTGGGGCAGGTTGCCCCAAGAAGCTGTGGCTGCCCCATCCCTGGAGGTGTTCAAGGCCAGGTTGGACGGGGCTTGGGGCAACCTGGGCTGGGGGGAGGTGGCCCTGCCCAGGGCAGGGGGTGGCACTGGATGGGCTTCAAGGGCCCTTCCAACCTAAACTATTCAATGATTCTATGAATCCCCTTTTCCTACAAACACATACACACGTTGATGGAGACGCTATGCAATACACTAGAGAACTTGCTAATTCTTGATCTTCTCAAAGGCTCTTCCTAGCCTTTAAAAAGGTATGTTTAAAACCTATGACTTTTTTGAAAATAAGTTTATATTTTCTTGCTTGCAACTTTCCTACATTCAAAACACTTGGGTTTCAGTGAGAGGTAAACCCACAGCATTTTGCAGATAAACTATTGCTCCGGCATCTGTGTTTCTCTACCACTTTGTTTTTAGATGTTTTCACTCATTGGGCCCTGTTAGATCTTAGGCCAGGGTTTTCTTGGTTAGGGATAGATTATCTGAGTTCAACATGAGAAAATGCCCAAGATGGAGAAAAATCCTCCCTGATATGTATCTGCCTAACTGCAGTTCTCTCTGCATTCAAGTTCTTCACATCTCTGGAAAGTTGTCATAAAAATCATTATGTGCCCTGAACAGATGTGACCTTAAAATGCAGCTTCACGGAGAAAAAAAAAAAGAGGTGGGGAATATAAAATAGCCTGTGGTGAAAATAACAGCAGGAAAACATTATAAAATCTGAGACATAGCTGGCTGGCTTCCTCTTGATTATTGCTTTCTCTTTCAAGGACCCGTCCTTGAGAGTCCAGATATTTGAGGGTGATTTCGCGAAGGCAATTTTAACACTCCGTTGTTCTAATGAAACAAAGCTGCCATATAGACCTGTAATAACCTGATGTTTGAAGAACATCCTCGGCACATGGTTTAAAGTCTCAAAGACATCAATGAAATATCATTCTTCAAGATTTTGATTGGAGCGCTAACATAGGACCCGGACTCCTTGTGGAGGGATTTTTTTTGGTGGCTGATGTCAAAGGCTGTGCAAACTCCTAGCAAGAGCCAGTTTTCACGTTGGAGTGACCATAAGCTAAACAGAAAACCAGCAGCGAGCTGTTCAGCGTAGCACAGACCCATGGCAAGGTTGGCCGTGGGTCTCGGACAGACCCGACCCGACCGAGTCTCAGCCCAGCACCCGGTGCCACTCGGGCAGAAGCACCCCCAGTGCCCCGGCAGTCGGAAAACACTCAGGACATTGAGTAAGACGGGATTTTTGGAAAAGGGCTACAAATACCACGTAATGGTTAAAATACAAAACATATGACTAGTGAGTTTAAATTGGAGATGGGTTTGCAAATTGCAAGTACCTCTTCTACATTCACAGGGCACGGGTCACTTCTGTTTCTAGCCACCAAGGAAAGCTTGAATTTCACCTAAACTGGGATGTTTGGATTCAAATGCATTAGGTTGGATTAGGCTCAGAAATAATCTTTTGAATATGAGGGCAAATTTTAAAGCGTGTCTGGTAATATTTGAATGCAGATATGGTTGTCCTAAATTGGCATATAGCCTAACTAAGGTGTTAAAAATCAAATAAGAAATCTGATGTGTCTGTTAGACTATGCAATCTTCATGCTACATACAAACCGATCTCCATTTTTTTTATAAGGTATATTTTTTGCAGCATATGTGGCAGCTGTGTCAAGGAAATGTAGAAGAATTCTTAGGCATTTTAAAGTCTTTCAAAAGAAAATTATATTCAGTTGATTAGGTAAAGTGCAGGGGGAACAAACACATAGTTTTTCTAAACAGTAAGACAGAAAGGAGAAGTGATGGTCTGAATTTTGGAACAAATTATCAAACAGAATCATAGAATCATTTCGGTTGGAAAAGACCTTTAAGATCATTGAGTTCATCAGAAGCTACAGTTTATCTCAGGCTGGTAAATAGATTTTCAGAGGTTCTTCCCAAACGCTATTACAGGAGGGACTAAATTTCTCCTGCCCAGGGCTTTGCTGCAGACACTGCCCTTTGCAGAACGAATGGCACTGCGTTAACGCCTCGCAGATAATCCTTGCTTCACCTGGACGGCAGAGAGGGGTACAGGCTGATGCATGGTGGGTCAGGGCTTGGTCATGAGCTGCTACATGGTTTCAGCAGGGGCCTGGGTGAATTGTTGAGTTTTATCATTTTAAATCATTGTCGTGGTATTCAGGCTGTGTGTGTGTGTGTGTGTGTGTGTGTGTGTGCTGGGCAGCCACAAGAAGAGGCTTTTCATTGCTCTAAGCAGAACTAAATTCACATAAGCACATTATAACAGGTCTCTTCCCACACTGGATCTGGGGCTGACTCGTGTAACACAAGCCTGGCTTGCAAATGCACCGGGAGGAGACACCATTTTCTCCAGGATTTTTTGTTTTGAACTTCCCTCTTCAGCTCCTTGAGAAATTAAATGCCAGAGCTGTGTACGAGGAGGGTTTGACACAGCTCTTCCACACCTATTGCTGCAAAAAGTTTCAACTCCTACACAGATTTGACAATTCTTGTCTGGTGAGATATACAGGTATTGGTTTAAATCCTTTCCTCTTTTAACACCATTGTAGAAATCATTCCTGTTTGGTTGGTTGCCTTTTTCTTTTTTCCCCCTATTTCATCATCTTACCCTGTTCCAATTTCTCAATAACACTACTGGTTCCGTTATCAGATTTCTCTGGTTCTGGCGATACTGGAATTAGAAATGAAATTCCCGTGCGAGGAGACAAGCTGCTGCTGCTGCAGTTGGAGGTTTTGGCACTTTAGCTGTGTTTCGCATGGACAGTGCAACCCAGACTGAGACTGAAAGTAGCACTTTATATAGGAGCTCCACCGCACACGGATTCGGCAAACGGGTTAAATTATACATGCAATGGATTAATCAGGATCTGCCACCGCTCCCAAACTGCTACACAACCAGAGCTGGCTAACGTGAGAGCTCCTGCTTATCTGATGCATACTGATCACCAAGCACAAGCTTCTGCAGGGTCTCTTTCTTCCCTGAACCCCCGTCTGTCTGCTTAGCACTTTCCTGTAGGTTTCCTCGCTTCAGCAAAACTGTTCATTCCCGGTCCCAGGTGAATCCTTCCCAAGTATTTAATGTGTAAGTGAGAGAGCCCCCTGACTTGTGTGGGGGTAATACAGCGCATGAACACCAGGCAAGGTTTGCAGCGCAGCGGGACACTTCCCCGGATCAGGCGGGAGCAGAGGGGGTTGTGTTGTTGTACCACAATCGCTGGGGGAATATTGTTTTGTTTTTGGAAGAGATTGCTAAAACAGATGTTGAATGCGAGATGGCGTTCTTAAGCCTGCAGCAGGCAAGAATTATCCTGCAGGATGAAAAGTGACCTCCAGTGAGCAACAGTGCTTTTAATCCAGAGCTTTGTGCATTGCTATCGGCTTCTGATCACTTTTAAAATCCCCTCCCTCCCCCTCAGCCTCCCCTTTCCCCGGAAAGCTCAGCTTCACAGAGCTCGCTGCCTCCCTCCCGGGCTGCCCGGGGCTCCCTCGCAAGATGCTCCGAGGAGCTCCGTCACCACCTGCCTCCCTCTGCGACCCGCACAGATGCCGACCAGAAACTGTCAGTAACTTTGCCGTCATGTACAAAACCTAAATACCTACTAAAAAGAAACAACAAATGGATCCCCTCTTAGCCTTATACTTTGGTACTGAGCTCGCCAATTGCACGTTGTAATTTTGTTAGTCATCTTCTCAAGGAAGGATAAATCTTCCTGGCACACTTCCCTGAAAGACCTAAACCGAGATAGCCAAGGTTGATACCTAAGCTGGTGATTTCAGCACATATTCCATGCTTCAAATTGAATACCTAATTATCTAGACAGTGATTTTTGAAGGATCTATATCCCATTAAATTCGTCAGGATCTGACTATTTCAGCTTTCCGGCTCAAATCCGACCACCACGTTTATGACTATGTGTTGTCCTGGTGGGACCCTGTTCATTCCTCTGAGACCAGGTGACAAAGGAGAAGGGCGAGCTCAGGTAAAAGGTTTGACCATGATATTGCTGCAGCCCAGGATGTCTCAGCCTGACGAAAGGTCTAGAGACAGCATCATCTCTGTTCAGGTATCACAATGCCCCCAGGATGTTCTCACAGTTAAATTATTGATCAAATTATGGAGAATGGATTCCCCAGATTGCAGCTGAAGTCCAGCTAAGGCTTTCTTATATGTTTTATGAGCTGGAGCTCAAACTGAAAAGGTTCTTTGCTCTGGGGTGAGTTTCACTCTGTAAAAACACTTTTTAAAAGAGTGGACGTGTAGAAATACTTGAAGCTATCGCCCCGGACGAGTCCTGCAGAATCGTGGTCTTCCCAAAGAGGGCACTGATGCTCTGCGCATGAAGCAGAGGGAAAAGCTGAGAAATACATCGGTGAGGCATAAATCTCTGAAGAGAAATCTGTCTTAGCACGTCTACCTCAGGAAAAGGGGAATTATTACACTTAATTAAAGTGTATTGACACCACATGTGGCCCCACCTCTCCCTTTTGGCTTTATTAATGATAGCAAAACTGCAGGCTTATAAAGGTGGTGGAGGGAGGGGGGGTGTCTGCATTTCTAAACAGCAACCATAGACTGCTTTGAAAAATATGAATGCAGCAATCACACTTTTTAACAAGCCTAATTTTTACCTCTGAGCTAAGTTACATTTTCTAGTCAATATTTCTGCTTCTTGGCTGAATTGGCAAAGGGGAATCAGTAAAGTACTGTTTTCTGAATTACTCTTAACGCCATTAGAGCAATACGTGGGCCATTCTTCTCGATGTTTATTGACAGAGAGCCTTCATTAAGCAGTTAGTTTTTGTGTGTTGTGGGTTGTTTTTTTTCCAGGAGAGCTGTTTAAATAAAAGTCATACACAAAATAATGTCCTACTTGAGCAGAGGCTTCTCTGTCTACAATTTGCGAGAAATCTCAGTCGAAACATAGAGAATCTGCTTAAACCTTGAGCTGCGTGCCTACCTTCTCACTGAGCACCCCTAATTTAACAGCACAGTCATTTAGGTCCCACATGTAGAAGACGACTGGAGCTTTTAAAGGATGGGGCTTCCTAAGATCTGAATTTTTCACTAGATGGTTTGTAATCATTCATCAGTGCCAAAAGGTAGGAATAATCTGGGTTCACTGACCAAATTTCTTTCAGATGTATCCAAGAGCTTCTCATTCAGGTCTATGGGTCGAAGCCCATATTATCCTGAAATCAAACCAGTCTTCTTTCTTTGTTTAAACAGTTAAGTAAGCAACCTAGTTTCCCAGTTTGTTGAAATCCCTTATCTTGTATTGATTTCCAGAGAAGCTGCAGAAGTTTGAAGATTTAAATTAGACCTTTGCATTGATATTTAGTGTGCTGTTTCCTCTCTCCCTCCCTGACTCTAGAGCTGCGTTCCTACACGGGAGCCTTTTCCATTCCTTGCCTTTTCCTTACCAGTCTTGTTAAATCCTGAACTTAGCAGAAACTGCTGTTCTCTTTTAGCTCCCCGTGCTGGGATGCAGGAGAACAGACTGAGCAACAGGTTTAACATTTTCCTTTCCTACATTATGAAAATCATGGGTGGCAAAAGTGTCATTTTCTAAAATCTTGGAGTCATTTCCTAGTAAATTTTGGCCGTGACTGGAAATTTCACATAAAACAGTGGCAAGGGTTAATATTATTCCTGCCATAACATTTTGTACAATTTCCCATGAGAGCTCTCAATGGTTTTCCACTGCCACTGGAAATAATGACTCTCAGCTGGAGTAAGTTGCACTAACACTTGATATTCCTCTGCCAAGTGCTCTTTGAAATGAGCTTGTGTTGCTTTTGCACACTCAAGAATAACTAACACCATCCACTCTTGGTCAGAGTTTCAAACCAAAAGCCAATATTCCTGACCAAGTTGTTCTTGAGTGGAGTTTACATCAAAATCTTACAGAAAGTGAGACCAACACTAAATTTAACTATCAAATCAGCCAACGTAACTGTAAGTACAGAGGAGCTGATACTCTTACAGGACGTCTAATTTCTGGAGTGTTCCTGGGTGGGTGTTCTCCTCCTTCTGTACCACTGCAGGGAACAGACTGTGATCACCACAGCTGTAAATGTTAACCAAACCCCAACTCAAATTTGGCTTTCCGTGATTCATAGAGATTCTGATTTATTTTACCCACCTGTTGAATTGGACAAAACCAATTTATTTTAAACA
Organism: Charadrius vociferus; assembly: GCF_000708025.1. Taxonomy (NCBI): domain Eukaryota; kingdom Metazoa; phylum Chordata; class Aves; order Charadriiformes; family Charadriidae; genus Charadrius; species Charadrius vociferus. The sequence goes on along the minus strand of NW_009646934.1, from coordinate 542,471 downwards.
AAGCTAGGCCAAAATGTCTATGGTTTGCATATGAATAAAAGAAGGTTTATAGAACACACATTGGCCTATTTTCTCCTGGGGATTTGTCTTACTTCTAAGTGTGCACTGTAGTTGAATAGCACTGTTCAAAAGCTATTTGAATCATGCAAGAAGAAAAAAACCCTATCCTCGGATTCACAGCTCCACTAGGATAATGTATTATAAAAGAATCTGGTCCATTTACTACAAGAGTACAGGGCATGAGCAAAGGCAAAACACCCTCACCTCTACTAGCTCAACCGTCTAAAAATACTGCACCCTTCTTTACCCAGCTATAGCCATGTGTAAAAATTCTCTTTGTAGGCTACAGAGGTTATTTAATTCAAAATAAATTATTTGACATTTTGTGTATAAGAAAAAAAAATCCATTACTTATATTTTGCAGATCCTTTCGGGATGATAGAAAGATAAATGTTGCCACAACAATACATGGCTGGAATTTCTGAAACGAAATTCAAATCTTCCAGTTTAACTGGTGTGATTTATTTATTTTTAGATGTTACTGCCAATGAGCTCATTGTACAAGATGAGCTTAACAGGACTGTAATTTGAATTATGCAAAATACCATCAAACCAGCTCTTCACAGTCAACCTGGGAATGTAAAGCTATATAATTCCTATTAGAAATGATTGCTATTCTACCAGAGGTTGCACGCATCTCTTCAACACTGCAATCACTGCCAAGTTATCAAGGCAGGGAGTGGCATATCCAGAAACTGGAAGATCTCCAAGTCATGATCCCTCGTTCTTAAACAGCGGTAAGTCTATGGCTCTCATACGCTAATAATACTGGGTCAACGTCATGCTCTGAGCATGTCCCGTATCAAGGTGATACTACACACTTCACCCTTCCCAAGCCGCCAAACTTTGCCACAGAAGAAAAGAGAAAAGTTTGACTATATTTAGCGTGGTAAATCCTCAACGTACTCTCAGTTATGGATGTGTACTGAATTTAACACTTGTAATGGGTGCAGGGATAGACCTTATTTGGGTAACTGCGCTGTGTTCAACGTGCGCTAACAAGTCAGGTGAACCAGATGCGTTCTTCTACTACAAAGAGAAAATTAGGGTAGCTCAGAAGTTTGCGGAGTAACCCAAAGTCTCTCTATGAATTTATAACTGGTTATGACAGGGGTTAAAAATATCAGGAAGCAGTATCGCCATTTGATGATGTCACAGCTGCCCTCTGGGAGAGTGAGGTCACTAACAGAGTTGTTCAGGCAGATAAGAGCCTGTTAAAATAAACAGAAGTGCCACGTAATTACCCACACTGCAGGAGGAGGATTAGACTGTTTGGAAGACCCTGTGTCTGCCTTACGCTCACTGTCACTTTTTTTTTTTTTTTTTTTTAAATCCTTGGGCAGAGGTGGAGGGAACCGTGTGCTTGAAATCGATAACTGCAGAGGCTGAACAGAAAACCACGGAAACTGCTCTTTCACACCAGGTAAAAATCTGTTTCAGTAACATTACACAGCCTTTCACCAGCATGTAGACCAGTGTTGCATTATTAAGGGGAGACAGCTGGGAACTCTTCCCATCCAACAAGGCTAATTCAGCAAAAGCAAAGAATTTAATGAAAAAACCCATCACGTTTAGAAAACGCGGGGTATGTGCAAGCTTGAGGCACTCAGCGCTGGCGTGGCTGAGCTTAAAGCACCGTTGGTGGGTCAGTGCAAGAGCGAGGAGCAGAAGGAAGTCACCCTTGAGGGTTAAAATCAAATCAGTTCTCCTGGTCAAACCCACCCAGGGTATCTTAAGGCCAGGGTCCAAGGATGCCAACCGACTGCACGCTGCTGAATACTAACTCCATCACCAGAAAAAAAGTGGAAGCAGTGCTCTCGCCTGTTACATCAGGAGAAATCAGCACAGCTCCAGCTTTTGGGAGATAAGAAATCTGCAGTTTTCAGCCCCGCTGGTAGCGCAAGCAAAGGCAGCGAAACCGTGGCAGACTCGCCAGGCTCCGCATGGCACGGGTCCAGATCAGCACGAGCAAGAACGTGGGAGCTGAGACTCAACTGCCATCCTTCCCCTGCGAGCACCGCATACCCCGCACGTGCGGGAGCTTGTATTTCCCTGAGTAATCATTCTGAAAGGAAATATTGAGAAATCCCGAAGCAAATAACTACGTTGGCATCTTTTCTTTTTTTTTTTTTCTTTTAAGAAAATGGAAGAGATGACCAATAGGTTCAGACCGTCTTGGAGGCCCGTTTTAAAAGTTCCCATTGTACAAACAAGTCATCAGGACCCAAACCACTTTAAAACACTCGCAATTGAAAACATGCTCTTAGTGGTTTTGTGAGAGCATAGACTTTTACCATCTATTAATATTCTGCTAACTTTGGTTACTAAAAGTACCATCCTGGGCATGCTATTTTTGACACTCTATTTGGAACATCGCAAGAGCAGTAGACAGGCCCTGTAGCTGGTTATCCTGAGCATTCACGATGTTTAAAGATCTCTCAGAAAGTACTGTAAAAGTGTGTAAATCCCAGGAATCTGGACAAATTCCAGCTTCAGTAATACATTCTCCCAATATTCCTCCTGCAGTTTCAATTGGAAAACCATCCTGAAACGCTGTATAGCATTGCCATGTGCTGTAAAACAACTGCCATATTTTACCCAACATTTGGCTGCTCTTCTCTTTAAATAATTTGTAAGTCATTTTGTAAGGAGCACTGGGATAAAAATGGGCTGCATAAATATATTATCATTGTCATTAATTTTGGCACCATTCAAGACCACCAGTATTTAAAATCAATTAACAGTTCTTTTCCTATTATCATTGGCATTTTATTTTTATTCAGTAGAACAAGTCTCTCATAAAAGTTAAAAACAATCTATTTTTGGAAGTAATACAGCAACAGTTAAGGAGACCGGGTGAATTCTCATTAGACTTTTACCAACATGAGTTTTCTGGAAATACTTCCACGCTGTGAAGTTTTGGACTGATGTAAAGGGCAAGACCTCATCCAGTAAAATGATTTAACCCTGCTTATTTCACACCTCGAGCTCATCATGTCTTTCTTAGGTCATCATTAAAATACGTCAACACGGTGTCTGCTCTAAGTTCCAAATGCTCTGAAGCAGAGCCTAAATCCTGTCTACGTTTTGGCTCACAGAAGCCAAGTCAAGGTTGGGTTTCTCTAGCTGTCCCCAGGTCTCTGTCAGCAAAGGTAACAGTACTGTTCTTTTCCATGGCCCCATATATGTCATGCACCAGTGCCAACAGCCTGAAAGTTTTGTCAGTAGCCAGAAATGGACTAAGTTAATGTGTGGGGCAACAGCTTCCTAAAGATGGTACAGCATCACCATTTTTTTCTATTATTAATGACTCCGACAACTCTGGAATTTGCATCAGTCTTAAATTCAGCTGCTTGTTTCATGGGAAGTTTTACCGGAGTGCTCTGTGTTGTATGGAAGCACCATCCGAGTCACCTGGTAACCTACGCTTCGTTGGAGATAAAGTGGGAAAAGGCTTCACCTGTGTTTTAATGTTTAGCATTTCCGAAACAAACCTCAGGTGTGACAAAATGTAACTGTATTTCCCAGCATAAAAAGATAACTACGTCAAACAATACCGCTAATAATACTTCATAGCAGAGCTTTGGGAGGACTTTTATTGTCTCCAAACACACAAGCATCACCTGTATGGCATAGGGTGTGTAGATTTACTATTGTGAGGCAACAAGGAGTGTCTAGAAGCAGCTGGAAATAATTCAGTAACACAGTACAGTGAAAAGGAGTTTAAAAACCACACAGTCTCAATGATATTTTCATAGTGCTCCAAGCAATTTACTTCCACAAGTTAAATGGTTTCAAGACTATCCAGCTCAAAATTACATACACAGCATAAATGCCAACAGCGGTAAACTGCAGAGCATCAGGCCAGTGAAACAACAGCCAACAGCCCTCGAGGAAATTACAGTGAGATTTATGAATGGCATTCCCATGGCTTCGATGGATATCACCCAAAGTCCTCTCGTATCTGTCAGTGTCTATCTCATCTCTGTCTCGCTATGGAAATAATTTGCATTTAATGCCAATATTGCAAAGCCCATTGGACTCATTCAGCCTATAAAATCTTTGCCTCTGCTCTCCACCTTGCTGGTATCCAGAACGTGAACCAACTTGTGCAAGTAAATTACTATTCCATATAGATTATACAGTCAAAATTTTGGAAATATGGAGTCCCATGTAACTTTGTGATCCTGTTAAAGCTTTTCTTGTGATGAAAAGCACCTCCAGATTATAAATGCAGCCAAAGAGCCCGTGGCTTAGGTAGGGCACGTGTTAATGTACATTCCAATAATGGGAATAAATACCGTTAATCTAATTTTTGGTTTGTTTTCTTCTGTTAAGTTACTCAAGGACAAGAGCACATTGTTGGTTGCACACATCATCCAAATAGATCTTATTTAAGGTAAGCGGATGGGATGATCTGCTGTATTTAGAGTTTTCTCTGTACTTTGACTTAAAGTGAGTGAGAGCTGAGGTATTTGGCAGATGTGAAGGTTACTCAAAGACTCAAGTTTATGTTCTGGAGTGATTTTGGACTCAATATAGTTTGCAATCTTAATGGGAGCGTGGAAGTAAAAGTCAGAGAAGGTAAATAAGTAAAAGGCAAAAAACAAGCAAAGAATTTTGGCATGCAAGTGTTATCAGCTCTAGAAATCTTAAGTTGAACAGTATGGAGATTTTTCATGGGTCTGCACACATCTCAAGTTGAGACACATAAAAAATTAAAGCACTATATATATGTATACATAAAAACCTTGTTATATGTTTAAAAAAAAAAATCCCCATCTAAAATTTCACGTTAAAGTCCCACAGAACTTCAGAAGTTATTGGAAGGACTTCAGAAGACGGGGCTAGCGAAGAGACAGCGCACCCAACGGGAGGAGCAGGTAGAGTCACACAACTGCAGACCTTCTGGAGATAAGTGGTCTGGGAGTGAGAAATACAGCAATGATGAAGGCAAATCATCTTTATCCTAGAGGGGTATGCCACAAGAGAACAGGACCATGGAAATAAAACAAGTAATCATTTTATCTTTAGGGTAGAAGCAAAGTCTGAAGGAGCACCTAGGAAGACAGATGGAGATTTGGAGGATAAAGTAATCTTGCTATAATAGTATTCTTCACGTTATGACTTGACTGCAAAAATTACCAAGTGAGAAAATGTGCAAAAGTCCAGATCATATTGTAATGAAAGACTCTTGCTTGTATGAATAAATGTTTTTAAAAATGAATGAGTGAAGACTTACAAAACCGGGGGGAGGGGTGTGAAACTATAAAGTGTTTAAAGTCATTTTATCTGTGAATGAATCAAGAGAGAAAATCTAAGGAGAGCGCTTGCAGACAGGAGTTTCTTCATTTCAGCCATCTCTGTGTGGATTAAAGGTCAAACGCTTTTTGTCTAAATGATATACCAGTGTCCCAAAGTAAGAATACAGAAGGTTTCCTCTCCTGGATGAAGTGACGAGTTTCTCCCAACCTAACAATGAGCTGAAAAATGGAAACTAATAAATTATAAAGGTACAATCAGAGGAGAATCGTGAAACCTTCCTGAATCTCTAATCTGGAAATGGTGAACATCATGCCAAAATGAGTTATTTTGGTGGATGTTTTTTTTACCTTCTTGTTGAGTGGTTTATGTACCTTGAGGACAGGGCACAGTAATGGTCACTGTAACTCAGTATCTCTAAAATACATAAAGGATGCGTTAACTGAAGATATTTAATGTTCTGAAAGCAGAGCTATGTGATGTAAAGCATTATCAAAAACTGAAAAATTAGAGAGGGATTAAAGAAAGGCATAAGAAGATTTGCAACTTGGAAAAACGTCTCAGCAAAAAATGTAAGGTGCTAAATTTCTGCAATTTGCCAAACAGAAGCTCAAGACTCGATCATGTGAGAGTAACTGTCATGTAGGCTATAAAAGTCAATGTGGGACGCTTCTGTGCATTAAGGTCGATGAATTTCATAGCAGATTTCTTTTATCATTGTTAGCCAGACTGCCTAGATTGAAAGCAATGCAGGTAAGCACACCTGTGCTGCCATCATACCTGAAGGGAACAGAACATCTGTTAAGAGAGACTTTCCAGTCTACTGAAGAAAGGCATAAAACCAGCTAACTGAAGCCAAAATCAAGATAAAAATAAAGCATCCATTTCCAGCAGGGAGAAGAATTGACTTTTTATAGGAAGGACACGAGGAACGGGTGGATTCTCCCTCACTTGAAGTCTCTGATCTAATTTAAGTCCCGTCTTGGACGACAGATGTTAGCTCAACACAACTTACTGGCCTCAGTTCAAGCGCAAGTGTCTGAAACTTTGCGGCCTTAAAACCCAGGTGAGGAGATTCCCTCTCCAAACACCAACACAACTGCGGGTTCCTCCCGCGCCCGCTGGGTCTCAGCTGGGAATGCTCCATAACACGTAATAAATACGGCTGCAAATCAGGAGGAACGTGTCACCGCAGGAAAAGTGGGCTAAAGGGTCGGACCTCCGCGTTGGCCGCGGCGGCAGCCGCAGCGCCGTGCCATGTACCTTTCAGTAACCACCACCGTGACGAACAAGGATGCGAGGTATTTTGGACAGCGGGAAATAGCCGCAGACACGGTGTAAAAAATAAAAAGGTTGACAAAATATATTAGCCTGAGGCAAAATTTCATTGAATCTTTGCTTGATTATAGACTGTCCAATCTCCAAACATGCATGTGCGCTTTTGAAACCACTTTTTAGTGTTTTCAATAAGCTGCAATTATTTTTGCAGGGTTTTTAAACAAGTCCTCCGTGGGGTTTTGGCATTTTCCAATGCTGTCTCAGACAGTTCTGTTTTAAAATAAAACCTGGGCAGACTGCAAGACCGAGGGCTGAGCAGAGGGATGCAGTAGGGCCAGCTCGGGCGGACCGGGGGGATAGACTCGGGTTGCTTTAGCGGAGAACTTGGCTCAATATCAAAAGCAACGGGACGCAAAGAAAACAAAGAACAGAAATTGCAAGATGAGACCGACCTTAGCAAACACTGGCAAAAGCGAAGGGAACCACCTTCGGCGCTTGAACTGCCAAAGGGGGAAAAAAAAACCCCAAACAAACAGAGAAAAAAAAAAAAAAAAAAGTCTGTGGGTTATTTTAGCACCAAGAGCCTGCAGGTGAATGACATGTCAAGACTAAAGTCTTCCTCCTCTAGGTCCCACTTGGGCTGCTTTGTTTGTATGAAGAGAAACCTTCAGCTCTGGCGGTTGTTGAGCCCCGGGGCACAGAGGGACGGTTGGCCAGGAGCAATGCAGCACCTCTGAGGGATGTGGCAAGCCCAGGAGCACCCTGGGGACATGGCCGGCGACTTGGAGCTTGCAATGCTAAGGTACAGACTGGTGCAGCAAAGAGAAATCATCGGAGCAGAGTTAAACATTGACCCTTCCACGTCCTACACAGCTGCCTGCCACCTCGGCAGGGACCCGAGCACCGACCGTACCACGGGGTGTCCACACGTCGGGGTCCAGAGCAGAAACGCTCTGTTATGATTTCCAGAGCCTGGAAAGTTTCAGAATTTCTTTGCTTTTTTTTCATACTGATCTAGAAAGAAGGCTTCAATATTTTCCCTGCCAACTTCTAACTGGGAGAACGGAAGGACTGGCAGGGGGCGAGGTGGGATGAGCTTTGTTTCAGCTACATGGAAATGCCTCACTTCGATATCGACCTCAAAGTAAGCGAATTCACAGCAATTACACCAAATTTCAGTGTCTTGGTTTGAACCCATAAAAATAGAACATTTTCCTTTTAGCCCCAAAATTCAGAACTACCCCAGAAAATAATTTACACAAACCAAAAGTGAGAAGAAATAAACCAACCAGTTGTCACAGTTTCCAGATTACCCGGGCTTCATCTCCCTTATCCCCCTGTAACGCTGGAAAAAAGATGGGCCTTGAAGTCATAAAGATAGAGCCATAAAAATAGCCACAAAGATACTATCTCTATCCCCTGGACAGGGATAATACTCCCTTGCCCTCGGTGGTGATTGTAAATTTAGGTAATTAGCATGCATCAAATGTTTTTGAGAACCCGAAATAAGGCGGCTATGGAAGTCTATGTGACTGTCATTTCTGAAGCGGTCAGGAGTTATTTGAGCTGCTGGGAAACCTAAAACACGTTAGGAACTGAAGCTTATTTATGAACACTGAATAGTGAGTGTTTTTGGCAATGCTGACATTCGGAAAACACTTCGGGACCATGTTTTTTGCACACATGTGTCTCATTTTGCACATTACCTCAGTCTTATAGTCTGTGGCTTTCCAGAAGTTGACTGACAGCTACAAAAGCGTACTCTCAGCTGTCAGATAAATTGCTGATTATTTTAGTCCTTCTTCCAGGGCTTTGAACATCCCGTTGCACTCGCGGGGAAGGAAAAACAGACTACCCCAAAAGAAACAGATCCAGGATGTTACTATGAGGCTGAGTTTTACTTTGTGTTGCAGAAATTGCGCTGCTCGGAGAAGGGAGGTGCCCGAAGGAAGGGCAGAAAGCTCTGCTCTGTGCCTAAAGACACACACTGCAGCGCCGCGAGGCTGAGCAACGGCCGGGAGGTCCCTCGGCTCCCTCGCAATGACACAAGCAATAGTTTCAAGCATACAAACTGGTTAATTATAAATCATTGGCACCCACAAGTGATGCTAATACTAACAACTGCCCCGTTTCTGAATATTACACAGCCTTAAAAACCAAGAAATAATGTGTGCAGAAACAGAGAGGCAGTCTCATCCAATTTCAGGACTTGTTTTAAGTGGGTTTGCTGGTAAAACAAACAAAAGAAGTTAAGAATCACTGACAACTTCCCGGCACTTTTTCCTTTTCTATGGGAACCCTGGAGCTTCCACCACGGCTTATCAGACATGCAAACAATAACAGAGTAATCCTTGAAGCCCAGCCATTTATTTAGGCTAGAAGAAAACCGGCTGAAAAGAAAATTGTAATAGATTTTTCGTTTTGCAAAAGATTGAGTTACACCATCTCTAAGGGTTGTTTGAAACTTATCTGAATCTTCGGGGACAAATTTAGACACGATTAAAATCTCCTTTGCTTTGAACAAGGTTATGATAGGGACGCAGTTGCAGCTTTTAAGGTGGCAAAATTTGGCCAAAAATGTTTGAAAATGAAAAGCTTTCCTGCTTCTGTTTGATATCACAGATTATTACAACCGGAAATCAAACTGAAACACTGAGGTCTGAGGGAAAGCAATACGGAGTGAATAATCTACCTAGAAAGGCAAATACCTGCTTTCACTGCTGTATTTCATCTCACCTATCTCAGGCTTCAGTCCAGCAAAGTAATTAAGTCTGTGCTTAGTTTTTGGAAAGTGGGAAACTCTATCAATATTAAACAAACTACCAGACTGCTTATACGAAAGCATGTGCCTAAGCAGTTTTTTAGACTGGGCTCCCAGAAAAACATTAATGACTATTTTTTACCAAATTTATTCAGGACTGGACTTATTCCGTGCGCTTTTTGACTGTGGTCAGTTCTCCTCATTTCACGGGTTGTGCATTGCAGCAGCTCCTATCCCAAAGCACGACACCCGTGCATCCTGCGGGGCTCAGTTACGGCTCTCCCAGGAAAGACCCACCCCTTGTCCTTAGCAAGGTTCACCTTACATGTCTGGAAAGTGGTTAAAATTGTTCATGAACAAATACAAGGCGAGAGGTGGGGTCTGTCAGGGATCAGAGAGCAGCCAAAATCTTTAGTCCTCTATTTTGGGATGTTTTCTCTAAAAAGTTTTTTAAATCCTTAGTAAAAAAGTTGCTCCGTGAACCCGACATGTACTAATTAGGTGAAAAACTTCTCTGCAAAGACTACTTTATAATTATAGGATTTGAGCTGTGGCATAAAAAAATTTCAGATATATTTTTTTAGAAGAAGAAGATTATTGTATTTGGAGCAAAGTCACCCGCGCTTTTTCTCCCTCCCAGGATAGACATGAAAACACCTTTGAAAATTATTTTTTTCCCATAAGTATGGTTTCTTTCCCGGGTGTAAGTGCGTTCAAGTGAATATAATTACATCTTGCATTCAACAAGCCAAATATTTGATTTCATATTAATATGTTTTCTCTCCAGCTAGTGGTAAATGTGGCTTCGTGCACCAGATGTAGAACATTTTTAAGAGCTGGGCAAAAACAATATGTATTTATATGTTTATGGATATGTGTGTGCATGTATATACATATATAAATGTAAATGCTTACCACAGAAGAGGGAAAAAAGCTCCTAAATATGAAGCACTTCCCTCCCCTCCCCCCCCCCAAATCATTCAATTTTCGTGGAGTAGAATAAAAGCCGCGAATGGTTCTGATCACTATGGCATAGCAGCAGAAGGAAATGAGAGACACCGAGGCCGCTGGAAGAAGTTTACCCACCCCGTTGATGCCCTCTCAATCTGAATGACACCGATTGTATTTTACATCCAGTAAGTGACCAGTTTTGACCAACAATCTGCACACCCAACAATCAGCAAACATCAGGGAACTCGCTGACAAAGAAACTTTGAGAGATGCTATTCAGTCCAAGTGTGTCTGGAGGAGTCGGGCATAATGGTAAGACCCCATCAGAGGAACAGCATCCGAAGATGCAGATGGCTTGCGGTCCTCCTTGCCCGAGTATGAAGCGAGCTTCTGACACATCCTGCAACGGACTGGGCAGAAGTCGGGTTGAAAAGACCTTCTCATGTGACTGAGTGTTCATGAGAAGCAATGGAAAAATTCTGCTGAAATATTTGACTGACACGTTTCATGCTTTAACTCTGGGCTTGGCACTCTAAGATATATGGCATTGATTTTTCAGTGTTGCCTAGAGGTTTTATTAATGGCATCATCTAAAATTTGCATTGATAAATGATCTAATTTAAAGAAAAAAACGACCTAAAGAAATATCTATCAGTGACTTAATGTAAACCACTATTTTTATTGTACTTAGTATCAGATGATCATGCTCATACAGGATTATTATCTGAGAGCAGCACATAGAGCGGCATGGGAATGCATGTCTGTTCCCTGGTTAAGAGATTCAAGAATGACCTCACCAGCTTTACAGACTCAGTAAAAGTTAAAAAGGAAAAAAAAAAAAAAAGTTTTATCTCTGGAAATTACTTCTACTAATTTGTTTTTTAATAGTTTTACCACCAGCAACTCACAATGATTAACATTAGCACAGGTAATCAAAAGGCTCCAATCACCTCATTTAAGCACCACCATGACTTCCAGAGTGATGGGTACCTATGGCCTTCTTCAGAGTTGCAGTCCATCATGTGAAATTCAAGTCATGGGTTGCCCTCAACAACACAGACATTTCCCGAATGGAACAAGACATAACCTATGGAAAAATACTAGTAAGTGAAAGAGGAAAGTGGCCATAATTATGTTTTGGAATCTAGATTTTAGAATAACATTAAGCCAGGTTATCTCTTGATTCACACGCTGCTACTTTCAGGCCACATCAGTAGATTCTTTTTCCAAAATTAATACACCACATTTTTAAATTAAATTGTATGATTTTCACAGTTCATGATTCACTAGCAGCTTTAGTAATGAACAGATAATTAAATTTTCACTTTTCAGCCGTGGTGCTTTGTTTATTTAACAAGCCTGATTAGGAAATAAGTAGCCCACCACTTGGTATCACTCCAGCTATTTCCAGCATCTCATTATGTTTATTGTAACAACCCACATCCAACCCACCAGGAGTAGCAGGGGGACTCCAGAGAAATACCATCCTTCGATTTAGTAGCGCAAATCAAAGAAAATGTTGGTTTGTTTGAATTAGGGAAGGGAAAGCAGAGAAAAATAAACTGCAAACCAAAGTATGTTCCTACTTATGGTACTTTCCCCGGGATTAAGCAAGAGATCCAGCACAACTTCAAACCATAAACGATAAAGATAGCAAAGCTTGCTCCCTCTAACTTGACTTGGGTAGCCAGAATACCATTATCACAAACAACACCAGGCCCATAATGTGGCCTTTCTTGATCAAAGCAGGGAAAGGAAAACTGGTGCTGAAAGCGTAAAACAACAAAAATAGTTCCCTCAGTGTAGAAATCACACCTAACAGGCCATGTTCAGATAACTTTTTTTTTTTTTAATCCCCCAGTTCCTTTTCCATTGCCACATCTGTCTGGAACCAGAAGGAAAATTGCAGATGCCATGAAACCCTTATCCTCCTTATTCCAGAGAAATTCGACAAATAGAACCAAATTCTTTTCTCGGGTATGAGAAAATAATATCTTCACCAAAGCTGACAGTAATACCAAGGGCTTCAGGGGTGTTGGTGAGGTCTATCCATTTGCTCTAAGGTTATCTGCTTCCAGAGAATCTGTTTCTGGGTCCAACATAGCCTCTCTCTTGTCCTAAATGCCATTTATCTTTCCGTGTGACACAATTCCCCAGACGAGTAACAGAGAAAACAGCGCATTCACCTTCAGCTGTCCCGAGTAGGTGCCATTTCTGCCCAGAAGCTCTCTTGATGGTACTCCATCTTTATACGGACACAAATGCATTTCTAGCCTCTACTCATATCCAAGAAAATATTTTAGATTCACTTATTGCTCCATTCAGTATCATTTCCACTTAACAGAAGCGAACTGAAGTGCACTCCTGCACCTTAAAGACAAGAAACATCTCTCTCCTTCCCTCACTCCTTCCAATCTACAGACAAAGTCCCACTGTCTTCTCTGTATAGTCTTGATTCAAAGATAATTGGGGAAAAAAAAATATTAATCAATGATCTTTGCTCTGATTCCCATTATTAGAGTATCACATCAGTGTTTAGCCTGAGGAGCACTGAGCTGTGTAAATACTTTTCTGGGCTTCAGTGGGAGAAAATAGTAGGGTTCACTAAATTGAAGCAAGAGAAAAAGGTTGTAATTATTAAACCAAAATATGTAACTCAGCTGGCTTAAGTAAATAGTCTCATGCCCAAAGTCAGCAGTATTTTTCTATATGTGTCTTTATCCCATTACAGACTGTAACGAGAATGTAAAGGATGATAGTAGAAATTATATCCAAGAAGAAACCTCAGCATGCCAGTATATGCTGCATAGTGAGGGGACGAGATGACACAAAACCTAGTGCCTGGAGCAAAACGATATGAACTGAACGGCAGGCGCCTTTGTGCAGGGAGATGTACTTGGCCGCTCGAGCCAGAGCTGTGAAAGCAGGCAGTCAGGAAAAGTGGGCAACTCCAGGAAAATTCAAGGAGTACAGGGAAAAGGCTGAGCCCTGGATGGGAGCCAAATAAATCTTGTTGAGGAAAAATAAATATCTCTGCTGGATGTCATTCAGAGATACTGCTATTAAGCTGGTATTTCCCAGTGAAGCTTGTAATCCCCACCGAAGCCTCCTGCAGCAGCAGCGACTGCTCGAAGCTGTAGAAAACTGAATCTGTGTTCAAGAATGAAAAAAGGTATCTAAGAAAATACCCCAAATTTTGCTAAAAAGAAGAAAGCACCATCTACATGACTTGTTAAGCCACTTCATCCTCAAAATTTGTCTAATTGCCAGTGTGGTATAACACTTCCATTATTTCCTTCACCCTGACCCAGGAAATCTGCAGGACACTCACAGCTGTCAGCCTGAAGGTGGGACACAGGACCTTCCCTTAGGACAGGTAAACATTAGTTGGGTCATCTGCATTTTTCTCCTCCCACCCATGAAATCGAGGTGGGTTCAATGACGCACAACTATTCTCCTCCCATGAAGAGTTCATTCCTCTCTGCGGTACCCACCAGGTCACCTCGGAGGCACACACCAGTTACACACAGAAACCACCTCAGAGCTGCAGGTAACGGCTCTGTTGGCAAATCATCACCGCATGCTTGTGCTGCTTTGCCATTCTGCCCACGGCATCTGGTATTGACCGCTGCCCGGCACCAAACGCAGCCCTCAGCTGCCCCGGTACAATGTCTCACACGTTCAAGTGGCTGAACCCAAGCAGTAACACAGACGCCTCGGGAAGCGGGCTGTCTCGCTGGAGCAGGAACCACCACTGGCAAGAAGATGGTCAACGGAGAGCACCGAAATGCAGAATCGTAGAATCATTTAGGTTGGAAAAGACCTTTCAGGTCATCAAATCCAACTGTTATGGCTGAAACCGGCTGATCACATTGACTGATTATTGAATTTTACAACACTAAGCACCTGAACTGGCCTGGAAACAAACCTAGGAACTGTGGCTTTTCTGCTGACTTTTTCATCTATCCAAACAAGAATTTCCTTTTTTTTTTCTTTTTTAAAAGTTAGCAGGATAAAATATTGGAGTGTGCAGAATGACTGGCTGCTATATTTAACTCAGACAAACACATAACAAATCACTATTCTGTAGAAAGAAGGCACACCTCATAGGCTATATTTTTTTTTCTTGAGACCTGGACGTAAGACCACAACCCTCTAAATAATCCTCCAGAAATAAACCAATGAAATGTTCACTCTGACAACAGACACAGTATTATACCTGCAGCTGGTAAATGTTTCCACAGTTCAACCACCTTTCCTTTTCGTTTCCAGTAAAAATTTGATCCCAGGGGACAGAGTCAGCAGCTAGGATTTTAATTACTTTTCTGCAATAACGCAGAATGGAGAGTAATGGTTTTTTAATGCTACTGATGTATTCTACTTTTCTTCTCTTTTTTGAAGGGGAGGACAGAGGACAGTTTACAGCAAAGGCAGATGCCCTGTGAGAACCATCCTTTTTGTCTCCGATATCTCTCAACCCTTCGTTATTTGCTATTCCTCCGTAGTCCACAGACATAGTATTTTGCAGATTCAATGAAGATTTCAGAGAACGTTGTCTCTGCAGCACTGTTGGGTCTGTCTTTCAGACCAGACCCTGAGCGAAGCATACTGCTTACAGCACCTTGCTTGCCTGGAACTAAAACTTATGGGGCTCTGGAACTGGGGACTACCATCAGTTTCAAATTTAAATCCATTATTTGACTATGAAAATGTTCCAAAGTCAGGAGGACAAATCCTCTCACCCATGAGATTGCCTTCAGAAGGTGTTGGGTGGCCTGTTGTATTTAAATAAAAAATAAAAAAAAACAACCCTAGGATAGTTCTGATTCACCTTCTAGGTTTGAGTTTTCACATATTTCTCTCACGCTTTCAAACTTTGATATTTCCTTTTCTGCCATGAGAACTAGAAACTTTCTTTCAGATAAAAAATAATACTGATGCTATTTTTGCTGATTTCAGCAGGGAGTAAAGGAAATATGCTAACATATATAACCATATATATACACACTTATAAGCATAATGTATTAATGTCTGTTCACAATCACATAAATATGCTGCCAACTCCGCATACACAATATTCCAAGCGTGATGCACAATATTGAAGTCTAGTTCTGATTTTTATGATGTACCCCCTCAAAAGCATGCTGAATCCCACCTTCCCTGCTCCAGCACAACACGCTTTTGCCAGAAGGTACACTAGAGATGCTTCCTGAGGCAAGTGGTGGAGAAGAGACAGGAGCATCTCCCCAGTAACGGCACCGAGCGCAGGAATTGCGCAGAGGAGAGCTGGAAGCTTCAGAGCGGTGAGTAAAGAGGCTTTGGAGTGCGCGAGCCATGGACAAGAAGAGCAGCCACACAAGTGGAAAATGAATGTTTCCCGTTTGGATAAATCCTTTCCACTTATCCCATTTTTCCAAGAGGTTTCTCTGGTCGATCTCCACCTCAGCTTGCCGGCAGGCCATATACAGAGTGCTGAGACTTCCCCTGCAGGAGTCCCTGGCAAGGGCAAAGTGCCATAAACACCACTGTACCCCAGCGCTGGGCTGGTAACCGCTTCTTGGAGTTTGATTTCTTGGCGGATTATCCAGGAAGAGAAGTGGGGAACGACCAGGGAAATTAAGCAGCATGAGAGCCCCAACTTCCTTTCAAATGCCTTTGCCACACAAATCTCCCTTTTGCAGGATATCAGTCTGTATCCAGCGCCCTTCCTTGACACTTCAGTGGACGTCGTATTTTTCTTCTGGGATCTCATCATATATATATGTCATTTCCTATTTTGCTAAAGCTAGAGGCTTAGAAATACCTTAAACATAACCTGCTTTCAATTTCTGTAATAACTATGATTTATATTAATGCTGTTTTATAACTAGCTACCCTCTGCCCTGTACTCATAAACTAGAACTGTGTTCCCAAATTTTGAAATGAGACTTTTTCAGGATAATAAAGCTTGCAATATTGCAGCCTTTCTCTGTCAATATATTACCCCTCATCCAACCCACAAATTATCACTTAAAGCCGTTGCTTCTAAAATTTGAACATATCTTTTTTCAGTGTTCTTATTTGGATGTGGTTTGATTTATCGACATTGAGGGAATGCAAGCCTGGTGATGACCAAAAGCCATATCTAAGAATAAAAAATGTAGATATTACTATGCAAAGGGGAGTTTTCTAATTGATTTTTATCTGATACTGTAATGAACACAAGTTTAGGCCCAAAAGTTTGACTTAGCAGCAGGAGAAACAAGTTGCAAGGGACCAAATATTTTGTGTTAAAATACAGTGGATGCTCACTCCAATGTTTGTGTTAAAATACAGTGGATGCTCACTCCAATGTTCTTTGAAAGGTACTTTACTCATTACATCTTAATATGCAATTCTGATCCCACAGCTTTGCAAGTGACTTGTGATCTCATACCCAGTGAGATCTATGTGCATGGCTTAGTTTGGGTGGGATGGCATTTGTCAGTCAAAGAAATTCCTAAGACGATGTGTGCGTCAAACCCACAAAGAGAAATGAATGCTGACAGCTTCAAAATCAGAAAATAACCTTCCACAATAATAAAACGCTAACTGCGGGGTCAAACTTAGAGTCCTCCGGGTTTCAGCAGTCCCTAAAGCGTTTAACATTCAACATGATGTTTCAAAACCGTAATATTTCACCCTAACGGTAGGAGGCCGGGCGGTCCTGCGCGAGGCGCATCCCGTCCCTCGCCTGCGGCAGGACAGCGTGCCCGCTGCTGCTCGGCGGCTGCGGCGCTGGCAGGGGCTGCGCTCCCGCGCCCGGTCTGCCCCTGCCTCGCGCTCCCACCCCCACCTGACCGCCGAGTCCGCTTCAGGAACATTTTAAAAATTATTTACAGATATTTTATTTTTTTTTATTTAAATTCTGGGGTTTTGCCTGTTTTGCTATGAATCAGATGGGATCTTTAAGAAATACCATTCCTGGGGCACTTGGCCGGGAGCGGGGAGCCTCGGGTTCCCAGCGTGCTGCAGGTTCCTGTCGCCCTTGCTGCACTCTGCAGAGCACCAGGTTGGCTGCCGGGTATTTCGGTGCCAGAGCCCGCGTGCTTTGGGGAACCTGACCATCAAACATGCTTCTGGGGTTTTTGCTGTTTCCTTTTTATTTTTTTTCACGCGATGGAGGAACAAATAGTTCTAATTTGCTAAACTCATAGTAAGAGTTCTCCTTTTACCCAAGAGAGACATTGATTTTAAAGATAAACTCTGGGAATACAACCTCTAGTGCTGTATGGTGCCAATAACCCTTCAGAGTTTGCAATCAGGGAAGTACAAAAGCTTACCCTGGCCGAAGACATGCCATACCACGTTTATACACGTTCAAATTTATGGTACATCTGTAGGACTCTATTTATCTGTTAAGCTACCACTGCTGCTTTGTGACACGGCTTTACAGTTCCCTGCCCATTGCTGTCCTGCATTCCAGCAGGAACGAGAGATCCAGAAATGAGCATGTCTTAATTCCCTGCTCGCGTGTCCTCTCCGGCCAACAAACATTTTCACTTGTAATATTTCTGACACTTGAGTTCCCAGTTCTTTCATTACTTGTTATCATGAAAGCAATAATTGTACAAGCACAAACAATGAAACAGCAAGAGAAGCCGCAGCCCTTGCAGAGACGAAAGGACTCAGCGCTGAGGAGCACAGCAGCTTCGAGCTGTTCTTCACCCACTTTTTCCCACCCCACCATGGGATGCCAGTACAGCCCCAGGGGAAGAGGATGGTTCCCCTGTAGATTTGCAGGTTACTTTCTATTGCTACCCCTGACATCACAGGCATTTTTAATGAAATATTAATGGTCTGCTTTTAATAGGAGTTTCAGCACAACCTAAATTAAGTCATTGGAAGAGAGATATTGTCCCATTAAGAACAGTAAAACCTTAAGCTCCCTTCCTGAAGAGTAGCTGTGGGCAGTTAAAGTGACAATCAATTTAAGCAGGCGATATTGCTTTATAAGTCTCTGAAGTGTGAAGTCCCAGCATGCCTGATGTATTTCATTTTAATTTCCTTTTGGAAAACAGAGCTGTGGTTAGTGGGGAACCTCACGCGCACACACACACGCGCGAGAAAAGCCTTAGGAGTGCAGGAAAGGAGGAAATTATTTAACCCTTTCAAAAAGCTATACAATTTCTTTAGGTAAGTAAAGAAAAATAAGCACGGATACTTTCTCCTTTAGTTCCTGTGTAAAAATAAACAATAGTCTTGCATAGCTAATAACTACGTTAGGGCCCCTTGTTAATTTCTGCTACAAGTCCTGAAAATTTAGTGAAAAATCTTTTTTTTTTTTTCCAGTTTCCCTTCACTTAAAGCAACTTCTAAATCAGCAGCTCATGCCCTCTATAGGGGAAAAAGATAAGAATCATGTAATTTCATCTGATTTCCCATTTCCAAGCTATTTCTCTGACATCAGACCACACAGGTACATGGAGACTCGTTATCAGATGTAGCTTACTGTTGGTTTCAGGTCAAGTCTGATGTTTTCAAGATGGTAGTGCTCCCAAACTTGAGTGAGAAAGAGTCAAGAAGACACAACAGCAGACGCAGTGATGAGAGTATCTACCTAAACAATGCTCCAAAGACAAAAGCTGTACCCTGCATCAGCCCTACGCTGAGATGATTTCAAAGAGACTGAGGAACTGTAATAGGAACAAAAACCTTTTCAGGATCTTCCCTTATTTTATTGGAAACCAATGGTTTACGGAAATTGGAAACCAATAGTTTATGGAATTAATTAATATCATCAGGAGCATCCTTCTGTGGGTACTCGCCAAAAAACACTCACAGACAATTGACTTATGACCCTCTAACAGAGGGACTTGAAAAAAAAAAGTATTTCTAGTTGAAAGCTGATTAGATGCATTTATCTTTGCTTGTTGTGCTCTACATTATAATTTTTAATAGGAAGACTGAAAATTTACCTCTTACAAGGTGACCTAAAAGTCATGCACAAGGTTGAATCTCAGGAATACATTTTTTTTTAAACCGAAAAAGACAGGTAAATAAAAAAATCCTGACAGTTTTATTATCATATCGGTAGGATCAGGGTTCAATTACAGGCATGCGTTAAGCCAGTAATTACTTCAATTTCATGGGAAAACAGATAGAGATGTGCTGACGACATAATCACGGACTGTAACAACTGTCCTACAGTTCTGCAAGTCGTGCTACATTTGGAGGAATCCTGCTGGTGTGTCTGTGAAGGACAGGTCTGTTTATTTGTAGTATAGTGCAGTGTAGAAAGAAACTAAACTTGTATTTATTTTGCATATGTATATTGCATTTGCTAGCATGAAAGGAAGGCTCTCTATTTTTCCAGACCAATCAAGGAGAAAATTTTAATGGTCTAAACATCTACCCCTTCCTGGCTGACAGCAGCTTTTGAAGCCCAGACCAAAAGTCAGCTCAGTTAGACAAGGTTCCTTCTTGTCTCATCACTTCATCAAGGTGTAGGAACAACATGGCTTGTCTATGCCCCAAGGAAATTCAAAGCAAGGGGCTCCCACATGCTACATTTAGTGCTGATGCCCATCACCAGGAGAACTGTGAAAGGCTCCTTTAGATGTAGCAAGCTAAATGGGGTATATCAAGTTGAAGTGGTTTAGAAATGTTGCATTCAGTTTTTGAGTAGGTGGTGGAAAGTGAGGAGCTTAAAGATTAAGGCTTGAAAGGCAAAACTCATGAAGTCTTGCTTTTCAGGTATAAAAAACAAACAAAGCCTGCCCACTGAGCGTGCTCTGAGCTGACTGCCTCCCCCAGCGCTGAGCCACACCGTCACCCAAGAGCTGAGCACCTGAGCACGTCTCTATGCACGATCCCCACGCAAAACCCCTATCGGCAGCCTAATGGGGGAGCTACGGAAAGCACCCCTGGTCCAGACATGAAGTGGGGATACAACATTTGCCTTCACAAAACTCAGAAAGAAGGATAATGGCTGGAAACGCAAAGAACAGAACCCCCAGTCTGTTAATTCTTCAGCTGCACATCAACAAACCAAAGCGCGAGATAAAATCCAATTCTCCTTTAAAGCTTGGCTTGTTTGCTGTAAGCCACACGGTTGCTCTCCAAAATGTCACCTGCAATAACCGGTACATAAAATATCCTGTCTTCGTAGGGGTGCATAAGAGTCGGGGAGAAGTTTTTACTGAGAGTTTCTGTGTTGGGCAGAAATGGATGTGTTATCTGTTCTCTCAACTGAAGTAAGTAGGGAATAGCTGGAACCGAGTGGATTAGCTCTTCTTTCTTTAAACTTCTCTAGTGAGGCCACAGGTCTGAACCCTCTTGGTGGGAGAAGGAAAACACCCAGATTAGTGCCCAGAGTAAAAAAAGATACTGAGTTTAGGGACAAAGTTCAGAAGTCCTGGACTATGGAGACAAGATTTGTAGTTCAAGCTCGGTAGCCCTCAAGCTTAAATACTACAAATGAGTATTTCTGAATTTGTGATAAGGATTAAAATTTAGCAGCTCATTTTACCAGACCTTTTCCTGCATATCTAATCATTATGAGGGTATTAACTAGTTTAGAACAGCATTAATAGTGCATTTAAGGTATCAATGTGTGTGCTAGTACTAGACTAATTCATAGGAGGTTCAAAGAAAGGCTCCCCTTATTGGAAGGCTGCTTATCCTGTGTTTATTATAGAAAACAGTTCATGTATTTGGCAAAAATACTGTCATTAAAGTAAGGAAATTAATTAGAATGCCAAACAATGCTCCAAGCAAGTCTCAGAGTATTTTACTCCCAGGCCAAACCAGTAAGTGGAAAGACTGGTCCCAAGTGGAGCTGAGTGACGGCCAGATGAGCACCTGGGGCTGAGCTCCCAGGGGGTGGCAATCCCAAACCCCCAGTGTAACCCTCCTCCGGAGGTTTGCCTGGTTGTGCCTCCTTGGGAAGGGCTCCTAGTAAAATCCCTGCTCTGCGGTCAAGTGAAGTAATCCACCTGAGCAAGCTCGGAGAGAGTTTGTCCCGGGGAGCCACTGGTACCCAGCGCAAAGGGCAGCTGCTCGGGTAATGCTGGACTAAATTCGGCCTGAAGGCACTGAAATACCCAGATTTTCAGTGGGTTTGGTGGTGAGGATGTTTCATGCTGAAGTGCCTGAAGCCGTGAGAGCAGTTTGGATGTTTAAACCTCAGAAAGCTTCTAAACCAAGAGTAAGATGACGAGGTGGTAAGAGAAGGAACAAAAAATAATAAGGGGTAAAAAGAAATTAATTTCTTATGTTATTATAGGAAGAGTTTTATATTCTTTATAGAAAAGAAGCCTAAGTCTAGCTAGAAACACTTGTTCTTGCTGGTGTCCTTGTGCAGTTCTGTCCTTGAAAGTGCTCAGAAACGGTCTTTTAGTGAAACGTTTTTTAATTGATGCTGTAGTAATGCTGCAGAAACACCTTCTCCTCCTGTACTTTGTCACTTGGGGGTGTGTTTGTGTGACTAGAGAGCAGCATGGGTATGGGCAAGGGGAAAATGATAAGGATTGAACAACTTTCTTGGAAGGTTTGGCTCGGCTGCTTCTTACTTATTCAAGCGATTTGTCTCTAACATACAGAGGAAGGTGTGTATCAGTGAGAGCTTCTACCGCGCTCAAGTAACGCTGTTCTGGTCAGCAGTGAAATGCTGCATCACAACAGCGAAGTCTGGGGGAGCATCTTGTCCCCCAGCAACTGGGGGGAAAAAAAGGAAAGTGTTAAAGCTTCCTAAATCTAGATGAAGCAGGGATGAGGGTCGTGGGCAGGAAGTCGGGAGTCAGAGCCTAGTGAAGCCTATTAAGATGGAAAAAATGAAGTAATGCAGTACAGTAGGCTATTCAGGGCTGAGAACAGTGAAGCTGGAAAGGGAAAAAGGACAGGGAGATTGAAATTCAGATGAAATTCAAGGGTCTCTGTGCAGCAGCTGTAGATCATGTCTGGCAAAGCAAGTGTTTATTTGGACAATAATAGCCTTGAAGCCTCCTGATAAAACCATCTCCTTGCACTTCAATCCATAATACTGCCAAAGGTTTCCTTAAGTATTCCCTTCTACTGGGATGTAAACCAATCTCTGCTCCAGTGTCGGGGCTGCCATTGTGTGTGGAGAGCGGAAGAGGGGTATGAAAATGATTTCCCTTAAAGTGGGCAGGCAGAAAAAAAAAAGGGGGGGGGGGGGGGGGGGAGGAGGGGAGGAAGGGTCAGTCTTTTGTTAATTTTTTCTATCCACATCTTTAATTATTTCCTTGGAAAAACAAACTAAGCGATGGATCTTGGGCTTCTGAGGAAACAACAGAGGAAGCAGGCTGTTTTCTGAAGCCCCCGTGCCATGTGGCTGCTGCTGTGTGCCTTTTGTCTCACCGGTTTCCTGAACATGGATGGAAAGCGTGTCCCTTTCATAATCCAGCTTCGCTTCTCGGCTGCCCTCCCTCTCCCTCGCCGGCCTTTGTACAGTTGATAGGAGAAAGGAACCAGCTGCAAAAAAGCCTTTTCATGTCTATCACGCTCCTTGACCCCCCTTCAACACCTTCTCATGTCCATTGGGATTTTCATGATTTCTAATGTTACGTTATGGCAATCTCCTTCTGCTGAATTTGATGGGAGTTTCGTCTCAGAGTAACAGCTGGCTGCACAATTTTAGCGCAGTTTTTAGGGAGAAAAGGGGATTCTGATCCACGTTCTCCTCTGCTAAGCAATTCAACTCAGGTTTCCCAAAATAGGAGAACATAGAAAATGGCACTGAGTTGAAGACATAAATGAATTAAAACAAGTCTGGCTTTAAAATCCAGGCTTAAACTCAAATATGGAAATTCATAAAACATGTGGATGAATATTAAGAGCAAATTCCACACTGTGCTTAACTGCCCTGTAAAGTCCTAGGTGCCTTCAGTTACTTGAAGCCATTGTAAAAAAAAAAAAAACAACCAAAAAAACCCCACACCAAAAAACCCAACATAATCACAATTACAGAATCCGCATCTCATGGTGGGGGCGAGAAAGATGAAAGAAACTGAGGTACTGGATGCCAGAGAAGTGATTCTGTGCTGTTATTTACCTTTAAGTTATGATGCTGCTTGAAAAGGCCAGATAATGCTATTTTGTGGAGAAACTGGAAAGAACAAAGACACGTATTCATTACAGTAATGTTAAAGATTTTCCTATGGCTGCCAACTGTCCTCTAGGCTTTTTTATTTGTTTTTTTGGGTTTTTTTAATTCCCAACAGGAATGTTTACAGAAAAAGAAATGCTTCCTCTCAATACATTTATATGGAAGGAAGGCTAGCGTTTAATTAAACCCCCCAATCTCAGGGACACTTTCTTGATAGATGAATATAATTTAAATCTAGAAGGCAATACCTGGTTGTGTAGTTTGACTTCAGGAAGATTAAATTTCAGCCTGCAGCTTTCTACCAGTATCTATCTAGCTGGAACATCGCTATGAGAAATGTTTGACCTGAAGACAAGAAGACCTCAAGAACTTACTGCTTCCTTACTAGTTCCCTTTGCTAACCACACTAATCTTTCCCCACTAGATTAAGGCTTATTTAACAATTGGCGCTTTCCTTTTGTGAAGGCATTTTTACCACATTATCATGCTACTTCAGTCCTCTTTGACAAACCTGCGCCAGTCTCTCTAAAAGGCTGTTTCTCAGGATCTCTGGAGGTTTTTTGCACCTCTTTCTTGCACCCTCTGCAGCTTTTTTCCCACACATCTGTTTTAAAATCTGGATACCAGAATGGGATCAATCTCCCCAACACTCACCAAGAATGTACATAATAAAAAAGACACAGGCCACATTGCAGGAAAGCCGTCAGCACACTGCAGTGACCAATATATAATATATCAACCTGAGCTGCAGAGATCTAAGCTTTATTTAGTATCTTTTATGAGCTGTTGCTAAGGAAATGGACCTCCCAAAATAAAAGCTGTGGTCATTGATGGTCTATATTCAGAAAATATCAGCTGAGCTGTTACGAATATGCACTTAAGTACAAAAGCTAAGGAAAAGGATGGCAAGAATGGAAAGCCTTGGGGGAGGATAGCACTAAATTTTGCTGCTTTGCATCTATAAGCTGCTACTTTATCATATTTCTTCCAAACAGGGAACTCAAAAGTTATCAGAGGTGTTTTGGGATAGCCAGTTTTGTGCAGGTTTGGCTTGTGTTAATGTTTTGCATTTTGGTTTTGGCTCCTCTGATGGGTGGGAAGTCTGTTAGCATTTTTCATGTGTCTATTATTCATGAGATCCGCCAATGATTCAGCCAACCTAACGCTGGGCACTGCTGCGGGGTTACTGTTTAGTCTATTGAGGTATAACTCGGATCCGTCTTTCCTTTCCTTTCCACTGAAGCTGGCCATCGTGGCCGGCTGAGCTGGCGGAACGGTAAACGACAACTATTACAAATGATCGCTGGTGGTTCCTCGGACACCCAGCGAGTTGAGTATATTGAACAGGGCAGGATGTTTCTGGCTTCTCGAAAATATTTCCATCACATGTCTCAGTAGGTAACTGACAAATATACTTAAAGAACCACTGCCCCATCCAACGAAGCTGAGCAAAGACTGTTAAAATTTATTACATATTTCTCCTACCACAGTATTTCCCTTTCCATTTTTGTTACTGACAAAAACACTTTCATCTAAAAGTAGGAGAATATCCTTCCCTTTTCTAATCATCTGCTGCTTTATATCAAATTGAGACTAAATCTAAAACAAGTAAGGGGAATAATTGTCTATTTTTCCTGCTGCTGGTCACGTTGAGAGGCTGTCATATTCCTCCTGCAAACATCAGGTTTTGGACTCTGAAAGGCACGTTTGGGTTACTTGCACATCCATCTGTACAACATTTCTAAGAACCATTTTGTTACTGGTCTCATGGAAATAAAACGTACTACTGAATACAAACAATACAAAAAAACCACAAATGAAATGAAAAGATTAATCTCTACTTGCCCTGAAATTACCACTCCAGTGTTAGACATGCACAGAAAATGCATGTTACTCCTCTCCAGGAGCTGCCCCAAAACAGGAGGAATCAAAATAAAGTCCGGCACTTTTCTTAGCAATCCAAAATACACTAGAGACAAATAGTCTGCAATTTTCACCTTCACATTGTTTGTGAACGGTGGATTTGACCTTTGCAAATGTTAGCAAAACTTCTAGCATGTACACGGAATAATTCGGCAAATAAATTGGTCCCTACCATCATCAGAGCAGTGAGAAAACAAACACAAGTGGATTAACATAATTGCTTAATCAACAGCATTCAATGAAGGGCCTGCAAGTGTGCTGAATTAAGCATCTCATTGTGAGGTGCATTATAAGTAATGAACATAATGAGAACTTTGCACAGCTGGGAACTATTTTAATCCATTAACAAGCAAAATAAATAGATCTAGAAAAACAACATTTTGTATTTTTTTTACTCTATAACTGGGCTTGATACTGAATTTTGGGGTTAATTCAGATAAATTAAAGGAGGAATCACCTTCCAAAACTTCTACCTCTCCAACTATGAATGACAACTCCCTTCACAGGAATATACTCCCTCAGCCAACATTACTGGATTCTACATTTCACTGGTCACAGTACTATTTTTAGTGAAATCAGTAGGCTTTCACTGGCAATGCTGCACAAAAGATTCTGCATGTTGAGTTGACGGGATACAGCCAAACCCTTCTGTTAGGCATCGTGATGTTGCTGAAGGTGGAGATCTGTGGGGAGGCTTGAATATACCACCTTTTCTTCCCTGTATGCCTGTTTTAGTCCAGTTAGAAGGTTGGTGGCCTCCACCTTGACCCTCCTGAAGAACAGACAAAGCTGTCTTGAACGTTTCAACATTGAGGTACTGTTTGCATGGACTCCGACCTCCATGGGAGAGGATAGATGTGGACAGGGAAAGCACAGGGGAAAATAAAACAACCCCCAAACCATTTCATATGCCTTGGGACAAAAACAGTATTTGGAAACATGAGTCTGGTGCACTTTGCCTATGTCTCCAAGTGGTGGCGTCAGTTTAGGTCCCACAAACATGCCTTTCACACCAGCTGTGACTGCTGAAGTCCTGCTAATTTGACTCAGCCCAACGTGCGGGAATTTATTGTACTGTTTTTTAAAGCCTGACGTCTTCAAAGGAAATATTTATCCACAGTCATCACTGACCTGTGATGACTCAATCAATCGCAGACTGGCAAGAAAAACCAACTTTCTCCAAGGGATTTAGGAGACAAAGTGCTCCCTTCTGGCTATAACTAATACATCTCTGTTCCAGTCCTCAAGGGTCACTGTTGGAGAACTATGCAACATCATCTCCCCCCGTTCCAGCTGGCCAATATTTCACTAGATTGCTTAGGTAATAGCAAATATGTGGCCCTATAAAGCATATATAATACTCTCTCTCCATTTGTTCATGCATGATTTTCTCCTTTAAGAGCACAAAAATGAAGACAAAACATACTGAAACAGGATAAAGCAAATAGTCATCAGCATGTTACGTGGTTTGGAAAACATAGCCAAGGGAAAGTTCTTATCTGTAGACATCCTCCTCCAAATCCACGCTGCCTCCTCCATGTGGTGTGTTAAATACTGCAAAAATCCTAGGCTGATCCTCATACAACTGATAAGGAAAATGTCAGTGGTTTTGGTTTTTTTCCCCCCTTCCTGAAGTGGGATGTTCAGAAAGGGATGCTATCTAGTCTGGAAATGCTTGAGGCAAGTACTTAATGCATGAGCTTTGAAAGAAAACAGAATTACATCTTGATCACCACACTGATTTTCATTTGGCTACTGAAATCAGGAAGGAGGAAATGATTTTTTCTTATTTGGGAACAGTTGGCAAACAAATCCAAAAATAACCAGAAAGATACAAATAGTTCTCACTAACAAATAGTAACTCAATAAAAACCATAATTTTAAAGAAAATACTTACAATATCTCTCCTATTTAATAGACATATACAGAGGGAGTATCTTATCAGAAAACATTTATGTCTATTATGATTAGACTTCATGAAAATTTGGATAATAAAATCATCCAAAGATTAAGGTAGATTTTATAGTTTAGCCTTCCCTAAGGATAAGACAGGTTATTTTGAACCATTTTATTGTTGACACAACTGAGCTTTGTGATTGGACTTTCTTGGATGTTCCGACTTTCCAAAATGGCAAAAAAAAAAAAAAATTTTAGCTTTTCATTCAAGTTTCAGGTGCTGTTAGTTCGAAATGAGAGTGCAGAGCAGTTTATCATGGCTGATAATCTCTGCTAAAGCAGTTTTAGGAACAGGTTGTTATCAGCTTGGAAAGACTGATAAAATGTAATGTTACTACCATAAAATTGTCTTACAAGTAGGCTTCTCTGTTGGTAAACAAGCATAAAATGAAGGAATAAATAAGGATGGTAGTTAAGTAAATATTTGCTTTGGAGGAAGATGTGCTCTTCTGGCAGTGAAGAACAATGTTCTCTGTGCATGGATTGCAGAATCTTCCACTCTAGCTGAAAAAATGCTCCATGCACGACCCTTCCCATTACAATTCCAGTACACGGCACAGACACGTCTCCCACCAAAACCAGACTGTACAGAAGACACCAGGTTGCGTATACACCGAATTAACAGTGACAAGTTGTTTGCAGTGCGCCAAACACAGGGTGTCTACATGAAGAACAGAGGATTTAAAAATCCTCTAAAATCCTCTAAAAGTGAGTTTCCCCTCGCTTTTGCAACCTCAGCACCTGAAACCCAAGTAACAAAAACTAGGTGTCAAGTTTGGCATTGGAACAACACTTCCTACTTTGCAGCCAACCTCGAGGCTCTAAAATTTGTTTTAATTTTACATTAGAACAAAACCCAAACTTGTAAAATATTCTCACAAAACAGAATGGTGTTAAACCATATGTTTGGGGATGGAAAGAGACAGGTTTTAAATGCCATATTTTATTTCTGAGTGACTGGAAAGGCAAGGCCAAATTTTTTTTTTGCCTATAAAGATTTTAATTAAACTACAATGTCTTCCCTAAATATTTAGATTTGGCAAACCAGGATATTTGGGTAAGAGCACATTCAGTAAAATAGCGTCTAATAACCCCTAGAACGTTATTCTAAAAATCATGATGAAGTTAACATGGACAGTAATATGTGGAACTCACCACGCTTAAATTTATACTCGTGCATCTTGCCACAAGTAGGTTTTCTTTACATGAATATCTGAGACTAGTGATTGTCTTAAAGCTGCGTGCCCGCGGAGCGTGGGCTAAAAGCATTTTACGTAATTAAATCTTAATGCTCTTTTATTGAAGCATACCAGGAAAAGAGGAAAAAAGCCCATAGAGAAGCTGCATCACTTTCTCCTGATGTCCAGCAAAGAAGTGAAAGGCTGTTAGCCTACATTTTGCTGGTTTGCTTCCATGTGGTACTCTCAGGTTAAATTCTCATAAAATTGAAGATTCTTCTGGAGAACAAATGCTGAAATTTCTAGTGACTAGAAAGGGGCTGAGCTGCTTTCAGTTAATCCACTGCAATCTGGACTTGATTTCTCTCCCTGCCTTCATGTCCTGCTTTGGTACTGTTTAACACTGATAATACGGGTTTGAGACATTTACTAATCATGCGTTTAGGGACGCACTACAGGGGAACGGCATTCTACTACCCGGTTCCCATTCTCATGACTTGTCTCACAGGCAGACGTTACCCGAAGGTTAGTGGTGTTGGAGCACCACGACAGAAAAGCGCTCTCCCTTCCTCCCCCTATTTCTGATTTCAAAGACTGCTCATTTCGGGGTAGATCCTGCACTCTGGCATGGATCAGTCAGGAAGGAAACTTGCCGCCATGGCTCGCTCCAACGGTAAGCCCGTGCGCACAGCGCCATCCGCACATCTGACAGCTGTATTTATACCAGACCGAGGATGCGGAGTTTCACTCATCACTACCCTCTGTGTATTTCTTACATGAAGGCTTCTGCATGGCTGCACTCTCTTGTAAACCTTTGTCATAAAAAGACTCCCCGGCCTTTCTTAGCCCCTTCCCTCTGTGTTTTTTTCCCTCCCTCCGGCAGCCGTGCGGCGCTCTATCTCAGTGCTGGGGCGGTGCCTGGTGAGGCCTCTCAGAAGGCCCTTCCTTTCTGGCCCACGTTCACGTTGGTGAAAAACACGCCTCTCCCGAGCCTTTGAGCCGAGCTGAAGGCGGATATGAAGTCAACAAGTATAATATGAAAATAAATAAAAATCCAGTTCAAACAAACCACTTGCTTCAGTAAATAGCTCCTGGCCCCCTTTCAGGGCTGCCCAGCAAATCTTCTTAGCTATCTTGTTTTCAAACAGCTTGAAGGCCTAATCCTTCAAAGCTTACCTTGTTTTGGAGCACTTAATTCAGCTCACACAGAAATTACTCAGATATTATTGTGTATCGATGATTCATGATGGCTCTGCTGGAAAATGAAAGCTAAGGAGTCTAATCAATAAAATAATTTAGTCTCTTTGAACTAGTTCCAGGTCAATTTTTCTTGGCAGTTTTTTCACTTCCTGAATTATACTGACCAAAACCATGAATAATGATCTAAAATTACACAATATACAGAAACCATCTGTTAGATAGAAACTGGAAGGGTGATGTCATCAGGCTACTTCTAATCTGAAGGTTGTATGTTGCCAGTGATGATGTCACGGGCTTGGCAACTCACCGGTTGCGTTGGTTAAGCATGAGGAGCAATGTGATTTTTCTCCCAATTTCTACGAAAAGTATTCACTTGTGCTCATTATCTATAGAAGAAATGGAAGGACTGTGTGCCCACAGAATTCATCCTACCTGTAAGATGGTGGTGTTAATGGAGCCAGCTCATCAAGAAACCAGGGACACATCAAAGTGTCTTGGCCTTGCATGATGTTCTGACTTACAGATTTCATCCTGACCTCTCAGGTCCTTAGAAAGGTTGTCTTTAACTGGCTAGCCTGGCTAAGTGTCTTTCAGAAGGGTCGGATGCACACAGAAGTAACTGCCAATTCCAGACAGTGTCCTGGACGCTCTGCTTTAATTCCAGGGAAAGCTTCATCGGGCCTCATACGCTGGATCGCGGCCAGTCACACTGAGGATAACAGCAAAATTCCGTATAATTTAAACGCAATGAGCATTCTGGGTTGAAATTCTTTCCCCATCTCGGTGATAATGTAAAAGAACATGGTAAGCTGGAGCCAAAGCTTATCTACCCGAGTTTTTGACTGACGGTATCCATTGGCAGTTGCTTCAAGGGAGGATTAAGGACTTCCATAGCGTGCAGAACTGAGGAATAACTTGTCCATATAGCAGGTCACGGTCTGATCTCTGCTGGTGACCGCATTAAGGACTGAATCACGAAGCCTGCTGTCCCTTTCAGCTGTTAGTTGTTATTACCACCTCGACACATGTTTGAAATGATGGTTTCCTCTGATTGTTCTTCCTTCCTGAATGTCACTGATGGTGTCTCCTACCACCTAACTGTGCTCACTCAAATGATGGTGAATAGAGACTGAGCATTTTTGTCTCATCTTTGCTGTAACTGAACCTGGAAACCAATCCCTTTAGGACTTCTGGGAGAGAACACCAGCACTTTAATTTTTAGAACATAAGAAATCGTTGGTGTTTATTTCACAAATTCTCTTAAGATGGTCTTTAAAAGATTTGAGTTTCATTTAAACTTTGTATAAAATTTCACTTAATTTGGGCTTGTTTATAAAGATGTATAATTTAATTGCTCTAAGTGCCTGAAAATATATTTCTAGTTAGATGGAAATCTGTAAACAATCAAGTTTCTTATTTTAACATTATTTTCATGCTGCCTTTAGGGCTTCATAAGATAATAAAATGTTAGTTTTTCTTTCTAAATGCAACAGTCCTACATGCATCGCTTTTGAGGAAAGTTCAGACACAAAATTCCTAAGTTTAAACCTAGAAGCAGCTACTTCTGACTTGCAAGTACAAATTCACCAGTGCTAATACACAATAAATTGTCCCCCAAAATGTGCTGTTTGTTACTGAAAAAATCTGAAAGGGGATTCGAGCTTCATATTGCTTTGAATGCATTAACATTAGAATGTTAACATGAATCCATGCATCATTCTGTGTGCAACAGCTGAAATGAGGAGATTTTGGAAATGTCTTACTTTGCTATTTTGGACTGCTATCTACTCTGTCAAGATCTTTATTTCAGCACTTTCAAGCACAAATTGCCAACAGGCTCTCTAATGATAAAATACAATATAGTGACAAAAATAATGTTAATCAGTTTTATGTACAGAGAGATTTCAGGTCCTCGGAGACTGTCACAACAACGTGAGGTATTTCTGCTGCCTTTTCAAAGCAGCAAGCAATAATTTCTGCAAGATGCAAATGTGTATCAAAACTGATGGTGTGATCCTATGACCTCAAAATCTATAATACAGGTATCTCCAAATGGCAATGAATCACTGTTGACTGTTAGAGAGCCAGCCTCGTTATTTCTCATTTTAAAGGGCAAGGAAGAATTAAAAAGGTCAATCTTGAATCAGAGAGAAAAGTAGGGCTGTTCTTTCTTCCCTAAAGGAATCACGATTTGCAATTGCTTCGCAAGCTCAGTAGTAAATTTACCATTTTCTGCGTACCCTGCTAAAGCCCAGAAGCATCTAACCTAAGAGCTTGCCACTGAATCAAGGCTTTTGTTAAAGTCCTGTTGATGGAAATCTGTGCTCCCACTGCCCTGGCTTACTACATCTCCG
The DNA here is from genome assembly GCF_000708025.1 of Charadrius vociferus. Taxonomy (NCBI): domain Eukaryota; kingdom Metazoa; phylum Chordata; class Aves; order Charadriiformes; family Charadriidae; genus Charadrius; species Charadrius vociferus. Next base: position 510,461 of record NW_009646934.1, on the reverse strand, counting down.
TGGCAACCGCACAGTTGATGCCTGCCCAATATTTTCGTTGGCAGTCCATCAAAGCGTTCGGGAATGTGCAAAGTTTGGGGCACGAGCGGCAATCCGTACTGCCTCCAGATACCAGGTCCCGGGTTGCTTTGTTACGGGAAGTCACCGGCTGTATTTGAGACAACAGCTTGGTCAGCGAGGGTTTTCTTTTTCTCTTACAGTTGTTTACCACATATCCTTCATGAGGAGGGGTTTTCATGTTTTTTACTTGAAGACCAAAAAACACTTGGAAAAGAAATCTCAGGTTTTCCTTCTAGTGCTCTCCAGAGCTTACAGTCCCTGATTTCTACCCAATTTCTATCAAAGGATCAGCACAGGGAATCTCACTGATACATAGATCCCTAAGGGATTACAATAGCAAACCCTTTCAAGTACCTTTATAATTGAATGAAATTTTGACAAATTCAAGCGGCTGTATGTTTACAAAACAATTTTATCTGACATTCACACATTCACATGTTGCTTTGGCTTAGATAGAGTATCTTAGATGAGAGATACACGGGAAGGATACTTACATTACAACAACCAAACTGTGTCAACAGTCTTGTGTTACATCTGCAATAGCGGATCAGATTTGAAAAGAACCTTGACTAGGAAGGAAGCCCGGATTTGTTTTAAAGTCTGGCAAATTTGAAAGACCCGCTTTAACAGCAGTAGAATAATAAATAGCTTTCAAGCATACTATATATTTAAGGGATACTGTCAAGTTGATTTAGGCCCCAAATTTAGGTTTTCTAAAACAAAAGGAGGAAAAAAAAAAGGTTTTTTTACAATGTAAGATTGTTACTTCTATCAAATATTTAGACTTGCCTTCTACAACAGCTTTTCATAGACACAGTTAACGTTATGTGTGTGAATAACCCCATTTTGCTCAGTGAGGTTATTCAGGTAGGTAAAGTTTACATTTTACATATTTGGCCTTAATGTTTAGGTGTTAAGCAGGAGCCAGTATTATCCTAGAAAGTGTGTTACAAACCTAGTAATTCTGAATGTCAAAATGACGGATCCTTCCGAATGCTACAACTTGCATGATGCTAATGTCCCCATCACTGACACAGCTCTGGTGTTCAAATGCTGCACAGCCAGTCAGCTATAGATCAATTAAAACAAACCCCTACTCTGACTGCAAAGCACTCCCTTAACAAAGATTATTTGACTACTCCTCCTAATAGACAGCAGCAAATACCATTATTCCATTATTCTCTCTTTTTTTTTTTTTCCCCTTGCCAAAGAACTTTTGATTATCTTGATTTCTACCACCCAGAAAAAATGGGAGAAAATGCTCATCTTAATTTCCCTTTTTGGAGGAGGGGAGAGAAATACACATCTATAAATCTGTAGCCCATTCGGGACTTCAAATGCTTCACTTATCTGGTATTGTAAACTTGGAGCTGTAGAGTAATACTCACCAGACAAGTCATAAATCATGACTAAAGACAGGTGCAATAAATACCAGTGTCAAAAAGTTACAAAGTAAAATTATATTGTTTTGACAAGACGTCCAGATGCGTTGACAACAGAGCAAGTAAATGGTCTTTCTCTGAGAGTCTGTATTAGTGCAGAGGAGGCCGAGGAAGAAAAAAGAATCTAAAAGACACAAGAAAAATAACCCAAAAGCTTAAAGGCTTATCATGAAAACTATGTAACTACTGCAAAACACCTACAAAGACATTCATTTTCTGCACGACTCTTCCTCTTCTTTCTCTAGCAATCTATCTCAATAGAGTGCACTTCCTTCTATGCACTTTTTTTTTCTGGTTTGCTTTGCTATTTTAGGTAAACAGTGATTGACTGACAAAGAACGATTTCTCTTTTTTTTATTTTTTTGCACTGCACAATATCCACATATATCCTATTTAAATAGGTATTCCCATCATTGCAACAGCATTCGAGTAGCTTTAATATATTTAATGTTACTGCTCCCAACACAAGGTATAAATTCTTTTACATACAAAAACCTGGGACAGAAAACCCATTCCAGCTCCCCCTCCCTCTTCAAGAATTCAGCCATGTGCTTAAGTATCTTCTAGAACAGAGTTGCGGTTGCTCTTAAATTTTATGTTAATATGGGACTTTCATGATTTTCTGAAATTAGGCCCAAAGGTTCAGCAACTTCCAGGTTCAAATGTTAAGCAATTTACCAAAGATCCAGGAAAGGTTAATATGGAAGGCATATCTTTTAAAACCTGAGCAATTGCTCCAACCACCAGACCACCCCTAATTCCTAATTCCTAGTTCCATGCGATCCTGCTGATATTGGTAATAGATATGCCAGGATCTTGGATCTTTTTATTTTCTGTAACTTCCATGTATTTGGTAGAATTCTCTTGTGATGTTTTCAACAGAGTATTACTTTGCTGAATTCTAGTAATAGTTTTGGAATTAACCTTGTGGTACACCTTGACTTTTTTGCTGCCGGTATTTTACCCTTAAATCCTGAGGAGCGGAAGTCTGTTCTTGGAAGAGACGAGCACTAAGAAAGTCTTCGATGTGGTATATTAATTAGTGGAAATATTGTATTGCTACCTCACCAAGAGCTGCGAGAGGGGTATTACGTAGCTGAACCAACAGAGCCACCTCTGCACAGTGCTCAGCCTCCCATTAAACCAGGTGGAGCTTTCTACCAGTACAGTCAAACTTTCCTTCATTCCCTGATGTCACTAAGGTATTCCCACATGCCTTCACATTTTTCCACATGTCTACTCATTTACATTATTTTGCCCGGGATAAATTCCGGTGGTAAAATCTCAATCCCAACAGCAAATCTTGGTATTTCTGCTCAGGTGGAACTTTCACAGGAACTTGGCCTATGAAAGGATGATGCTTTTGAGTCCCGTAACCAGGCTGCACTGTAGACGGTGGTAGGACTGTCGAGGCTTGGACCGCCAGGCCAGACATCAGCACCCTGTAAAACCCAGCCAATATGTTTCTGTTGAAAGGAATGCGCTACCATAAATGAAGGCACTTGAAGGTCAAAGGTCACTGTGAGTAATTAGCCCAGGCCATTAAAGGAAGAATAAAAATCATGTTTTACAAGCTGATAGAAAAGAAAGTTAAAAATATGCCTTAGAGAAAAAAAAATCCAGCACCACATGGTTTATTGTGTGCACGCATGTGCACATGTACGCAGGAGTAAAGGCATGCACACATATATTTTCTTTAAGAAAGTCTGCTTCTGGCCCACTTTATGTATATATGTTCCATTACTGCTCAGCTGAAATTTTGGGGGAAAAGTAAATTGTCCTGTGCTGTATATAATATTTTAAAAGCTACCTTTAAATTGGTCAAGCCTTTTTATCATCATATTATCTCCTTCCTCCATCTTAAAATCTGTTTGACATTGGAAAAATACACAAATTTTGACAGCCGGGATAAAGTGAAATCTGAATATATCCTTGGTAAATGTTGGCCATTTCAAAGCAGCTCTGGGGAGATCTGGAGGGATGCTGTGCTGTAAGAGTACAAACAATCCACAAAGGACAAGCAGCCCCTTGCCCACTAACCTGATGGATGAGTGACCCATTAAAGAGACTCTTGGGGCTATACAGTTGCCCATTTTACTTAAATGAAATCAAATACGTTTAAAGCTGTGTAGGCTAGGCTACAGTTGCTAAATTGTATAAAACAGGAAGAGACTTTTAGCACAACTTAAAAAGGCAGGTATCTGTTGCAAGACGGTACTTCAGTTCCACCCCAGTTAACAGTGCTTACAAGTCGGTGTGTAGAAGAATGTAAAGGCACTGTAGTGCAGTGTTATTTTTGTTTTCTTCTTAGACATATTGGCAACCAAGGCAATTCTTCAGGAAGATCCCTGTGTCAGGCTCGTTTGCCCGTGTGCAGAGAAAGCAGGGGTGTCCAAAGCACCTTTGTTCCGGAGGACTCCAAGCACCGTGGACAGTCCCATCTTCACCACCGACAGCTCCCGCTCTGCAGTAAAAGTTTAACAAACCTTTGGTTCCCTGAGCCCTGTCACCAATCTCTCTGAACAGCCGCACTGACAGCCTCAAAATAGTTATAACAAAAAAAGTGAAAAAGTTATCTAGAGTCATTTCAGAAACTAACTTAAAACAATTTGCTTTTCATCCATCTCCTCCCAATCCCGTCCCAAATCAACTAATATCCACTACTTCCCCATCACTGATGCTGGACGTAGAGAGGGTCTCTCCGTGACAGGGGTCAGGGATAACACCTCGAGTTAATCAGCTCTAAGATGGTTTCCAGTTCTTCCTGAGACCTCACTGCTATAGAGGAGTCCTGTCAGCAGCAATTACCATGAAGCTCTTTCAGAAGAAAAGGGACCTATTTAGTGTATTTGCCTCTCCGGTGTTCCCAGATCCTTCTTCAAAATGAAAAATGTCATTCCATAATCTAAAAGGACATGTCACTGTTACACCATCTATTTCAGCCAAGGGCTTTATTTTCCTCTGGGGCTGCGGCACAGAGGCCTTGACGCAGTAACAGAAGATGGGACGCCAACATTCATACGCTGCTTGGGGAAGGAGCAGCATGAACAGCGAATAAGTAGGCATACAGTTGGCTTGTCCTCGCGTACGTGGCCTTTCCCTGCAGCTCATGCTGGCAAATGCCTCTTTCACATGGTCAGAAGGAGCCTAGCAGCGCAGATTTCGACAGTGTGCTGTTTTCAACATGGTCTGGTCGACTCCCTCTGTCTTGGACTGTTTCAACTCAGTATCTGGATAGATTTTTTTTTTCTCCGTTGGGGATTCTGCCATGATCGGATATTGCCAGAACTGTGGATCCACTTTGAACATGTCCTGTATTTTTTTTTTGATGTGGCAAAGTACTTTATCTTTCTGACTCTTTTGTTTGTTTCTTTGTTTTGTTTTGTTTCTTCCCCACGTCTACCTCTAGTCCTTTTGGTGACCCCCATGTCCACATTTCACCTTTAGCATAACTGCTCCCTTTTCCCTGGTAATGCTCGTAACCCCCTACTGATCCCACACATCTCAGAAGCTGCATCCTCAACCCTGCAATTCCCCACAGGACACTTAGACATTTGCTTTTAATCTGGACCCTGAGTTTATAATGAATTCTGTAAACATAATCATGAGGACTTTCATAAAGGAAAGCACACGCATATCACAGCCATTTTTGCTGACACTTTTGACTCTGGGCTTGATCTTTGCCCAAGTTGCAAAATAAAAAGGGCAGAGGGCAGAGTTCAAAAGCGGCCATTTACCTCTTGGATTATTGAAAATAAAAAGCCAGCGGAAACCCTCCTGAGTAATTTGAGGAAACTTCTCTCCCCCTCCTCCCCCAGGAAGGATGTCATTATATTGTTTTCTAAGGTTAGGTCTGTTTATAGAAATAAACACTTGAGTGAAAACAGGCATGAAACGCTAGAAAGCCAGCGCAGCAATCTCGATAGCATGTGATGTGACCCAGCACTCAGACACCAGCAACTCCTGCCAACAACTGCCTCAAGTTCAAGCACCTCCTCTCCTGGATGTTGTCCAGCAAAGTCTGTTTTCATACATACAGTTTATGGGTGATTCACCTATACGCTGATAGGGACGTTTGCATGTGTCTTTGGGGATGCTTAATATGAAATGAAATTTAAAAACCCATAAATTTAATTCAACAGATTTCTCTCTGTTGCCACAAGGCCTGGAGTGCAGCAATGTAGCGGTACGACAATCTGCATATCCTCTTTTGCAGACCCAGTTATTCAATGAAGATTTTAATGATCGTGTACCAGTAATTAGCATTATCAGCTCCCATTTAAGGCATCCTAACTTAAGCTTTCAAAACTACAACTATCCCAACCGCCCATCGCTCATAACAATCCACGCTGTAAAGACGAATCTATGCCACGGAACCACATTTCCCTGCTATCAGTTTGTGCCCAAGCTTCGTCTCCAAATACATGCCTTTAGGTATGTCTTCACCTGTCCTCCTTCACCTCTGACTGGGAATAGCTGGAAGAGCCTGGAATGCATTTCAGAGGCATTTGCTGTTCTTCAGATGACATTTGAGCATTTCTTATCTTCCCTTCACATCACCAATTATTTTTTTTTCACTGCAACATTTATCACCCTAATTTCCGCTTGTTCCATTCACTTTATGATATTGACCATTAAAGAGTTTACTTATTGCATGTTTTTTCTTTTATTGATTTTCCACTAGGGGATGGGAGGAAATTTGGGGTTTCCTTTCTCCTCCTTCCTTTCCACATAACTTTTTTTCTTCCTCTTTTGCATCTGGGAACTGCAGCCACCAGTTTACATCTCTGGCAGTTTCCATCACATTGCAGTAGTGCTTTACTCTTCTTCTCATGCTGGTGTTTTTAGGTCTGGTATTGTTCCCATCTCCCTTCCTGTCCAAATTTGGAACTAAAAGCTATTGAATAATACTAGGTGGACAATAAAATAAAATAAAATAAAAAAGCCCAAACCCCTGGCATTATGTAGAAACTGAAGTGTGTGGGGGAGTCCATAAATCATTCTTCCTGCCACATCTGTTTTTATTTTGAAGTTTATCAGCCTGCGTATTCGCAACAGGGATTTTTGGGGGTAGAAGGAGGAGGAGGAGGAATGGGTTGCAATATTAATCTCCCAATGTGACTTATAGAATATCAGAGAATAGGGGAAAGAAAGGCTTTTAGCTGGTTTCTGCTTTTCCTTCCTTAAGACTGGAGATAAAGATTGGCTGCACACCGTGAGCTTGGCTGAAAAGGGCAATTCATGCATCCCATCTTATCAGTTCTCAGAAGGGAGCACTGGAGTTCCCCCTGCACACTGTACAGCGATAGTCGCGCTCCCACATGGGGAGGTTGGTGGGTGTGTGAAGATAAGACAAGCTTAAAACTGATACCTGTCCAGACAAAATGGACTTTTTTCCCCTCTCTCTGGTCTGCAGGGAACATGTGTGGGCATCTTTAAAGACACTGGCAATGATAAGTTTTTGTCTGTTCTTCACGTCTAGAGTCAAGTGGCAGTCGGGGGGAGAGGGAAGTCGGCACAGATATCCGGCCCTAATGAGCCTTGCCCCTTTCCCAGAACTTTGGGCAAGTTGCAAGCAATAACCTCATAGTTCCCCTCCCTCCTGATAAAGATGATGTGCTTGACATCTTCTTCCATCCCGTTCCGCAGCAGCAGAGGCTGATGTACTTGCAGCGGTTTTGCATTTTCAAGACCTGACAGATGATCTTCATATAGGATTTCTGCTTGTGTGGATGATGCAACACACACGGATTGACTTCTTTTTTTTTCAAGGTGCCATATATTTTACAGTGGAAGTGAGTGCAAGGACGCCTCATATGAAACATTAGCAGAATGCTCTCTTCCACATGAAATCCTTGCTTTTGGAAGTGGAATATAGGCATTTCAGACACTTACAAATTCTGGTAAATTTGACTGTCTCCCTGCAAAGGCCAGAGAAATGAAAGGAAAGAAGGTAGAGAAGTAAGAACTTGATTTTTTTTTGTTGTTTAATTCTATTGAGAAGCTTCACCCTCTTTCTTTTTTTTTTTTTCTTCATGAAAGTACATATGAAAAGCATTTTCTTTCTGGCCAGCTCTAGGCACCCTGACAACAAAATGTCAGGTATGAAGCTTCCCTATACTCTTAAACGTTAATTCAATTCCAAAATTATATTAGTCAATATCTTTTTTTCTCATTTCTATGCCACAATATTTCCATTTTCTCTTATTTCTGTGAAAAACAGAAATGTTCATTTATTATGATTTTAGACTAATGCTCAACTTTGAGCCTGTTCTCCAACTTGAGTAAGTAAAACACCCTTCACTCTCCCAAACCCCATTTATTCATTCCATCATTTCGAACTCTCTTCCATCTTTGGTTGCAAATGGAATGTGGACGTTACAATTATTTAAATCCACATCTGATGAGTCAAAATTGGTGTCCAAGGCTGTACTCTACACAGCTAGCACTTACAATCAAGGGCCTGTCATATGTTGGTAGCATCATATATAGAAGCACTGAGACTCTTATTTTCCCCTTAGTGTAAAAAAAGGATTAGCAGAGGTATTGAAGTTACATCAGTGCAGCAGCAGCGTAAGTGAGAGCAGAATGCATTTTGAGTACTGATGTGTGTTACAAATGTGTATTATAGAAACACACAGATATCACCTACTTAAGACGGTGCAAATGGGCTGGGTTCCCATTACTGGACCTGTTACTGAAGGAAAATATTTACCTTGAAAGAAAACCAATGATGCCAGACAGACGGTAGACATGAATGACTTGGTTCAGATGGAGACCATGGGAGGGGACTCAGGCATGAGCTACCCCTTATCAGCCCACCATTATACTTCATCCCCAGCTCAGTGGTGTCCTAGCCACTTATAATGTCATTTTTGGCCCGATTTACAAAAAATAAACAAAAAATGGTGTCTTTTTCCTCCAATTCTGTGTTCAGAACTGAAATTCTACTCAGCCATGCCTGTCTATGCTGGACTGAAAGCACCTCCTCTAAAGTGGCAGTAAACATGGCAGGGCCCATGCTTTCCTCCTCCTGATCACACCACTGCCTCAAGAATCATCTGCAAGGTAGCTGGGTGAGGGCATCTGTAACCACATCTCAGGAGACAGTTGTACTCAGAGAGAAGATTGCTGCAGCTGATTTTGATATTGCCCATTTTGCTTTGTCTTTTACTCTTTTTATGACCACTAAAGTCCATCAAACCTGCTGGGAATTCTTCGCGGCTGTCTTTGAATAAAACAACAATCATGTCATCACTATTCTGCCATTAGTAATTCCCAGGATTTATGTTGCAACTTTCCTCTGGTTTGGACTCACATCCTTAAATGTGAATTTGGGATGAAGGGAAAAAGTCAGGTAAAATTGCCAAGTTTCAGCTGTCGGCTTACTGTCGTAAGGATTTTGCTCCTTAGAAGGCTCTTTGCAAAGCTGATTCCAGTTTCTCTAGTCTGCAAATCAATCTGCAAATCACAAGTGCATGAGGATACCCAATGTTTGCTTGCAGATTAATGAGAATAGATTTCAAGTGACATCTAGTATATTATACTTCTGCTTCGGATATGCAATTAAATGAAAAAGAATGAAGCATGGAGGTTTTTTTTTAACAATTGATAACTTTTTGCAACCAAAATAGATTTTATATTGAGCTGGAATTTCTGTGAAGATGTCAGGATTGTGGTTATTTTATCCAAATTAGTTTGCCCAATGCAAGCAGTTTATTCATGTTCTTTCTCTCATTTAGCTGCCTTTTAAAAATAAGGTGAAGCAAATCACTGAAATACAGTTTCCAAACTCTTGTTTATACAGACCATGTTGACTTAGCACTTGAATTGCTTGTCTCATTTAACTGATTCATGGTGCAAGAGGATGCTGCACTCTTGATTTGTAGCCCAATTGATATTTTGCTTGCCCTCAGGCTACCACAAATGCCGGGGCCTGGTTTCCATTGAGTGATTAGTCCTGACAGCTGCAGGAGACAATTACCTTGCCAGGCTCACATGAAATGCTTGCGTTGGACTGTTCTTTCCCCAAGGACTGAGCCCTACAAAACCCCGTATGTGGGATCGGAAAGTTGAGTCCCAGAAGATGAACTGTGAGATGTGTATAACAATCAGAAAATTAAAGCTAAAACAGTAGTGAGCATGGAAAGATCTGCTTGCTTTAAGGAAACCTCATGCACTAATTTTCTTTATTACCAGCCAGTACAATTTTTTTCTGAATTTCATTTAGTCACGAAAAACCAAAATGATTCAGTTCAATCGCATCAATACTAAATTCCCTCAGTATTATGTTTACAAGCAGCAACTGTCTCTTGTTCCCACTTGTCCTGTGGGAGCAGCTTGACTTTTATAAATAAGAGTTCCATCATTTTACTTTTCTGCTGTCAATCAGCCTATTCTTTCTGCTGATTCAAATAATCAGCTGCCTTTAGCTTCCAAAGTTTTTGGTTTGGTTGGTTGTTTTGTTTTGGGGTTTTTTGTTGTTTTTGTTTGTTGGGTTTTTTTGTAGATAACATCAACAAAGCACTCATAGAGATCTATTTACTGGAAAGAGAGAAAATACCATCTTCCTAATACACAGTACAAATTGCTAAAATAAAAATAAACAATTTTCCCAAACAGGATGCTGAAGAGAGCACACATTTCTTAATGAAAATACCACAACAGCTTCTTTACAAAGTAAGAATTTACTTTTAAGGAAAAAAAAAAATGGTGTTAAAAATCTGAGCAGTTTGCGAAGTTAATAATCACCCATGAATAATCCAGGAAAATCACAAACCCCATGGATTTCAAGAATTCCCATCCATTCTTAAAAAAGAACAAAAAAAGTCTTGATAGGATGAACTGTACAGAACGTCTATAGAAAAGGGGTGTCTGGTTTTACTTGTGTCAGGGAATGACAGCATAAGAAAGGTTCAAGATGAGTAAATCTGGAACAGAGAGTCTTTAGGTCCCCAAAATTTATACGTGGTAGAAACTGGTATTTCCAGATCCTCACTAATTCCCCTCTGTAGTATGCACCCCTAAAACTTGCTTTAGGCAAAACACTTAGATAAAAGGTAGGTTTTGTCTCCTTAGTCCACTGAAGCTTTAGGAGAATGTAAATGACAATGTAAAAGACCAACATCTTTTTTTTTTCTTTAATGTAGCTATATCCTTAAGGAACCATCCTCTAGTCACCCCTTTTTTTTAACCATATAGGCTGGCTAGAGCTTTCAGAGCAGTAGTAGAAGAAGTAGGTTTAGGGGGGGGGGGGGCTACAGGCAAATATCTTAATTAGCTGCTACCAAAACCTCTGAGCCATATGGCCACCATAAAAAGGGGACTTTAATACCCTGTTCCATTTTATGTCATCAGTTGCAAGCTATGGATTCACTCTCACCCCCAGTAACTCATGATTGTGCAGAAGAAAACCTCTGAAGTGAAAACATAGACCATCTGTTAGTGATACGAGTAAGCCATGTATTCTCTACATACATATATACATTTCCTGCATTGCATATGATTTCAAATATTTGCTCTTGGAACTGCAAGGTGTCCTACTGTCATAACAGTCAAGTTATTCATTAAGCTGTCAGCACCTTAGCGTATTGCTCCCACACAGGGTCCATTTCTGATTTTTCCATTCCCCCTTGGAGAACCCACTCACTCATCACCAAGTGCGGTTACTCTCATAACGGGTGCAACTGAGATCCTCATGTCAACATATGTAAACCAAATCTATACCTTTCTATTGCGACGGTTCCAACTCCCGAATTTGCTAGGGCACTAATGGATTTTGAGGGCCAGCTTGAATTTGCAAGAGTTTTGTTCATATCAATGTGATGCAGTTCTTGGCACGGACTTCTGAGTCAGTGCCGTGAAGTATTAAAAGCTGAGAAGTAGAGCAAACAAGTATCAACCAAAAGAAAACTATGATTGATTTCAAACCCCAGTGTTTTGAAATGAAGCTAAGCAGACAGTTTACAATAGCAAAGCCAAGGCACCAAAGCTGTGCAGATCTTTGCCTAAAACCCAGCTATTGTGCTAAATCTGACCCATTGGCTGTCCACCCTCAGAAAAAAGGTAGTTTTTGTTTATTGCCACTCCAGTGGAATAAATAAAATGTATATGCTTCAAACAATGATTAACTTCTAAGGGATACTTTTTGTTTCTTTGTTTCTAACTTGAAGTATTTCTGTACATTTATTAGAAACCTCTCAGAAGCCTGAAACTGAAAGCCGCCTCTTCACTAAGATAAAATATCATACCTCACTCTTTTTGTAATTTGTCATGACTGGTGTTGACTGCACTGTGAATAGAGACTAGCTGATATACCATTCATTTCTCTGCATTAACCTATGCTTAGTTAGTAGGTTGCAAATTGATTAAATGTTACTGTCTGAGCTTCAGAGGTACCCTTGCCCCATCACATCACCTGCAGAAATCAGCAAAAAGCGACATCAGAGAGCGGTGAATGTGAGTAATCATAGGAAAGGACCATCAAAGGACCTCCCAACATGACAAAAGGAAAGAGGCTTGACTGTTCATACTGGATGAAGAGTAGTAATGCACTCATGATCAAAGTTATATCAAGATGTCCTGTCTCTAGTTAGGGCCTCCCATACCTGGGGCCTTTGAACATTTTCCCTATCTTTCAGTCCTGAATAATCCAGTTTGTGCCCGAGTTTCCCACTGGTGAGTTCAGCACAATGTCGAGTAAGTCACAGATATCAAAATAACATCTTAGCATGATCCTGTCATTGCACCGGGGTTTAACTCTGGCTTGTCTTGTTACTACAAGGCGCTGCAAGATGATCATTGTAGGTCCCCTCCAACAGAACTAATTTATTCTCTCCTATTCTACAACTCCCTTATGTTCTGGAGCGCAGAAGCCACCCACAGCTCCCCTGCTCAGCTGAACAGAAATACTGTAAATCCACTAATGGCAGCGGAGCACTTTGTCAGGGCCGCAGCCAGCTCTGCCGCGGCCTTGCGCTGCTCCACCGCGGCCCAGGCCCGCTCCCAC